>NC_040893.2:656428-984642 GCF_900634795.4 Betta splendens
CAACTGAATAAATTAAATTATATTGCGTTAATAACATTAAGTGGCGTGGCGGTTCAGTGGGTAGAGCGTTGGTCTGGCAAGCAGGATGTTGACTGTTTAACTTCTGCTGATTCCACCAGGTGTGGTCTTGAGCAAGTCACAACACACTAGCTCCTCGAGCGCCCCATGTGTGGCTGCTCACTGCTACTCCTTGTGGGTGTTTGTGTTAAATGCAGAGAAATAATTCCCCAAGGGCATAAATAAAAATCTGACTTATCTTAATGCATGTTTTTATACAGTTTTGAAGCAGCCAATCACAAAGCTTCAAATGACAAACATGTGAGCACCACCACAACTTAGTGTTGCTTACTTAATGTGTGCCTTGCATGGCAGCCCACTGCTCCCCCAGGTGATGGGTTAAATGCAGAAGACCAATTAAGATGTGATAATGACCAATAAAGGGTTTCTTTCTTCAAATATTATTAGTTTATTTCACTTAAAAAGAAAAAAGTCACAGAAACTCAAGGTGTTTATGTTAGTAAAGCTTTTTATAAAAAATAAGTTCACACTACTTAATCAATTTGATTATTTTGAACCTTCGGGTTTACAGTGTATTAGTAAGTGTCATGGAGCTGTTTACATGGTTACAGGGCACCTCGAGAACCCCAAAGTGAATTATCCAATAGCCAATAAGGCAGAACCAGGTCAAGCAGTACTCAGTAGTTATTGTAGTAATTATTATTGGCTTGAGCATTGACTCGTGCTTTAAAAGGAAACCTCACTGATTTTCAATGCGGGTTGACCAAAACGATCTCGGTAATATTTAAGAATGAAGGCACACTCAGATTGCTCCAGAGAAGCTATAATTTATTCCTCCTGTAAGACACCTAGGCAGATGGTTTGCCATGGGCTCAAAAACTACAACTAGTGCCTGCTGGTTTCCTCTGTACCTGCTTCAGCAACATATATGAGAAGCACTATGAATTCAAACCTTTGTGTAGCACAAATACATGAACATCATCAGATTTCCTCCCTACAACATTGTGTAAGCATATCCCTGTTGTGCTGTGGTGTCCATGATGAGTCCAGTAAAAGGCTTAGTCGGTCCCTGTTATCCTTCAGATGTCACTGGTGTGGTTTGACTCAGATGGAAAGCTGTTTTTCAGGAAGGCTTCATAGATGAGCTGAAGCTCAGTGGTCTAGAAACTGGAATGTTAGTGTTTATTTGTGTCAATTTGATCCCATTTTAGTTGGACACTAAAAAGGTTTAAAGATCCATGCACACGCTCTTTTCATGCTCCACATTGCTAAAGAATTGGACCTTGATGTTTCAGTAAGGTGTCTGTAACTTTTCATGCAAAAAAGCGCTGTAGATCGCCCACACGGCTCGTCTGAAAATGTGTGTTTTAAACTCTCGTCCACAACGCTCTATTTTCGGAGTGTGTCGGAAGCTAAACTGATCGCCACACCCCTTTGAGGAAGCGCATAGCCGTGGGAATCAAACGTCACGTTCACTGAATCCATTGTAACAGTGACACTGGCTAACTCGTCCTCGTAGTGGAGTTTAACCATACGTTTGATCCAAAATCTGACTCTGAAGTCGAATCGGACGCTGTTAAAGTGGTTACACTTCGACTGGCGAAAGGTACGTCTAACTGGCAGATTCATGTTTAATTTAATTTGATTTATATAATACGCAACTTGATTAGCTGCTAACGCTAATACTAATGGTTGCAAATTAGCAGCCTGAATTAATACAACAGAATATTCATAACACGACTACAGCTTGTTTGGGAGCATAGCTTGATAAACTAATATAAACTTATTTTTACATGTTTTTTTATTTCTCGTTCTGCTGCTGTGTTAAAATAATTTTTCTATAACGGGATCTTCAGCTGCAGCTTATATTTTGCCGTATTTGTCTGTAATTAAGTGCCAATGTAGGAACAGTGAATGCTTACAGAGGCATTGTGTGACAGCAACTATTGCTTTCAAGATATTGCATGTGTTTATTACTTTTATTAATAAATTAAAATTTTGATAAATCTTTCCTCAAGACGCCTGAACTAGTTGCCAAACCTACTGTCATATATGGTTGATTATCCAGGACTGCAGACAGTATGATTGGATGTGTATTCATTACAGAAAACATTTAATATACAGTATATTAGACAATTGCACATGCATGGAATAAATCAGTATCTCAGAAATTCATAAAAAACTTTAGAACATTTTACTATTTACGGATTAATCATAATGTACCTGGGAACTCTGGTTTACAACGATAGTTTTGTTTCTAAGTATTGAAAAACTCCCTTCTCACCCCACGCGGGTGGTCTCATCCACTTTCCAAGCTCGGGTCCTCTACCAGAGGCCAGGAAGCTTGAGGGTTCTGCGCAGTATCCTTGCTGTTCCTAGGACTGCACTTTTCTGGACTGAGATGTCGGATGTTATTCCAGGGATCTGTTGTAGCCATTCCTCCAATTTGGGGGTCACAGCCCCCAGTGCTCCAATCACCACAGATACCACTGTGGCCTTCACCTTCCAAGCTTTCTCCAGTTCTTCTCTGAGCCCTTGGTATTTCTCTAGTTTCTCATGTTCCTTTTTCCTGATGTTGCCATCGCTTGGTATTGCTACATCCACCACTACGGCTTTCCTCTGTTCTTTGTCCACCACCACAATGTCTGGTTGGTTCGCCATTACCATTCTGTCTGTCTGTATCTGGAAGTCCCACAGGATCTTGGCTCGCTCGTTCTCTACCACCTTGGGAGGTGTTTCCCACTTTGACCTTGGGGTTTCCAGTCCATACTCTGCGCAGATGTTCCTGTATACTATGCCAGCCACTTGGTTATGGCGTTCCATGTATGCTTTCCCTGCCAGCATCTTACATCCTGCAGTTATGTGCTGGACCGTCTCAGGGGCCTCTTTGCACAGTCTACACTTTGGGTCTTGTCTGGTGTGGTAGATCTGGGCCTCTATGGCTCTGGTGCTCAGGGCCTGCTCCTGTGCAGCCAGGATGAGTGCCTCTGTGCTGTCCTTCAGCCCAGCCCTTTCAAGCCATTGGTAGGATTTGTTGAGATCAGCCACTTCAGTTATGTTCCGGTGGTACATCCCGTGTAAGGGCTTGTCCTCCCATGATGGTCCCTCTTCCAGCATCTCATCCTCGTGAGTCGATGTCTCGCTCACTCTTGGCGTACAGCTTGATGTCATCCATGTAGAGGAGGTGACTTATGGTTGCCCCGTTCCGGAGTCGGTATCCATAGCCAGTCTTGTTTATTATTTGGCTGAGGGGGTTCAGACCTATGCAGAACAGCAGTGGGGACAGTGCATCTCCTTGGTATATGCCACATTTGATGGATACTTGGGCAAGTGGCTTCCCATTGGCTTCAAGGGTGGTTCTCCACAACCTCATCGAGTTTGCAATGAAGGCCCTTAGAGTTCTGTTGATGTTGTACAGCTCCAAGCATTCAGTGATCCATGTGTGGGGCATTGAGTCATAGGCTTTCTTGTAGTCGATCCAGGCTGTGCACAGGTTGGTGTGTCGCACTCTGCAGTCTTGGGCGACTGTTCTGTCTACCAGGAGTTGGTGTTTGGCTCCTCTGGTATCCTTACTAATGCCCTTCTGTGCTTCGCTCATGTATTGACCCATGTGCCCACTTATCTTAGCTGCGATGATGCCTGACATGAGCTTCCATGTTGTGGAGAGGCAGGTTATTGGCCGGTAGTTGGATGGGACTGCACCCTTTGAGGGATCCTTCATTATCAGGATCGTTCGCCCTTCGGTTAGCCATTCAGGGTGAGTCCCATCCCTTAGCAGCTGGTTCATTTGTGCTGCCAGGCGCTCATGGATTGCAGTGCCTACTTTAGCCAGTAGGCGTGGATCATGTCAGGGCCAGGTGCTGTCCAGTTTTTCATACCTGAGACTCTATGTTGGATGTCTGCCACTGTGATACTCACTGGATTCTGTTCAGGGAGGTTGCTGTGGTCTTCCCTCAGATCCACCAGCCTATATATATATGGATAGCTCAATCGGTATATATATATATATATATATATATATATATATATATATATATATATATATATATATATATAAAGTGCTATGATATTACTGCTAGTGCAGTACTATGTCTGTGTGTATCTAAAGTTGTTGCAGGTATCTAGCCTAGAAGTCTTGTCAGCTGGTGCTGGGGACCCACCTTCCCTGGTCTCGATCAGGGCAGTGTTTCCACAAGGCACCTATGTTGGACTTAGACCACCTGTGAAATACCTAAATTATTGTTTTTGGCAATACCTCAATAAAAGCTGAAATATTTTAAAACATTTGTCTGTCTTCCCTCATTAGGTATATACATACAAAAATAGTTCAGTGAAACAGCAATAGTCAAAGCCAAATAATCCAATAATGCTGGATAAGTTACCGTCACAGTTCAATTTGCAGACCACAAAATGAACGGGTATGATTCATAGTTCTGTTGAAAGCATAGTTTCTGGAGTGGAACAGGTACAGTCATGGGCAGTTGGCTGAGAAGATGTGAGGATCTTTTTTGTCTTCACGTGTTGGAAGACATCGGAAGCAGTGCAGCTGCTGTACAGATGGAGGATGCAGCTGTTTTCCTTGACACCACTCGAGAAGGTATAAAGAATAGAATAGCAGATTAATAATAATAATAATAATTAATGACCAGTATTTCCTATATATCTCACAACCTTTACAGATCTAAACAATAAATAGAGGTAGTTAGATCAGTTTTAATGGTGTGTGGAGCAAACACGTTTTCAACGTATTTTATAGTGCTGGTTTGTTAAATCTTAGCATGACATTAATGACCTCCTTTCTGTCAGGTTGCTCAAATTCTGCTCAGAGGGCCGGTGGGACAGGGATGTTTACAAGGTCCTCCATAGAACAACCTAGCAGGACTTTATTGAAGATGGTCGCCATCACATTTTCCACATAATCTGCACCATAACACTAGAGTTACAAATTACCCGTCAACAGACTAAAATATCAAAATAAGTTGACCAACTGCATACAGAGTAAATACATAGACAATAATATAGATCAGATTATGAATACCACAACTACTGAAATGTAAAATGCAAAATCTCTGTCAAATAAAACTGCATATTGGCCAACAAATGATTATACTGCTGTTAAATGTACATACCTTTGCTCCTGAGGAGAGCACTCTTCTTCTCTTCTACAAGGTAGCCGCGTGTCAGTTTGAGAAGCAACCTCCTCGCGTTTCGGTAGCTGGCATGCGTCAGCCTGTATAAAAAACATGTCACGTTTACAGCTAAAGTAGCTGACTAGATAAGCAACAACACACATGTTAGACTTAGATAGAACCCAAATTCAGGGGTCCACTCGGGCTACAACATACACACGACAGGCTTGGTAGTAATTAGAAACACGGCTGACTCTCACAACTTACTAGCGCTAGCCGCTAACGCTAGCTGCTAAAGCTGCGCCACTATCGGCCTAGCAGCTATAATGTGAGCTGGGTGAATGACCTCAGTACCATATATCACACGATTCGAACCGGACAATTGCTGAAGAGGCTTGGACTCATCCAAATTGCGTGTCAGCACCTTGCAACACTGTCTCTCTCTGTTGTTGTAGCTGTTAGATTCAACGGTTCTAGCAATTAGCATTCCCTACACAGGAGGGAAGCTACAATATAAACACAGAAACTTCTGGAGTACATACATTAAATAAGTATCAAGCATGTACCTACGTTTGGGGAAGCAGCAAGTGGGCGCTTCTTCAACCTGATCGACTTCTTCTTCTTTTGTCTTTTAAATGGCGGGTGGCAATCAACTGAAAGGTGCATTTGTCTGTGACTAGAGTGACTGAAACGAAATGTTTCAGGTACATTTAGGGGTCCAGGTTTGTCTGGGGGGGCGAAGCTGGTTCTGTGATTGGTCAGCGCAAATGCAGACGTATCCAGGCCGCCAAATTTGAAACGATGGTTCTTGAACCGGATTGGATAAACTCTCAAAAATATGAAATAAATAGGGGGCGTATTTCTAACACACCAGGAATGTCTTAACGTGACCCAGGGAGTCAAATAAACGTACCAGAATGTCCAAGGTGAATTTTGCATGTGCATGGACCTTTAAAAAAGGTTCATATGTAATATTCAACCAAAGTCAGTTTTTGGATTTAATTTCAGATAGTGGATAGATAGTTCTGTCCATTATTGCAGGTATTTCAAATAGAGCTACACCCAAAGATACCAATGTGCACAGGTGACTGATCCATAGTCGGGTAGTATCAGCAGGTTTAACTCTGTCAGCAATGACAGTGTGTGGGAAGTGGACAGACGCTCACTGACATCAGCTGCTTTTGAATGGAACTGTCTAAATAGTCAGTTCAGCCATCTGCAGAGCCATGGGATCAAATGAAGGACAGACTTGTTTCACTCAAATGGCTGTGTTCTTTTCATCTCATCCAGTCTGATTCTTTCTTCTTCGTAAATGTGTGATTTCAGTCTTATTGACAAACCACATGGAAATTCTGACATGCCTGAGAGGAGTGGTGATTAGTCTAAGGGGGTGAACGGTGTCGTTAGTGATGTCGTACCAGAGCAGAGGAGAGCATCATCACTTCTTCACCAAATAGCAGCAGCGCAGTATGATCCAGTTTGTCTACTTTAAATGCTGCATGTTCACTGCACAGATCTCTTGGTTCATGCATGATGCTACAAATGCATTCACTGCTGGTGCTGGAAAGAAACTGTTCAAGTACTGGATGTGTCTGTACGTCCCCTATTGACCTGAAACCTGTGGCCTGGGGACAGGCCACAGTGACACAGACGGTGTGGTGGCCTTAGAGTAGCCAGCTGTTGGTATACACTCATCTAGACGCTGGGTTACTGATAGATTCACCATTGGGTCCGGGTGACTCTGGTTCTGCGAGGAAATTTTTTCCACTTCCATATGTAATGCTGGCTCAGCTTGTGTCTGCACACCGCTCTTGTCTCATCTGACCCAGATAAAACAATGTTATTGTTGTTTTTCTCAATGGCCTTTTGCAAGTGGAGATTCGAGCTGATGAGGAGATCCAGTTCCTACCTTCTCTCAGCGACTGTGCTCCTCCCCCCATGCTGGGCCCAGCATTTTATCGCTGGCTAATGATGGTGGGGTCTCAGGTGCTAATCCTCATAGCTGAGGACTCATTAGTACCCTGGGAGAGCAGCTTAACGGGCTTCTGATAAGGGCTTCCTGCTGTTAATTTCTCACTAATGGCAGCTGCACACACAGTAACTGGCTTCCTGACCTTTCAGACCTTCAGTCCTCCCTTCTCCTAAGCCGTTTTACTGATGCAGGACCTAAACTGTTTATGTAGGTTTAATGCTGCAGCAGTAGTTGCTCTGGCCTTTCCTGAATGATGAATGAGGCTGCAGGTATAAAAAGCTCACTGTGGTGGGGGAGAGAGACAGTGGGTCTGTGAAACAGGCCCAACACTACACTCTGTAGACTGAGTGTTTGTTCTGAATATCTGACCTGATGTGAGGATCCAAGACACACACTAGCCCAGAAGCAATCCTTAGTGTCGACATAGGCTGCGGTGACACTGCTGCAAAGCAAAGCAGTCCTGTTGCTGAGATATGTGAAAAAATCAAAATACACATTGTAGTAAAAGCAAGATACAATTACAGTCTGGACTGGCAGTGTGTGAGACAGCTTCTTTATTTTATCTGTGGGTTCTGGAGGTTAGGTGCTGTAGGAATCAGCCAGGAGCTCAGAGGGTGACAGTCTGCTCACACTAAGATCAAACCACAGCACGTTTCCTGGACTCTAACAACATACTAGCCTTTGACCTTTTATCATTTGTCCGACTAAGAAAGGGGCCATCGTAACCTGCAGGTTTATGTTCCCAGAGTAGCGGGGACAATTAAGTTATAAGCGAATACCTGATATGATCTTTTTATCAGCTTTAGGTGTTCTGTGTTTACTGCTAATTAGCTAATGTTAACACACTGAGGGGCTGTCAGGCTGGATGGTAATGAGGCAGACTCATGGCAACACGTCCAGGTAAGGACTAGAGCCTGGAGATAGAATAGAATAGAATAGAATAGAATAGAATAGAATAGAATAGAATAGAATAGAATAGAACTTTACTTGTCAGTGTACAAGTACAACAAAACTATGGGTTCACACAGCACTGCCTATATATATGTGTGTGTGTGTGGTGTGTGTGTGTTTTATATATATATATATATATATATATATATATATATATATATATATATATATATATATATATATATATATATATATATATATATATATATATATACCTCTTCATTTCTCCACTTCCTCTCTTTCGCCACTCATTTTTTATTTTCAGTCTTTGCTGCGGATTGCCTTTGTGCTGGCATGGAAATTGTGAGGTGAGGTCCAAGAAAGTTGCGGAAGAAAGGGTCAGCTAGAATGCAGAGGTGAGAAGTCCTCTGCTGAAGGGCAGTCATCCAACAGTTTGGCTGAATTTCCCAGGCTATTAAAAGGTGAGACTAGGAATGGAAAATGTGTCAGGCCAAGAAAAGGTCTCAGGAGCAGAAGTGTCAGTGGAGCAGGAGATGATCATCTGGCCTTTTGTGAGATCCCAGCATTCAGTTCTGACTTAAGAGGCTCCCTCTATTAAATAACTGAAACAAGAGTAAACCAGGCGACTTTAAGCTGCACAACAACAAACCAGGCCCCAGTCACATCTGATCACAAACACTCATGTACAGTAGGAAGGTGTCTCCTTTTTTACACAATGTTGCATAGTGATGCTCCTCAGCACAATTGCTCAATCACTGCTACAGTTATGTACATAATAAATGCACGGTGAAGCAGAAAAGCAGATGAGATTATGCGGTGGCTCATTTAGAATTCATCACACACACAAACAAGGATTTTAAGGACTTTCACCAGAAACACTGCAAATCGACTGAATTGGCTTCTGCAGACATGTAGACTCTGGGGTAGGCAGCAATAACAGTGAATTACAAAAGTCCTCTTCTCTCATGGCTTAGTGCAAATGTCAATCACTGCCTTAATTAAGCTTCTTCTAATTCCCAATTAAGTCTGAGACTCACTTCAGACTTTGCTTCCCCAGACACCCTGCAGCCTTCATGCAGCTTGTGGAGAATCGGGTCGAAGGCTGAGGACGATTACAGCCAGGTTCAGCTCTGTCTGAATAGAAGCAGTGTTTACTTATACACACAGTACTTCCGTGGCAGCAGTTATCCTTGGTTGACAACAGCCACCAAACTAGCTTGTTATAATTTTGACAAATTCGGGTAATTGAACCACAGTGATCAATGGAAGCAGGAGAACGCAGCTAATGTTACAAGAGAAGTTTGTAGATATGCCTACACCACCGCTGTTTGATGTAATAATAAGAGATACAACAGTTGCTTGTGTAACAATGTGGAATGTTGTGGAATGTGGAAGACATGGAACAATTTCTTGTAAGGTTTTGTTGTGCAGTCTGGGCCTGGACTTACTGTTTACATCATAGTCTCCTTGCGTTGGTTACGCCTTGAAACTTGTCCCAAATGCTGTGAATATACCAGTGTTTGACTGGAAGTAGAAGAAAACATTAGGTATTAACATGACAGTGTGGCCTGAATCTTATGACATACAGCACAGTCAACACACCTTTACTCTGTTCTTTAGTTTTTGATAACAATGTTTGTGCTCTAGGCTCAGCCTCTCCCTGCTCTCCAGTAGGTTTTGTATCTGTCCCTCTTGTGACATCTGTAGTTAATTGGTCGCTCCTAATTGGAAAGCAGACTTGTAAGCAAGTGTTCATGCTATTGAAACCAATGTTGTAACATAGAGCATGGCTATTAATTGTAGTGCAGCCAAGGGGCCAGAAGGAGGCAGAGACAGATGAACAGGAGGCAGACCAAACATGGTACAGGGCAGCTGCAAATTACTTGCAGTTAACCTTGAGCATTAAAGTTGTCCCACAGGGTGAGAGCAGTGACACATTTTTTATTAATATTTGTGTTGTGTGGGTTCACGAACAAGTAGAGTAAAAGAAAGCTTTAATTTGGTAGCATTTAGCAGCTGGATACAACATGCAGACCATTATTACATACAGTAGCCTCGACCTGTTCTACTAAATTTATCCTGGTTGGTTCTGTTGCTTGGATCAGAAGCAGCTCAGTCAACACAGCAGCAGATAAGCTCTGCGACAGTGGAGGCAGCAGCATCAGGCTGTAGGAGTGTTCAAACGTGGTGAATTACTGTATCACTATCATCCTGTACTAACATCATGCATCAGCTGTGCATTTACAGGTCATTACCTTTTCT
The DNA here is from genome assembly GCF_900634795.4 of Betta splendens. Taxonomy (NCBI): domain Eukaryota; kingdom Metazoa; phylum Chordata; class Actinopteri; order Anabantiformes; family Osphronemidae; genus Betta; species Betta splendens. The sequence goes on from NC_040893.2 coordinate 666,722, forward strand.
TTATATTATATATGACTGTACTTTGTTAAGACCTTTTCTGTTCTGTTGGCCTCCTGTTCTGTGAGCAGGAGGCCAAGTGGGACTCACTAGTACACATATGTCAAGCTCCGGTCCTCAAGGGCCGGTGTCCCTGCTGGTTTTCCAGCTCTCTCTGCTGATTACCTTGATCGGGTGTGTCAGTTGGCTTTTCCAGCTTGTCATTGACTGAACACACCTGGTCAAGGTGATCAGTAGGAGCTGCGGCAGGGAGAGGTGGAAAACCAGCAGGGCAGCGGCCCTCATCGGCATCACTTTGACACCCCTGCACTAGTAGGTAAACAGTGAGTGTAGAGTCTGTCAGGGTTCACGGTTTATGAGGGCCAGGCTGAATATGTGTTAATGATGTGTCAGACGATGCTGGAGGTGACAGACCCCCCCTATTAGCTCACAACCTTCATAGCTGCAGGCTGTTAACTTTTTGGGCCCAAGTCTATTTTCAGGGGGTCTTCTCAAAAATGGCATAGCCATATTAAAATGAGTATATCCCTACAACTACAGATACAAGGCCTTGAATGCATTTAATGTCATAACCTGGGGTAAAAAGTTTCTGGTCCCTCTATGCAGATTAAAACTTGGTGAGATCTGGTTGTTTGTTCTGACTGCGGCATTAGCTGAGCTGTATAATATTTGGATCCACTCTAAAAATGATTTCCCAATGCCGAATTTGTGCAGAGTGGCTAAAAGAAACTTCCAGTTTACTCTATCGAAAGCTTTTTCTGCATCTAAGGAGACGATGGCTGACTCTAGTTTATGGGTGGTGACATAATCAATTAAGTTGATTAATCTGTTCATATTGTTTGTTGACTGTCTACCTTTAATGAAGCCTGTTTGATCAGAGTGAATTATATATGGAGTGATTTTTTCTAATCTTCTAGCAAGTGCTTTACACACTATAACTTGATGGAAGTGTAGGGTCTTTTCCTGGTTTTTGGAGCAGGCTTATGAAGGCAGAATTCAAACTTGTGGGTTATGGATGCTGTTGTTTAACTTCAACTACCATTTTGTAAAAGCTGGGTGCCAGCATGGCAAGATGTTTCTTTGATAAAATGAACCAGAACAAAACTATACGATTTTTTTATGGCATCAATAAGTCAACATCTAAATTTTCTAATGTAGATTTCTGATGATTTTACATCTTTGTACATGTAGCATAAACAATAGCAATTAAAGCGATCAATATATTCAAATAACTCTTATTCATACTTACATTCATACCGAGGTCAGAGGTGACAGCAGCTCACACTAAGGTCAGAGGTGATAGGAGCTTTTTCAAATCCCTGTGTTCCATCAGGATTTCTCTCTTTGTTGTTTTCTTTACTCAATAGAAGTGATGTGACTTCATATACTGTTCTCCTTGCTAGTTACAATAACACTACAGTACAGTAAGACGTTTTGCTGTTGTCTACCAGGGGTCATCTACACCACTGACATTCTTGACCGTGAGACCAAGGACTCCTACTGGCTGACGGTATATGCCAGCGACCATGGTGTGGTTCCCCAGTTTGCCACTATTGAAGTGTTCGTCCAGGTGGAAGATGTTAATGACAACGCCCCGCTGACGTCGGAGCCCATGTACCACGCGTCCGTGCCAGAGGGCTCTCTGCGAGATGTCACTGTGATCCAGATTCAGGCCCAGGACCCTGATGCCCCACCTCCCACTACTGGCGACAGGATCAGTTATCGCATCGTCAGCGGAAACCCACAGAACTTTTTCTCCATCAACAGCCGAACCGGTGAGTGAGGGAGTTTGTCAGACTGGAAAACAGAGAGTCGGTGATTTAATGTGACTGGAATTGGTCATGTCAGACACTGTTCCAACTGCTCTAGTCAACAAAACTAGCCACATATGGTTACATCCGATACACACCCAGATGTGTGATCTCCCCCAACATTACTCTTAATTGTTCTGTATGTGAAGCTGGCTGTAGTGGAGGTGTCCTGATGGTCTCTGCCATGTTACTTTTATCTCTTTTCTGCAGTGACAAGCTTTAACACAACCACTGGATTAGGTTCAGTAGTAATGGTCCGGTATATTATGATGCTCATAACTCATCCATTTGGGGCTAACTCTCTCGGTACCTGCTTTCATTTTCAGGAGCAGTGCCATAATTACTGCTTATCTAAGGAAACTAGTAGTTGTTGTAGATAATACTGGGGCTTTAGATGAGCGTGCCTCATATCTTTGAATGTTTCCTACATGTCAGCATTAATTTTGTATTCAAAGCAACAGAGAGGGAAAACATGAATCGCAGATCACTGGAGCTAATTAACCATGTTTGGAGTATTTTTCTAAAAGAGACAACTGAAGGTTTCTTTTTTTGTGCAATTATCACCACAGGCTACATGTTCTAGAGTCTAACACGTTAGGAATGAAAGAAGAATTCTGTTCTATTATTCATGGTAAACAGGGTTTGTTTGTTTAAACCTCTCCCTGTTGGAACCAGAAGCTATGCAGTGATCTTGTTGGTTGAGCAGTTGGCCGGTTTTTGATCTGAGCTTTAAAGTAACCTGCTGTAAAACAAGTTTGCTGAGCTGCATACGTAGGTTGCCATGGTGATCTACAGTACTCTGGTTACCATGGTGATCCACCCTCAGTTACCATGGTGATCTGAGCCAGGAAATGTGAGTACAGCCCAAAGCGAGGTGGATAACCCAAAAATGAAACGACAGAACATTAAAATGTCCAAACAACCAACAAAAACAATACGACAAAATAATACATTGAACAGTAACGTATGCATGAGTGTTTGAGGGAAACGTATTGGCTGTAGTAGCATGAGGAGGAAGAGGAAAAGTATGCTGGGTCAAACAACAGCAGCTGCAGCATCGTCTCCTCGTCCCCGTTTGCACCTTGTCCCACACTCAGTGTTCTGCAGAGGAGCTTGTGGAGCGGGGGAGGGGGGTAATTGGCTGTAACTATATTTATCGTTTCTTTAGTGGAGGTGCCTCGCTGTGAGTGTTATGTTGTCATCTTGTTTCTCAAACACTGCTTCCCTCTTGTTTCTCTCTTAGCTTCTTCCTGCTTTGTTTTACAGCTCATGTGTCAGCCTTTCTCTGTCTTGATGGCGGATGTTGAATATTTTATGTTCTCCTCATGAAACATTGATGAGGGGCTGCAGATGATCCATAAAGCGGAGAACTCTTTGATTTACATGTTTTCATTTTGTTTATGCCCTTTGTCAGTCTGATTATGCCCTTATCATCCATCCATCCATCCATCCATTTTCTGAACCGCTTACTCCCTAGTGCGGGGTCACGGGGGTGCTGGAGCCTATCCCAGCTGGCTACGGGCGAGAGGCAGGGTACACCCTGGATGGGTCGCCAGTCCATCGCAGGGCAACACATAGACACACAACCACTCACTCACACACTCACACCTACGGGCAATGGAGAGAAGCCAATCAACCTAATGCACGTCTTTGGACTGTGGGAGGAAGAGAACCCACGCAAACACGGGGAGAACGTACAAACTCCACACAGAAAGGCACCAGGGCCGCCTCCGGGAATCGAACCCAGAACCTTCCTGCTGTGAGGCGACAGTGCTACCCACCGCACCACCGTGCCGCCCTGCCCTTATCATTATAGGCTTATGATCATTTATCATCTAATCATAGTGTCATAGAGCTCAGTCTGTCTGGATTTTAGAACTAGAGCAGTGGTGGAAAGCCTGTGATGAAGCCTGTTTCTGTGTCCAGGATGTCAATAGGTAGTGGCGTGTCTCAGCACTGCTACATCCCAGTGCTACATCAGTGACTGAGCCATCACTCATTAACCCACGATCACTCATAAAGCAGGTCACCATCCATGTTTCAAAAGTAAATTTTGACCTTGAATGAATTAATCTGTCATCATAAAGAATGACACACATGCACAATTGATTAAAGCAGAATTGAATGTTTTAAAAACAACTTAAAACTTTAGTGAGCCTCCTTATACTTTAGAGTGAGAATGAATTATGAATAAAACATGGAGGGTATAGATCAAATTGAGGTCCCTTGGCAAAAAAATGTGTACTAAACGTTTATTTGATCAAGTATACTGAAGTATATTTCTAAACTATACTTTGCAGAGTAAGTACACTTATTTGAATCTACTTCTAGTAATGAGTTTACAGTACTCATTTAATACTTACTGAACACAAACAAAATATTAATGATAATATTAACATTAATATTAACACAAACTAAATTGGCCCACTGTTCAGTCCCCAAAGTTCACAGTAAACAGTAAGCAAGCACATCACGTTTTATGTACTAAAACTTGCATAAAAATGCACTTTAAATGTATAGTGTTAGTTAGTGGATACTAATTATTTACTTCTAGGCTACTAACTATGAAACACTAAACTATTAGTGTACTACTTGCAGGCTATTAGTATAGCCGTAGTTTATTGTAGTACACTTTTGACAACTTCCATCTATCCATCCATCCATCCATCCATCCATCCATCCATCCATCCATCCATCCATTCATTTTCTACCGCCTATTCACATGGGGGATCGTGGGTGGTGCCTTATCCAGCTTTCTTCGGGCGAGAGGCGGGTGTAATTACAAAATTATGCCTTTGTGCTTTTTCTTATCCAACACAGTCGTCATGTGCTGGTTAGGTGCAATACTGAACTGAACATTCTTAGACAAACAACTAATCTCTTACGCCCTGTCGTACATCAAGTCTAAACATCTGATGTTCCATTTGACTGACTAATAATTTATAATATATGTTTGTCTTTTACACCTGGACTCTGACTCCATCCTATCTGACTCCCCACCAGACCCAAGGCTGTTAAAGCAAATGCATCTTGTCTTGGAAGCTCGGTGTTCCTTCCTTTGGATAACAAGACATGACGATGCAGAAGTGAGAAAGCAAACATTCTCACTCACAGCGAGATAAAGTAGCGCAAACAATTCCATTGCTGCAGAGAGACATTCCACCAAAAACCAGAGAAAGGGGTTAAAAGGCAGAAGCAACTTGAGGATCGTGGGCTCTTTGCATCACACCTTTGTGGTGTGTGCACTGATCTCCCCAGCTGGTTTTTGGTTTGTTGATGTGCACGATCAACATCCATGCTTTTTATTTGCTCCCCATTATTTTTATTTTCCTTTACTTTTATAATAAATCACACAAAAGACAACACTCTCACCTGCCTCTTTATGGGAAATTTCCACCACAGCGGGTTACACCCTGGACAGGTTGCCAGTCTATCGCAGGACAACACACAGACAGACAACCATACACACAAACACACACACACACACACACACACACACACACACACACACACACACACACACACACACACACACACACACACACACACACACACACACATACATACATACGGGCAATTCAGAGTGACAAATGAACCTAAAGCATGTTTTTGGACCGTGGGAGGAAGCCACAGAACCCGGGTACCCGGGTAGAACACACATGAACACAGGGAGAACATGCTGTGAGGCAACAGTGCCACCCCCCTTTTGACAACTTTTATGAACCTATTAGTACACTTTAAGTAAATGTGCACATACGAATTATGTACTTCTAGTCTACTACATTAACTATACTGAACAACTACACTATTAGTGTACTTCATGAAGGCTATTAGACTTACACCTGTAGTTTATTATTGTAGCACTGATTGGGCTTAGGACTATACTATATATTATTGTAGTATACCTTTAATAACTTACATGTTTTATTAGTACACTTTACATATGCATTTACATACTAATTATGTAGCTCTAGGCAGGGACGTGCACAGTGGGGACAGGGGCTCGAGCCACACTGGGTTTTACTTTTCTCGCTCGAGCCTGAACAACCGCTGTCTCTGTCAGTCACTCTATGTAGTTCGTTTCAGTATTTCTCACTCACTCCCAAACACGAGCAGTCAGTCAAACTGTCACTCGCTTCGGTCTCTGCAGGAGGTTTTTTGTTTTGTAACAAGAGTAAGGAAATATTTGATTTTTCAAAGGTTCCCTTGTCTACTCAAAGTGTTTTTGGATGTGTGTGCCTTCACGTGTGTGTTGTCAGAGAGTGAGGGATTAGCCAGAGCAGGCGGTTACAGGTAAGATAATTATTTGACTAAAGCCTGTGTGACTGGATGATGGAAACTTATGTATTTTTATGAATAAATAAAATAAAGACCTATCTAATTGTATATATTATGTTTTATATATATTATATAATATACTATTTTTAAAATTTCGGATAGGTGCTGGTAGCTCAAGGTAGAGTGCGGGTTGCAGGGTCAGCAAAGATGTCCAGACCTCCCTCTTCCTGGACACCCTTCTCCAGCTCCGCTAGTGGGACCCCAAAGTGTTCCCAGGCCTGCCAAGAGACATAGTTCCTTCAGTGTGTCCTGAGTCTTCCCGGGACCTCCTAGTGGTGGGATATGCCCGAAACACCTCCCCAGGGAGACGTTCACGAGGTATACAAACCTGAGACACCTCAACTGGCTTCTCTTTATGTGAAGGAGCAGCGACTCTACTCTGAGCTTCTCTCGGGTGACAGAGCTCCTTACCCTATCTCTAAGAGTGCGACCAGCCGACCTGCGAAGAAAACCCATTTTGGCCAATAGATTGACTGGTAAATTGAGAGCTTCTCCTTTCGGCTCAGCTCCCTCTCTACCACTACGGGCCGGTACACCGACAGCTGCCCCACCGATCCGTCTGTCAATCTCACGTTCCTTCCTTCTCTCACTTGTGAACAAGACTCGAAGATACTCCTCCGCTTGGGGCTGGAACTCTCTTCCAACCTGGAGAAAGCAAACCGCTTTTTCTGGTTGAGAACCATAGCCTCAGACTTGGAAGAACTGATTTTCATCCCAGCTGCTTTGCAGTTAGCTGCAAACCACCCCAGCGCACACTAGAAATCCTGGCCCGATGAAGTCAACAGGACAATGTCATCCTGCAAAGACACAATGCTGTGGTTCCCGAACCAGATCCCCTCCGTCCCCTGACTGCGTCTAGAATTTTCGTCCATAACTATAATGAACAGAACCGGTGACAAAGCGTAGCCCTGCCGATGCTCCAGTTGTACAAGAGACCGGACAGCCCTTAGCAATCAGAACATGTAGACTCCCACAAACCCTCGAGCACCCTGGTGAGGGTATAGAGGTGGTCCAACGTTCCCCGCCACGGCCAGGTCGAAAACCACATTGTTACTCCTGTATCTGAGGTTCGACTATCAGGCCAATTTCTCCTCTCCAGTACCCTGGCAAGATTTTCCCTGGGAGGCTGAGAAGTGAGATCCCCTATAGCTGGAACACACTCTCCTGTCCCCCTTTTTATGAAGAGAGGCAGCCATCCGGTGGTTTAGTCTGTTGGGTCTAAAATAGCCACATGTTCTACACAATTTTAAGAGACAAAGACAACAAAGCACAACAAGACAAGACTTTGTTTTACTTGCACAAGCGGCGTCAGCAAAGTGCAACATGTTCCTGTTACTAACAGGATTGAAACATTGAACATATATATCCTTCATAATGACAATAAGTAAGAGACAATAAGTCAGGCTCCCCCCAGTGATGTAACATTCCATATCCCAATAGCAAGATTGGCTGTCCAGAGATTCGGTAGCCGAGACTCCTGCCTTCAACTACTGCCTAATCAGCTTTACACCAGCCCCCTATGACTCCTCCTGCGGGTAGTGGGTACATGTGGATTGTCCCATGTCAGTCCTTCAAGCTGTGCCTGGCCTGGTCCTGTGGGAATCGGCCCGGCCACCAGGCACCCAAGAGCAGCCCCAACCCCGGCTCCAGGGTTGGGTATTTATGCCTAAATGCCTCCTTACATTTAGGCACACAAAGTATAGTATTAAGTAAGTATTTTCATGGAACAAAGTATGTCCCAACACAAATAGCTACATAATATATGTTGGAGGGAATTGCCAGAAAATTGCAAGAATTCAGGTATTTATGAAAGAATTTAATTTTACATTTTTACATTCAGTTAACCCATAACTCATTCACCTTATCAAGTGCAACTACAAATCTAAATGAAAAACACTTTTTAATACTTGTAAGTAGAAACTAAGCATACTTGATCAGTTAAATATACTTTAGGTTGGTATATATTAGTATATATGTGCATAAAAGTAAACTTAAAGGTTAATTTTTCCTTCTAACATGTAGTTTAAAACAAGTGTATACTTGTATGTACTATGTTTTGCCAAGGGATAACTTGTAAAAGAAATGAGCAAATATGTTCCTTTGGGTGAGAAAGGAATGATAAAATGTGGCCAGTTACATCTGCATATTGAATAAACATTATAATTGTAAAATCTGACTCTGGAGGACTTACCAGCCATGAACCTCACCACACGTCACAGTGTAATTGAACAGCGGATCAAATGAGTGAGAGATGACCTGTGGCTCATCAAAGGACCCTGTAGGGATGACTAGAGACAGGTGCTAACAGTGGGCTTTCAAGGCTTGTATCTTCCAGCCTGGTGGTCAAATGTATTAGTCCCAAGCCCAATCAATGCTACAACAGGAAGTAAGTTCTCAGCTGCTGGAGCCAGATTCTGGTACACACCAGCAGGACAGGAGGAGCTGCTACAGATGAACTAAGTGTCACCAAATGAGCATGTCATCATAAAGCAGCAGCATCAAGTGCTTAAAGGATGAGCCCAGTGTGAACAGACAGAACTGAGTCTTGAGCAACGGGTCTCACACTGATGTGATTTTATCAGTTTAGAGTCAGTTGAGAAGGACGCCACCGGATCCTAGCTCTCTGATGAATCACTGACCTTAGTTCACCGGCGCACGTCACCTCTTTTTGTGTCTTTTGTCGTTTGCCTCTTGATACTTCAACATACCAGTTTCCACAGTTTTGAACAGACAACTGTTGAAACATGTGCAAGTCTAATGATTGAAATGAAGAAACTACCTAATCATACCATAGCTAGTTATTAAGTTTGTAATTAGTTTGCTATAGCTGATAATGTGGCACTAGCAGAAGCTTGTCAGCATGTCAGCCTGAGTGGCTACTACAGCACAGACCCAGCAATAAAGCACACCATCAGAGATGTGAGGCGGCTCTGATCCATGTCTGCTGTGCAGTGAATCCTACAGCTTCTCTCAAATGAGCAACATTACATCTGTGTATCAGTGACTGCATCAGAGCCTTGGAAGAAAGGCATCACAGATTTTGTGGGTTGATGTGGACCAAACATCATGTTGCACATCTCTTTTTGTTTTCTCATTTCCCTGCATTTGTTTCCATCCCTCCTGTCAGGTTCTTCACAATGAAAGCTTTTGTTTTGAAGAGGTCAGAGTCATTCTTTACCTTCCTTTGGTTAAGACACTGGAAAAGGCTTTTACTACTACTACTTCCGCCTCTTGAGGAGTGCAGACGTGTTTTTTCCCACTCTACTTTTGCTTGCAATGTCCTTGTCCTGTCTTTTTCTGAGCACCCTGATCTGCTATTCTGGAATAACATTTTTGAACATGGAGCTAATCAACCTGTCACTCAGCGCATTGAACTTTATTAGAAGATTGGGAAGATTGGAAAATTTGTGGCCGGCTCGTTGGCGTGTCCACCGGCCATGGAGCTACAAACGCCGATGGGGGCTATGGTTACTCGGCGGATGGAATTATACCAGAGGACGGCTCGGATTGAGGGACTGACTAATAAGATCTTGGCCCGTTCGAAAGAAGACAAGAGACAGATGGATAACATCTGCAGACAGACTGAACACTTGGTTACTATGGTGAAAGCCTTGTCTGACAGGCTTGAGGAGATGTCACGGGTGACCCATGGTCCCACAAGAGGTGATGAAGCCCTGAGTTCTGACCGATTGGAGTATTGATCTAGACAAATTAGTCGTAGATTGTTAAAATGTATTAGAATTGGCTGTGTATTACTCTGTCCCTTCTCCCTCACCCCTCCCTTCCCGGGTCCAATCTAGCTCACCAGCTGTGCCTATATCTATCTTCTTTCCCTTATTGTGTTTCCCTTCAAGGACAACTGTTGGACTGACCTGTAAACATCTTGGTCGGCCTCCGTCATACTTCCATAAACAACACTTCACTACACTGATGCAGATACACCCCCCCACACACCTTACAGTCTCACTGTCTGCTCTCTGACCTTATCTATCTGTCCTGATGAAGCCAAGAAAAAGTTCCAAGGTTTCCACTTGTACTGTGTGCCACTGTATGATCGTGTGTTTATTGTTTTTATTGTAACTTGCTTCCACTGTCGGACTAGCGCCGGTCAAGCTGACTGCTGATGGAAATTTCCCCGCTGTGGGACTAATAAAGGTTTATCTAATCTAATCTAAACTTTTTTAAACAATAAAGAAGGACAATCAGTTTGGCTCTGAAAGACCTCAATGACAGTAACAGCTGTAAAGTGTGGAGTGTGGAAAGCCTTGAAGCTGAAGCTTTCGGGCTTCATTAGCCACTGAATTAGCCAAATATTTGAGCTGTTGTTTTACCATCGTTGTTGCTTGTTTCTGTCTGCTGCTTTCAACTCAACTCAAACCAGGAACCTGTTTCTCTTAATAATCACCAGAGTGTGCATTAATCCAGACGTATGTTGCAATCAGAAGCAGTGGGCCTTGTGTCTTCATCCCACTGACAGCAATGTGCACGGGTTTAACCTGGTCTGATTGTTTCTCTGCCCCTTTGTCTCGTAGGTGTGATCACCACAACCTCCAGGAAGCTGGACCGTGAACAACAGATAGAACATGTTTTAGAGGTGAGCATGTTGCTTTAGACAGTTAATCTCGATCGTCCCCAGATGAACGGAACATCACACTCACGTCTATTTTAAACCAGAACAGAGACCTTCTTCCATATCCCATTAAACAGTGAATATGGATACAACACAGTCATGTCTCAGGTGTTTGTAATGTGCTGAAGTGAAAGGCACTGAGTCAGAGAGGAGCTGGTCCCACCCCTGGCTTTGTCTGCACCCAGAACAGGAAGGGGTCGCTGTGTGGTGATGACAGCTTCTCGTTCTGGCTTTAGTGGATGATGAAAACAGTCTATCATCACCATGTGTGCTACAGCAGGTTAGCTGCTTACTGCCCATTATGACTAATGTCTGGAACGCAGTTGACAGTACTGCGTGTTAAGCCAATAAACATGCTCCAACCTAGAGTCTGCCAGGACTTAGATGAGAATGAATCAGCTCTCATGGTCCTGACTCTGTGACGTTTAGCTTAGTAATAGAGCTGGTCTGGCCATGGTGTTTGTGCATTGCTCCCTATTAAGCCATAATGGAAACCTGTCTCTGCACTGCTTCACCCTGGCTGGAGGTCAATTGAGACTCACGCAGTTCACTAATGACGGCGCTTGTTGTGTCACTGTCTGTACAAGCTGATTTTGATGCACCTTTAAATGGACACAACTGCAACTTCACCCTTTAATGAATGAAACAATGTTCTTGATTTATTTGGAGTAATTCCAAACTTCCGACCTAAACCTGCTACAGTAGCATCTGTTGCCATCAGTTATGGTGAAAATGTCTCGCATGACAACTAGTAACATTTAGCGGCATCTAATGCACAAACATTCAGTTTCAGGTAACCGATCATGCAAAATCCACTTTTTAGACATACTGAGCATGGTAGAAGTGCATTTGCTCTTTTTTTTGTGATTCTCTCCAATGAGATCAAAGCAAGTCAGATTTTGAAACCTCCTCCCAATGCGACGTTACATGATGGGGGGACTCCTCCCAGCAAAACCTGAACCACCACCCCAGAGATAATACAGAACCAATTCAGGACTTCCACCATTATCCGCGTCTCATACCGTGAAAAGACAAACTTGACAGCCCCCAAGTCCTCCAATAAAACCTGCTCTGTTCTTGGGTGGTTTAACCCACACCAAAACGTATTCTACTTCTTTTAATGATCTACTGACGGATCAACACGTGAGCACTGTGTGAGTTTATTTGTTTATTTATTTATTTTAAAGGACTAATGCTGGCGACACTTCCTCATTGTTTGTATGTATGTGCACTAATTTCACCTCGAACTGCTTGAAAATGACAGTGCTACAATGAGAGGTTTGCTTCCCGGCCTTTGTTAAAGAAATGATCTATTCCTGCAGTCCGTCATCAACTCGCTGCAGTAAGTACATACTTGATACTTATATGATGTCTTAATATGTTATTTTGTCGGTTTAAAATGATCTAACCCACGTGAGGCAACCTAAAAGCTAGTGGTATGTTTACGACTACAGCCATAGAGCGTTCCACCTGTTTTGGTTTGCTTTTGTGCTGCTGTCGATTGCTGTAATCACACACATGTGCGGGGAACGCTAGTGGCATGCTACAACCAGAGAAATGTCACCTAAACCACCCGAGTAAGTCTCTATCTGGAATTGTGTGGCACATAGCTTTGCTCCTGTATTGTCTATAGCCATTAGCGCACCATTAGCTCACCGTAATCAGCTTCAAAGATAACTAACTGTGCTACTGCCATGTTGCAGTTACTGTTGAAGGCCAGAAGTTTCCACCCAGGTGTAATGGTGTGATATAAGGCAACTCCACTGACTGCTGCTCGTATTTGTGTTGCATTAGCTGTTAGCGCGGCATTAGTCATTTGCACTGGGTGACAACTGGGTGATCACTACAATAAGAAATTGCAGATAAACACAGCTATGTCTCTTATTACCCCATTATTTGTCACAGCCTAAATCGACTTGTAATATGGGGTTATGTCATGTCAAATTCTAACATGTTTGCTAACTGTTTTCGTTTCCAAACTGTAGTGTGTATTGTTACATTAGAGAAGATTGTGATCTACATAAGACATGCTGAACATTTCACTAATCTACAATTATGATTGCAGTTCCTTTTTTGATGAGGTGTTCTTGCATGTGCCGCAGACTCCATCTGGTAGAGGACTGCTTTCACTTAAAGTCTTCCAAATAGTGATGAGAACAAGGATCACCACATCTCCCTGGTCATCTGTCTACAACTACACCTGTCCTGCTGCAGAAACAAATCTCCAACATAACCAAGTTTATCACCTACCCGGGACATGGTCTGTTTACCCTACTTCAATCTGCAAGGCACTGCAAAAGCGTCTGTCCTCAAACCCCCAGACTCCTTAATTAACTCAGTAACCTATACATTGCTGATTGGAGTGTGAAGATAACAGCATTTTCTGTTTGACAATAAAGTTGGGTCTGACTAATACACATTTCACTGAACTCTGTTTTTATAAGGGAAAAACACTTTTATTCAGGAAAACATAGTATTGAAATTACATGTTCTTCTCTTTCTAATATGGTAAGCTATGAAGTTGAACCAACCGTTAGAAAGAAGCGTGTGCGAATATAAATAAAAATAAAAAATTCTTAAAAAGATTCTTAATGAGTATTGCACAGGCAAAAAACACATTTCTACTCAAATGGTAAATGAGTTATTCCACAGGTGGTCTAAATCCAGTGTTTCCAAGTGTTTGATCCATCAGGAAACTCTGCCTTAATCCACGCATGAAGAGATGACAAGATTCTTTACCCCAGGAATCCCCAGAACCAGCTCACTAGCCTAAACTAGATACATGTAACAACTTGAGTTACTGTACAGAGACATATTACTGTAAGATTTATCAAGAAAGATCATATAGTAGTTCATGGCTCCTAAAATGGACCCAATTGACTCATAATATTGAATATATCAGTCATAACTAAAAGCAGTAAAAATATGTTAGGTCAATGTATAATTTGAACCAATGCTATGTTTGTTTCCAGGTACGTCATGCAGTGATTACTTAAAACAATTTTTAAAATAAAATTATGTCAGAGCAGCAGCACAAGCAAGACAGCCTTGAAAGGCAAAGGTCCATGGTCCCTGCCTCGGCATCAGGTGTGTCTTTGAGCGAGACACTTCACACAAGCTCCCTGAGCGCCGTTGTGTATTGCAGCTCACTACTCCCCCAGCGGTCTGGTAGCTAAGTCGGTAGAGCATTGGCCTCGGAAGGCAAAAGTCCGTAGGTTGATCCCCCGCCTTCGCATGTCCTTGACAGAGACACTTTGCACTAGCTCCCCGAGAGCTGCTCATGTGATGCTCACTGCGCTCCCAAGGGGGATGGGTCAGATGCAGAGACCAAATTTCCCAACTGTCGGACTAATAAGGGAATGTCCTTTCTTTTAACCAGAGTTTTCCAGGTAAGTGTTATTCAAGCTGTAGCATAGCGTTATATACTGTAGTATAGCGTTTCAACCGAGGTTGCTTTGCAAATTATATAAATCAAATGAAGTGCAACATTACTATTGAGACACATCTGGCCCCAGTCGAAGTGTCATGAATAAAGCAGCCCCTCTCCAGCTTTAGGGTCAGGTTCGGGAACAAACAAATGTGCTGGACTCCACTACTGAAAGAACTGAACAATATTATTGTTCTCTTGAGCTCTGTGTCGTCGTCTTTTTCTATAGAGAATTATGGCGGTTTACATGATTAAGAGGGTCGCCACCTATTGTATCCTAACTCTGTAATGGGTCAGAAAAAAGCCTGTAACTCAGCTTCTCCATAACTTAATGATTTTTTTGTTCAAGCAGATGCGTCACCATATTAGCTGGTGACAGAGCTGTTTTCCACTGAATCCCCGCAGGTAGTGGTGTCTGATGGTGGTCCCAGTCCCCGGCAGAGTACGGTGTGGGTGCTGGTCCAGGTGCTGGATGAGAACGACAACAAACCCACGTTTCCTGAGAAGGTCTACCAGGTCAAGCTCCCAGAAAGAGAGCGGCGGAAGAAGAGCGAGCCCATATACCGTGTATTTGCCTACGATCGTGACGACGGGCCTAACAGCGACCTGTCCTACAGCATCGTGGACGGCAACGAGGACGGGAAGTTCTTCATTGACCCCAAGACTGCAGTAGTATCGTCTCGCAAGGCCTTCACCGCTGGGAGCTACGACATCCTGACTGTATGCAGTTTCTCGTCGATCACTACATCATTGTTTCAACTGGCCATTGCTATTTGCTGATTTTGTGTTGTCTCTCCAGATCAAAGCCACAGACAACGGGCGTCCTCAGAAGTCATCCACAGCTCGACTTCATATCGATTGGATCCGTCTGCCTCCTCCCCCCATGGTGCCGCTGCTCTTTGATGAGCCCTTCTACAATTTCACCATCATGGAAAGTGACAAGGTGGCTGAGATTGTGGGCGTGGTGTCCATGCAACAGAACTCCGCCCCCTTGTGGTTTGACATCACAGGTAAACTTCCCCCTGGGGTGGCCCAGGTTCTCTGCATGGTCTGTGTTGGGGCTGACAGTGTTGGCATGCGTTGGGGCTGACAGTGTTGGCGCGTGTTTGAGGGGAAGCTCAGGTACTGTGGCCACGCTAAATGGTCTGTTAAACTCTGCCCATTCATCACCATGGCGACAGCTTGTCCAGCTGCCAAGTCTGTTTGGTATGACAATGAACGAAGACTTCAGGGCAACACGATTACATGAGTTTTTTTGCTCCTATCACTTTAAGATGCTTGGTTGTATTTATATGAATTGCTTGTAAATTTTTCAGCTGCTTTCACAGTCTGTGCTTAGAGGAGGCGCTGGCTGCTCCATATAAGAACATTCTGTCAGATCTTAAAGCCAGTGTGACATTCTCCTAAGTGGGGAATGCCCAACATAGCACACTTAAACCTCTTTGATCCGTCAAAGTTCACTTTCACCCACTTGAAAGGCTTAACCAGATTATGTCACGCCCAGTGCACTAAGCTCAGTTTCACGCATTATGGGTAGTGCTGATTGTGGTGTGGTGAAAGTAATTTAATAATTTAAATATTCGTTGCTATGGGTTTTAATTCTATTGGTTTGTAACACTATTTAGTCGCACATGTGCACTGACAGCATCGATGCACTGTGCGGCCCAGGTCAGACCAAACTACAGTACATGGACAAGAAGGACTACAGTTCCCACAATGCACCATTCATCCTTCCTTTTATCACTGAGCAGTAACGGTGTTTATCCAGCTGGAGATACCTTCTGGCTCCGTAGCACTGTTCATCTGTCCTCTGTCTACCTCTCCAGTCTGTGTCTGTCTGTCTCTTTGTGTCTCATAGACGTTAATCAGTGGTTACAAACATCTCTGTGTTTAACTAGACAACATTATCAGAATATTAAAAGTATATGTAAAAAAACATTATCAACAGAAGACTAAGAATAAAGCCAGTATGAGTTGAATAGTTTTTCTAACACAAACCCATTAGCACTCATTTAACTGTCAGTATTTAATTACACATTATCTAAATATGTGGTATATTATATTATTTGGAGACTGAGCCTGACTGGCATGCAGTACTTCTCCTACATGATTTCTGGCTGGACAATGGCCACATGTGTCTTTGATTGCTGAAGTGATATATTGTGGCAGACGTCACTTAATAAGGTACCTGTACAGTCTAATTGAATTTAACCAATGCATTCTACTTTTTACAGTGTTTCTATAATTTAGTTTGTAAGCTCAAGCTGTCGGGAAGGTGAAAATTCTGCTGTTTACTTTTGATGCCAGAATCATTGCAACGCATTACATGTATATTAGGAGATGCTTCTAACGTGTTGGCCCTTTAAAGTATGGCCCTATGGGCCCCATGCCTGTTTGTGGGGTCTTCTGGAAAACTGGTACATCTACATTGAAATAAATGTATCTCTGCAACCCCAAGGTCTAGTTAAATGCAGATAATGTCATAATATAGGGGACACTTATGTGCTGGGATATAAGGTGTAAACATCAGTGTAAGTGTTACTGATGCAATCTTTTTGAATCATAAAAAAGTAAAATTCTTTAGTTCTGTCTGAAGAAAATGCACTTTCAGGATTAATATCTCTGTGAATAGATGCCTCAGCAACGTCTGGCCTCCATATGTTCATAGCACAATTAGTAAACATTAACTCAGCAAAAAGCAAAATGGTTTTGATGGAGTGAAGCAGGACAAAGTTATAACTATTCTAATGCAGTCAGACAGTCAGATGAGGTTATCAGATGACTGGTGTGCATGTCTAATGTTATTCCACCATTGCAGCAGAAAAAAATAGCATGAAATGAAATCTATCATTATATTTAAATAATGGTTATTTACAGTATACCTTTCTGAATAAATATAAACAGCGGACAGCTATTGTCCAGCATGTCCAAATATATCACATATGTCCACTAGAGGGCATGTGTGTGTGTGGGGGGGGGCATATGTCTGCCTAGCAACAACTGACTGTGCTCAATGAGGTGTCATTTTACTCATTACAAGTTATGCAACTCAGGACTGACAGGCTCTAGGAGTAATAAAAATCATGACCAAATCGCGGACCAATAAATCACATCAAACAAGTTCTGTGGAAAAGCTAGAATGTCAGAGTGATTGGTTAGCTCACCTCATCGGTAGCCATGTTCGTCCGTGTCCTGCTCCTCACCACCTTCATATCACACCACACCCATCTCTTCCCTCTGTCCTCTGGTCTGCAAGACTGTCTATCCCTCCTGTCTTACCTTTTCTCTCCTCTCTCTCTTCAACGCTTCATGCCTGGAAGGTCCCAGGTCTTTCCGTGAGATGTTCTATATTCAACAGAGCACTTGTGGCAGGAACTGTTCCTCAGAAGGTATCTCGCTTCCAACTTCCAATACTATTCTCTACTGGTCCTCGTCATCCACTCCTATGTGCTTTGAGTTGGTTTAATGAGTGGAGTAAGCCAAACACATACTCATCCTGTATGTGTGCGCGTGCATGTGCGTGTTCACATTAATGGGCTGCACTGTAGCCAAGGTTCGTTGAAGGGAGAAATGTGAGGTAAAAGCTATCACATGCGTCAACCACCCTCGGGTAACCTCGGTGACAGAACTGCATAATAAGCTGCTGTTAGCGGCACTGTACACACATTCCTTATGGAGCTAATGTATGCCTTCATGTCACATAAGGCCGGCCTGCAAATGCACAGAAATCTTCGGGCTATCAGACACTGATCCATTACCAGGACTAATGGCTCGAAGAAGTAGCAAAGCATGGCACATGGCACCCTACACTCCCACAAAGCATTACTTCAGTATCAGCTACTACAAAAAAGGACACAGGAAGGAAATGTAATGAGGAGCTTATATAGCAGACTTGAGAATGACTGAGTGCAGTGAAGACTCTCCTAGATTATAGGTTTGAATGGATGAGTAGAAAAGCTGGAGCCTCTGTGCTCAAAGATTCAACACAAACACAACATGTCTCTCCAGTGGGCTGAGTCAGAGCTACACAGGAAGCAGCATAGCTACATAGTGTCCATGCAGAGAACATCAGATGAAAAGACCCTAAATATTGCTCAACCAAAGTCAGTAAAACATTTTAACATATAAATAGTTAATTTCAAGTACTATAAAATGCAACAGAGAGAATAGGAGTAGCCACACAGCCCCAGAGCAAAAACCCAGGGGACAGATGTCGCAATAGCCCACATTGCTGGCATGTCTATCAGTCCATCGTACACAGGCACGCACGCACGCACACACGCACGCTCGACACACACACAGGGTTTGTCTGGTTGTCTGCACGTCTGCGGCTCCTGCTTCCTGGTGTTTGTGTGACTGTGTGCTTCTGACTTTGTGTGTATGTTTTTGGGTGGGTGGATGATAGTTGGGCTATAACCAATTAGCACCACCCTCCCTTTGTCCCCACCTCATCTCTACCATCCAGGCTTCACCATCACCATTATCAGTGTGATTTCCAACCGTATGTGTGTGACTGATACTGTGCCCCCCCATGTCCCACTTCTCCCTGTGGAGCAGGTGGAAACAGTGACAGTGTGTTCGACGTGGAAAAGGCTGTGGGCACCATCATCATCGCCAGACCTCTGGATGCAGAGCAGCGGTCCTTCTACAACCTGACGGTGCAGGCCACAGACGGCACCAATTTTGTGTACACACAGGTACCACATGACGTGTTTACTTGTTCAGGTTTATGCACAGCGCTGCCCCTAGTGTGCAGTAACATGCACAGTCAGGCATGGTCTCAAATACTGTAACAGTATAGCAATACTGCATTGATGACTGAGAGGAAGTAGCATCATAACGATGCAGTATGATCTAGTGAATAAGTAGTCAGTTTTCCAGCCTGTGTTACTAGACCATGTCTGATGTGGTGAATCTGTCTGTTTCCATAAGAAAGAAACAGCCTGTCTCATACAGACTCCAGTCTGGGATGATTTGTGTAACTATGCAAAGATTTTTATCTTTGCCTAAAGCAGTGGCTGGACCACATAAGGATCCCTGAAAACACAGCATGTGACTCTTCATTAACAGGACTAGATGGATACAGTGCACTGAACAGTAAAGACATGAATAAACACGGTCACATCATTGGTGGAATCTGAGGAATCAAGA
This sequence comes from Betta splendens, assembly GCF_900634795.4. Taxonomy (NCBI): domain Eukaryota; kingdom Metazoa; phylum Chordata; class Actinopteri; order Anabantiformes; family Osphronemidae; genus Betta; species Betta splendens. Next base: position 686,076 of record NC_040893.2, read on the forward strand.
AAAAAATCAAATAATTTGTCAGTTGGACACACCTTTTTAACACATACAGTCGTAGCACTTAAAGCCCTGCTTTATCGGAAGATTGGAAAGATTGGAAAATCTGCGTCCGGATTATTGGCGAGTCCACTGGCCGTGGAGCTACAGACGCCGACAGGGCCATGGTTACTCGGCTGACGGAATTACACCAGAGGATGGCCCGGATTGAAGGACTGACAATTAACATCTCAGCTCGTTCGGATGATTTGCATCAGAGGATGACCCGGATGGAGGAACTGATCAGTAACATCTCAGCTCATTCGGATGCCCGGATTGCAGGACTGACTAATAAGATCTCGGCCCGTTCGGAAGAAAACAAGAGACTGAGGGATAACATCTGCAGAAAGACTGAACACTTGGTTACTATGGTGACAGCCTTGTCTGACAGGCTTGAGGAGATGTCACGGGTGACCCATGGTCCCACAAGAGGCGATCACTACACTGATGTAGATACACCCCCTCCCACCCCACCTTACAGTCTCACTGTCTGCTCTCAGACCTTATCTATCTGTCCTGATGAACCCAAGAAAAATTTTAGCAAGGTTTCCACTTGAACTGTGTGCCACTGTATGTGCGTGTGTTTTTTATTGTTTGTACTGCAATTGCTTACACTGTAGGACTAGCGCCGGTCAAGCTGGCTGCTGATGGGAATTTCCCCGCTGTGGGACTAATAAAGGCATTCTATTCTATTCTATTCTATTCTATTCTATTCTATTCTATTCTATTCTATTCTATTCTATTCTATTCTATTCTATTCTATTCTATTCTATACATTTGTCAGATTTCGGCAAGGATCGGACCCACATGCACAGCGATGACTCGGTAGACAGTGGATATAGTTAAGAAAGTCTTTAATGACAGAATCCAGGTCACAAAACGGTCCAGGTCATTCACGGAGTAGCAACACCATAGGGCTTAGGCAAAATCGGGTCCGAGGACAGGCGGGAGTCAAAACCAGAAAGGGCTCAGATCACAGGAACAGAATCGGCGGGCGTAGACAGGTCCAGAAACGAGCAGAGTTCAGTAACAGAGTGACTTACGAGAGTGGTCAGGATCAGACGAGAAGCAATGGTCAAAAACGTAACAGGGTCGATAACAGGGTAAGCTGAACTAGACAAATGCTGGAACGTGAGAACAATGAATCAACGATCTGGCGAATAACAACTGTCACAGGTGGTGCTTAAATGTCCTGGGGAGTGATGATGAATAGGGTACAGGTGCGTGAATAAGAACCGGAAGTAAAGTTAGCGCAGGCAGAGTGATGTGACAAACCGGAAACTGCTAAACTAAAACAGGAAGTGAAACTGGAGATCTGACAGTACCCCCCTCCCTACGGCGTCTTCCACGACGCCCATTAGAACCACCCCCCCCCCCTCTCGACCAGGGCGGGCGGAGGGAGGACTCAGGAGGAGGGACCGGGTTCCGACCCCTCGGTCGCGGCCTGGTAGAGGCGTCGTGCTCCTCCCGGGGAAGGGGCCTCCGGGTGCGCCGCATGAAAGTCCCGGATGAGGGACTTGTCCAGAATGTCCCGAGAGGGGACCCAGGAGCGTTCCTCCGGTCCGTATCCCTCCCAATCCACCAGATACTGGAGTCCTCTTCCCCTTCGTCTGCAGTCCAGGAGTTCTTGCACCGTGTAAGCCGGAGCCCCCTCCACGACCCGAGGTGGTGGAGGCGGTTGGTGTGGAGGGACCATTGGGCAGGACCGGAACGGCTTGAGACGACTCACATGGAAAGTCGGGTGGACTCTTAGACTTCTGGGCAGAGAAAGTCTCACCGACACAGGGTTAATAATCCTTGCTATGGTGTATGGACCTATGTATTTGGGTGCCAACTTACGCGGCTGTCCCTGCAACCGTAGGTCCCGGGTCGAGAGCCAGACCTGGTCTCCGACCTCATAGACAGGGCCTGGAGTTCTCCTGCGATCGGCCGTTGCCTTGTAGCGCGCCTGGGCTAATAGCATGGTTTTCCTGGCTCGTAACCATGTCTGCCGGCACCTCCGGACCAAGGCGTGGGCCGAAGGAACGTGGACCTCCTGCTCCAGAGCCGGAAACAGCGGCGGCTGAAAACCATATGCACACTGAAATGGGGTTAAGCCGGTGGAAGTGCAGGGCAAGGTGTTGTGTGCGAATTCTACCCAGACCAGCTTCTGGGACCATGATCCTGGGTTTCGGGATGCTAGGAGGCGCAGGCCCACTTCCAGCTGTTGGTTGGCTCGTTCCGTTTGCCCGTTGGACTCTGGGTGATAGCCAGAGGATAAACTGGCCTCAGCTCCCACTAACGAGCAGAACTCCCTCCAGAAGCGGGAGACAAACTGGGGCCCTCGGTCGGAGACGATGTCCCTGGGGAACCCGTGGAGCCTGAAGACGTTCTCCAGCATCACCTGCGCCGTCTGCTTTGCCGAAGGTAACTTGGGAAGTGGAATAAAGTGCACTAATCTCGAAAACCGATCTACCACCGTCATGACCACCGTCTTTCCCTGTGACGGTGGCAGACCGGTTACAAAGTCCAGAGCCACGTGCGACCAAGGTCTGCACGGAACGGGCAGGGGATGGAGCAGCCCAGCTGGGGGCTGGTGAGGCGACTTACTCATAGCGCAGGTAGGACAGGCGGCGACGTACTCCCGTACGTCCCGCTTCATGGATGGCCACCAGAACCTCTCCCCCACCCTGAAGGAGGTTCGCGGAGCTCCTGGGTGGCCACTGACCGAGGATGCGTGAGCCCAGTGAATTACTTCTCCCCGAAGGTCCGGTGGAACAAATAGTCGATTCGGAGGGCAAGCCGGGGGAACTGGTAGGTCTCGTGCTGCTTCCCTGACGTGGCGCTCCACCGCCCAAGAGACCGCCCCTACCAGACACTCTGCCGGCAATATGGTCTCGGGTTCCGTGGTCTCCTCTAGGGAGTCGTGGAGTCTGGATAGCACGTCGGGCTTGGTGTTTTTGGATCCAGGTCTGTAAGACAGGTGAAAGTTGAATCTACTAAAAAACAGAGCCCACCGGGCCTGACGTGAGTTTAGCCGACGAGCCGACTTCAGGTATTCCAAGTTCTTGTGATCTGTGTATACGAGGAACGGCTGCTCCGCCCCCTCCAACCAATGCCTCCACTCCTCTAGGGCCACTTTAATGGCTAGCAACTCTCGGTCCCCAATGCTATAGTTGCGCTCGGCCGGCGACAGCTTCTTAGACATAAACGCGCATGGGTGAAGCCTACCTCCGGTTGGGTCTCGCTGCGAGAGTACGGCTCCCACGCCCGTGTTGGAGGCGTCCACCTCCACAACAAACTGACCTGCGGGGTCCGGCATCCGTAGCACCGGAGCTGAGACGAAGCTTTCCTTGAGCTGCTGGAAGGCGGCGTCTGCGTCTGGAGTCCATAGAAACGGAGACTTAACAGAGGTTAATTTATGCAGCGGTGCCGCAATATTGCTAAAACGCCGTATGAATTTGCGGTAGAAGTTAGCGAACCCCAGGAACCGTTGGACATCCCTGCGGCACTGGGGAACTGGCCATTCTTCTACCGCTCGAGTCTTGGACGGATCCATCTGGATCCGCCCCTTTGACACAATGAACCCTAGGAAGGCTACGGTGTCCACATGAAACTCACATTTCTCCGCCTTAACAAACAACCTGTGCTCCAACAGTCTCTTGAGCACCTGACGGACATGTGAGATGTGCTCCTCCTTGGAGCGTGAGAAGATGAGGATATCATCTAAGTAAACAAAAACAAAATCATTAATCATGGGCCCGAGAATGTCATTGACAAAGGCCTGGAACACCGCCGGTGCATTGGTGAGCCCGAACGGCATAACCAGGTACTCGAAGTGCCCGTTGGGCGTGTTGAAAGCCGTCTTCCACTCATCACCCTCGCGAATGCGCACCAGATGGTACGCATTGCGAAGGTCCAATTTCGTGAAACACGTGGCACCGGAGAGAAGTTCGAAGGCCGAGGAAAGTAGAGGTAAGGGGTAGGAATCCCGTATCGTGATGTCATTAAGCCCTCTGTAGTCGATGCATGGCCTAAGCGAACCGTCTTTCTTTCCCACGAAGAAGAAACCTGCTCCCGCGGGCGACGATGACGGCCGTATGATCCCTGAGGCTAGTGCTGTGTCCAAATACTCTTTCATGGCCGTTCGCTCCTTTGGGGACAAGTGGAACAGCCTTCCCTTGGGTGGTGCCGTGCCGGGCCTTAAGTTAATTGCACAGTCATGCTTCCTGTGTGGTGGTAGGGATGTGGCCCTGACCTTACAAAAAACTGTTCGTAGGTCGTGATAGCACCCTGGGACGTCCTTGAGGTCAATCTCCTCCCCTCCCTCCTGCTCCGTTGCCTTCTGTGGGTCTGCTGGTTCGAGCGTGGACTGGAAGCAGGAGGTCCGACAATCCTCACTCCATTCCCGTACCTCTCCACTCCTCCAGTCGAGTGTGGGGTTGTGCCGCCTCAGCCAAGTGTGCCCTAAAACCACAGGATGATAGCAGGATTCCACCACTAAAAACGTGATTTTTTCCAAATGACCATCAGCAAACATCATGGGAACAGGGACGGTGTGATGTGTAACCCTCCATAGTCTGCGACCGTCCAGTGCCTCCGTTTCCACTGGCGACGCTAGGGGGGCTGTCTGAATGCCCAAGCGCTCCACCAACCCTGCGTCCATCAGGCTGGCGTCTGCTCCGGAGTCGATTAGCACCGCCAGCTGGAGAGAACGGGTACTTGAAGATAAGGTCACGGTGGGTAACGATCTTGCGGCGGCCCCGCCGAGAATGGTTCGGCTCATCGCTATCCGCCGCTCTAGAGATGAGCCTGGCCTTTTACTGGACACCTTGCTGCGTAGTGTCCCCCCTGCCCACAGTACATACACAGTTGCTGGGCGCGTCGCCTCCGTCTTTCCTCCTCAGTAAGACGTGCGCGCCCGATCTGCATGGGTTCCTCTGTATTACGGGTCTCGCCCGTCTCTCTCTGACTTGCCTGACCACTCGTTCCTCTCGACGACCTCCGTGGGCTCTCAGCGGGAACGTAGTGAGGTTCCCTCGTTCTCTCCTCACAGTGATGTTCTCGTTCGCTGTTCGTCAGCCGTCGGTCGATCCGTATGGCCAGCGCGATCATGTCATCCAAAGCGCTGGGAAGCTCGCGGCTGGCCAGGCAGTCCTTTACCCGACGTGACAGCCCGCGAATAAAAACGTCTCCGAGCGCGGTGGCGTCCCAACCCGCCTCCGCTGCCAGCGTCCGGAATTCTATGGCGTATTTGGCCGTCGTTCTCCTCCCTTGGCGGATGTTCACCAACCTTTGCGCAGCCTCGCGCCCCGGAATGATTTCCTGAAAGATCTGTTTCAGTGCTTCCGAAAAGGAGGTGAATGTGGCCACGCAGGGAGAGTTGTTCTGCCACTCTGCTGTGGCCCACGCTTCTGCCTCGCCGGTCAGATGAGAAATGGCATACGCCACTCGTGATCTTTCCGTGGGGAAGGCAGGTGAGTGCAGCTCGAAATGAATCTCGCATTGTGTAACGAATGCCCGGCAATCGCCGGACTCACCCGAGAAGCGTGTGGGCGCTCCCAAACGAGCGTCGGGAGCCGGGATGACAACCATGGGTGCTGAAGCGATCGCGCTCGTCCCGGTGGCCGCTGCGGGCGCCTGGATCGGCGTCTTGTCTGCCGGGTTGCGTTGAATCAGCCGGCTCACCGCCTCCGCCAGTCCTGCCACCGTCTCCTCTTGTCGCAGAGCGCAATCCGTCAGCTTCTGCAACGCCTCGTTCGTCCTCTCCTCCTGCTCGCTGAGCCGCTGCCCCTGAGCGAGGAGCGCAGCACGGAGGGTCTCAACGCTGGCTGGGTCCATGTCTGGCCAGATCGTTCTGTCAGATTTCGGCAAGGATCGGACCCACATGCACAGCGATGACTCGGTAGACAGTGGATATAGTTAAGAAAGTCTTTAATGACAGAATCCAGGTCACAAAACGGTCCAGGTCATTCACGGAGTAGCAACACCATAGGGCTTAGGCAAAATCGGGTCCGAGGACAGGCGGGAGTCAAAACCAGAAAGGGCTCAGATCACAGGAACAGAATCGGCGGGCGTAGACAGGTCCAGAAACGAGCAGAGTTCAGTAACAGAGTGACTTACGAGAGTGGTCAGGATCAGACGAGAAGCAATGGTCAAAAACGTAACAGGGTCGATAACAGGGTAAGCTGAACTAGACAAATGCTGGAACGTGAGAACAATGAATCAACGATCTGGCGAATAACAACTGTCACAGGTGGTGCTTAAATGTCCTGGGGAGTGATGATGAATAGGGTACAGGTGCGTGAATAAGAACCGGAAGTAAAGTTAGCGCAGGCAGAGTGATGTGACAAACCGGAAACTGCTAAACTAAAACAGGAAGTGAAACTGGAGATCTGACAACATTACAGGGGATTCCAGACTAAAAGAGAAACACAAGTCCAAGAAGCCACATTTGTGCCTGACGGGTGGCTGGTGCCAGCTGTTTATAAAGGGTAGCCATTGACAGTGTCATCAATGCAAATACTAATATCAGTCTTAGCTCCAAAGTTGTCCCAGTCATTGACAGGGACAAGTCTTTTGTCATTAAGCACACTTTTAACACAAATCAATCACCACAGACACTGACAAGAGGCCTGCAGCAAATAAAAGCCAGGTCAAGACGCATTACTTATCTCCCCTCCTCCGTGGCCCAGTACATACCTACAATATATCAACTTTGACCTCATTTGACATCATGTTCCACTCATCTCTCTGCTAGTCCTTTCTGACACCAGGCACAATGCACCTGATCCTTAGCTTCCATTGCACCACCCCTGGCTTCCACCCCTGGCCTATTCCTCTTACCTAAACTAGGTTGGCATTCTGCCTACAGATAGCCTGAGCTAATTACATACATTATTACTATACTTAGGTCTGCTGCTAAAGTCAGTGATTTATCTGAGATTTCTGAATGTAGAGAGCCTGTTCTCAGAGAGGTGTTGGTGCTTTTTATGCATCCATCATTATGAATGATTTTTATTATCTATATCTTTTTGGTTTTGTTTCATCACACTGCTACAGTTCAGATTCATTTCCTCTTGTCTCTGCCAACCTGTATGTCTCTTCCTGTCTTGTACTGGGATTCATCACAGATGTCTGTCACTCAGAAACTTTCCATGAGTCATGACACACACCATCTACCAACCCCTTGCATGACTTGTCTGCAGTCACACATTCAAATCATTTACAATACGCTCTGTTATGTCACTGCAGTGACACTAATGATAGCAAACTGATGGAATAAAGCTGGAAACAGCGAAATGCAGGACGACAATTACTTTGTCTAGACTAGAAACAAGAAACCACAAAGAAGTCTGTCCAGGTTTCAGGTTGTTTTTGAATGTTAAAATGTGAAGATTCCTGAGAATGAAACTCCAAATCCAACATATCTTTGTTAGGAAATATTGTATGTCTATTATGTTGACCTGGTTCACTGCCAATGCAGGTATATGCTTCAATGGCTAATGTGTGAACCAATTTAAATTTTCTCCTTCTACTCTAGGTTCATATCACTGTCATGGACAACAATGACAACGCTCCCATCTTCTCCCAGATGTCCTATGACGTCACCATTTCTGAAGATACACCACCTGACACAGAGGTGGTTCAGGTTCTGGCATCAGACCGCGATGAGCATCATCGGTTGACCTATTCTATTCAGAGCTCCATAGACCCTAACAGCATGCGTCTGTTCCGGATCCACCCTTCCCTGGGCACCATCTACACGGCTCAGAGGCTGGACCATGAGGCCTGTGCCCAGCACATCCTCACTGTCATTGTAAGATATGTTTTGGTTTAATACTAACATACTGTAGGTGGCAATCTGCTCACACTGCTAATCCTGAAACGCATGGTCAACGCATGTCATTGTCCCTTTTATACTCTTATACCCTCAAAATTTTTGACCCAGGTTTGAGTCTCAGTTGGTCTGAATTTTTGAAAAACTGCGTAAAAAATGCCTTTTTATTATTTGGCCCACAAGACATTTTTACATAACTAATAGAGCTGGCCCGCTGATATTAAGTTTTGGGACATCCAGGATTTGATGTCTTTTAGACAACTTTGAATTTTCATTAGTTGATCTGTTTAATTTGTTTCCAAAGACATATATAGCTGAGTATCATCTGCATAACAATGGAAATTCATAGAATGCTTCCTAATAATATCACCTAGAGACATGTATAGACTGAACAGTATTGGAGCAAGCACAGAGAGTGGTACAGTGGCAGCGGTTCAAAGTGACTAGGGTTTTTACTGCAGTACCGCCGCGTCGCCACGGTGCAGCGAGTGCGTTGCTGACTAAAGATTTTTAATCCTGCAGTCGGCTGAAAAAATCAGGACGCTAGTCTTGTTTTAACCACCAGGTGGCGCAGCGTTGATTAGAAGCCTCCAAAGCACTACAGCGTAACTGAGGTCCGACTGTTCATTTCTACCTGTAACACACATATATTACACCAGACCTATTTTACTATTAAGTATCTGTTGTGTGTTCAAAAGGGGGGAGTGTGAAGGGCAACAACTTGTTGATGGCTTAGCTGGTTTCTGTTCACTGCAAAGTTATAATTGTTCTGTGTGGTTTAAAACAGGCAGCGCCACAGCAGCAACACATTCTTGTTTTTATTCTCCTCAGCTTTTTCGTGTCTTTAATAAGAAGTCTCTTAAAAATATGTACACACCCACCGCTCTAACATCTGATACAACACATTGACTTCACATAATACCATGATTATGCGTCGCGGTTTAATTAATATAATTTGAATGCGCAAGTAAAGACGTAGAGCGCAGTCCATCTGCGACTACAGCCGCTTATTTAGGTTTTAAACTTCCACAACTTGTTAATGAATGTTTTCCAATTGTCGTAGATTTTACGTAAATAACCGTAATAATCATAGGAATTTGTTTTACAGCAGTTGTCGATCGTAATTTTGACAGGACGCCAGAAATCAGCAGATCTACAGCGACGCATTACAGCAACATGTTTGTTCCTACGCGTTTACTCTGTGTCTGCAGAACTGCAGTTTGACTAGTTTTGACTGTGCGTGTCATTGTAACTGAGTGGCTGAGAGCACTTATTCCGCCCATGTATGTTGCAACATTTTCATTTCCCATCCGTCCATCCAGCCACTTTCACCGGCGTTTTCGTTTCTCTTTCGATGAGCGGCAAACGGATTTTAATCAAAGCACCGCCTTACAAACCAATAAAACAGGCAAACATATTTGTTTTTTACAAAAAGACACGGAATTGGAGGTAATATGTTTTTATTGTTTAGAGACAAACGGAAAACACAAAAAGTCGTTCTCTCGTTACCTCTGCTTATAATTTGGTGGAGACATCAAACTTTTACACAAACATGTGACGTGTTTCGGAGTCATGTGTCCAGACAGAGAGTGACCAATACACAAATGTATGGATGTGCAAATGCGGGCTACGAGAGAAACAGGCAGTGGTGCACTAGATGTAGCGAGAATTTGTTTTGACTGTGCGTGTCATTGTAACTGAATGAGTGGCTGATGTGACTTATTCGGCCCGTGTACGTTTCAAAACTTTGATTTCCCACCCGTCTATCTATCCTGAATAAAAGCACCGCATTACAAACCAATAAACTGAACAAAAATATTTTTTAACAAAAACACACGGACTTGAATTTTAAGCTGTTTTTTTCGTTTAGAGAAAAACGAAAAACAAAAAACCTCTGCTTTTAATTTTTAATCGAAGCTCATCCGTGGACGGGTCGCGGGGCAGCAGTCGTAGCAGAGAGCTCCAGACTGCCGCTCCAATGAAACACGAGATCGAATGAAATGTGATGTGTTTCATACTCAGATGACTTGGATCTGAGTTCGACCAAGCTTTTGTTTGTCTCATGTTTGCTCACAGTCGCAAAGGCAAACTTCTCATCCCTCCCCTCCCCCGTAGAGGCGCATAGACATGCTAATGTGTTGCTACTACTCGATCAGCAGGTGAGAAATACTTCAGCTCCGGGACAAAGCTCCGTGAGAGACTGGGCAGCGTCGGGCGGCGTGATCAGCTGCAGGTCTAAGACTCATTAATGCAGCAAGTAGTTTGTTCTACATACGTTTACTCTGCAAAAATAAACGTATGTATTTATCGTAGCTTTCTGATCTAAGTTATTTGTAGCACTTCGACATTCGTTTAAAATATGCAGTGCATTAAAATGAAAATACTATTGTTATTATTTATTACCTTTATTGTAAACACAGTATTAATTGCACAATTTGGACTGGCGAAGATTTGCGCTTCTTTCATAATAATCATGGATAATCAAGGAAGAAACTGCAGTTCATAGATGTTATTCAGGGACGGTTTAATAAAGAGTCAGTGTGTTGTTCAACTGAACTGTCAGCCAAGGTACGTGCATTATCAAATGAATGCGCCTGTCAGCGGGGAAGACATCAACTCTATTTAGTCGCTGTTCAGTCGCTGCTGCCGTCTCCTCCCCAGTTCACACACCTTAACACTAGGACTACTGGGTTTTCTAAATATACCAGTTCCTACTACAAGGTGTTCCTACGAAGTTAACCAGCTGTTTATTTCGTTATTACTCCTTTCACCTGTACCACATAAAGTCATTGCAGAGATACAGCCGTGTTCCTACAAAGTTAACCAGCTGTTTATTTCATTATTCCTTCTTTCATGTCCGTTTGTTGAATGAAAGTGGGCGTGGCCATCCACGTCCCAGAGCAGGGACACTGGGGGAAGGGGAAACGCTCATCAACACGCAGGACATAGATCTGCGTTTCTCTGCTGCTACAGCCTCGCTGCGTTGGGTTGTTAGTCTCCCTTTCACCTGTACCATATGAAATGTTTTCCCACAAAGTTGATCAGCTGCTTTCAGAATCAGAATCGTTTTTATTGCCCAGGTTTGAACAGGGCAAACATTATTTTTATTTACAAAAAAAATTAAAACGTTCACATGTGATTTGTAAATGCTGCACTGAGCTCTTTTGCTTTGACGAGTTTTGTGTCTACATGAAAGCGGGCAGAACAACGTCCGAACCATCGAATACGTTTCCAGATTGACCGGTGATGCCGCACGGGTTGCTCTCAGTCACAGCAGCTGTTTGAAGCAGGGAAAAGCGAGTTAGCTGTCCTCGTCAGTGCCTTGACAATGTTTTATCATCGGTTAGATCTCTGAGCCCTGACTTTTATGTCTTCTTTGGATTAAAAAACAAATGTTGAATGTTCTCAAATAATATAATATTGCCGCCCTCCGCGGCTCCCACTGTTTGTTTTTTTTCATTGAAAACGTGGGTGTTACTGGTGGCAGACCTCTGGTCTAGATCATCCTTATTCACTTTTTTACATTGTAGTAGTGTAACCTTAGTTAGTATTCCTTTTTATTTTTTATTTTATGTTTGGGAAACGTGACATTTCAGCTACTGTGATTTTATTTGTCATCAACATTAGTTCCTACCTGCCCTTGTTGACGGGGGACAGGAAAAAGGTGACGCGCGTTGGATAAGGAAAAAGTGTACATGTGCAGTACTGTCTTGCCGTGTGGTGCATTAAAGAAGCATACCACGTAAAGAAAATTGTAGCCCGTACCAACAGCGAGAAATCAGGGTTACAGTAGCTTGTCTGCCACAAATCGAACGCTGCACGCGGGAGGGCGCTCCGTTCAGCTTCTTATTTTTGTTTTTAAACTGCCATAATTTGCCATAATTTACTTATGTCCATAACTTCATACTATAACGCGACCAGCAGTTCATGGTCTTGGAGATCCATGCACTAAGTAATACAACGTTGTCATCTCGTGATCACATGATGATGATGAGACGCTGTTTTTCCAATAATAAAATTAAAAAACTGCTTCCACTCAGACTCGAACCCCGGACAAAAAAAACTTTGTAGCCGTGCATGTTAACCACTAGGCCACCCAAGACCTGATCATTGGTTGTTCTACAAGAGGCTATATGACGTAAGCAACTACGATGTTTTAGGACCAAAAGTGGGAGTCAAACGCCACCTACAGGCCAGAAGGACGTAACACACTCCTCCCGCAGTGCAAACCGGGCACTGGCGCGGCAGATTTGAAAACCAAACACGGTGGGGGTAGACACTTTTACCGGCTGCCTCTGTACTCCATAGCTAATCCTTGTGCAAATGGAGGATTTGTTGTTAACATGAACAAACTGGAATCTGTTCAACAAATAGGATTTAAACCATCCCAGTGATGTTCCTTTAATTTCAATGCTATGTTCTAATCTCTGTAATTAATGTTATGATCACTTGTATCAAATGCAGCACTAAGATCTAACAGGACAAGGACAGAAACAAGACCATTGTCTGAAGCTAAGAGAAGATCATTGAGTGATTCGAACTACAAAGCATTCACTGTATTGAGATTTAAATCTTTATTATTATTATTATTTTTCAGCAGAGCCCCTTCTTGTGCTGTCTGTAGTAGGTGTTAAACGTGCTAATGTGGCCACCCAATTCCACGGTAAAAATAAAACAAGCTCTCACACTATTAAGAGCTTCGCTCTTATTATTTTCTTATCTTTCTTATTTTCTTATTTCGCTCTGTTGGTTTCATTGTCTCAGCGCTTCATCGAAGAAATGGCGTTCAACGTTCAAATGTGTGTCGACTTTAGGAGATGGGAGCACATACTTTTCACGTTTTCATCTTTTCAACTTTTCAACTTTTAACGCTATTCTAGGTTTTTTATCGTTTTTTTATACTGATCGTCTATGGGAATCATCGTCAACTTCTCGTCAACTTTGGCTCGTCAATTTTGGGTCGTTATGGCATCGTCATACTTTATCGTACAATCATTGTTCAATGTGCATCATTGTTAGACGATCAAGGGTATTGAAGCATTGACATTCATGAAGTGAGGTTATTTCTGTCATACCTATTATGGCTTTGCTGAAATATTATATTCGTATTCATCAGCATAGAAACTCTGCTTTCACAAAGCAGAGTGAGCCTGAGTTTCCCGCCTTTCGTCTCCCTTTCGGCTCAGTGTACACAGCAGTTCCATGCTTATTACTGATTAGTCAACTACACTATTGGATTGTGTTGTAATTAAGCACACACTTCCTCTAAATCCTTTCAAAATAAAAGCACCAAGCCAAATAATAAGCTTTAATAGCAATATTTTTGCTTTTGGCTTGGTAATTATGACTATTTAAAGATTGATTAACAGTTTAGTAATTACCCACACATGCTTCCTCTACGTCCTTTCAAAATAAAAGCACCAATGCAATTTATTAGCTTTAACTGCACCTTTTTGCCTTTGAATCTTTATTCATGACTATTATGACTAATTAACAGTTACGTAATTACCCCCACACATTTCCTCGAACTCCTTTTAAAAATAAAAGCACCAATATCAATTTATTTGTTTTAAAGGAAGATTTCTGGTTCTGACTGAATAATTACAGATTGTTAATGAGACTATTTTACAGTTCAGCAAATAATGACACACACTTCCTTTGGTGCTTTTACTTTGATCTAAGTCTATTGTTTTAATAGCACAATTTTTGCTTTTGAATTAAAAATTATCACTATTTAATGACACACAACCTCTAAATCCTAAATAAAAGCGCCAATGTAATTTATTAACTTAAATGGCAAGATTTCTGCTTTCCGACTGGTTAATTAGGACTAGTTATTAAACTACTAAACAATTAATTACAAAAATACTTCCTTCAAATCCTTTCAAATTAAACAGCTAGTCAGCTTTTTCATGATTGTCAACAATGCACCTTGGTCAACTTTTTAATCTTTGACATCTTTTTACCTTGGTCAACTTTTGAATAGTTGTCATCTTTTAAATGTTGTCATCATTTTACCTTGGTCGTCTTTTTAATCACCATCTTTTTAATTGCTGTCATTGTTTTTATCTATGTCAACATCCTTTTTTTCTGTCACTTTTTTCTTCTCAGCGCATTGTTGTAGAATCATCATTCAACCTTTTAAACGTGCGTCATCTTTAGGAGATTACGGCTATTACTTTTCACGTTTTCAGCTTTTCAGCTTTTAACGTTATTCAACTTTTTTCATCAAATTTCTTAAAACATCTATAATATAGTTGAATATTGGTGATACATTATGATCTAACAATTTTTGGGGGGAAATAGATATATTTATATTTTGATGTTGTTGCATAAACATGTCTTAGATGGGAGTGGAACCCAGGTATCCCTCTCTAAAGTCACGGACTTAAGCCATTGAGCCACAGGATATCGAAGCTGAATGAGGACATAGCTGAAGAGCTTTCTCCAGATGGAGAGAACTCTTAGCCATTTTAACACTGTGTAGCAGAACCGGGGGGGGGGGGGGGGGGGGGGGGGGGGGGGGGGGGGGGGGGGGGGGGGTTTTATTCCCGTCCTGAACCACTAAGGCTTAAGGGTAAAGTAACCATTCTGTGTTTGTAGTAGTGATGTGTCGTTCATGAACGATTTGTTCAATATAAAAACTAATCTTTTATATGACTCGGGAGGAACGAGTCCTCTCAGACTCGTTCAGTTCCATGCAGTACCTTCTTTCGACACATGGCAGCAGCTACTTAAGCTCAGTCAGCAGGACAGGAAACAGAAATGATTCGTTCAGAACTGACTCAACTAAGTGTTATTCCACAAGGATTAGTTTTTTTGTCACGTGACAGCCAGGCCGCGCAGGAGCAGCGAGTGCTCCAGTTTTTTCCTACGGATTCTTATGGAGCGTTCGTTCGTTCTTTTGTCACTCAGCTACAGTGCTGTGTGGACTGAAAAACAAGGAAATGAACGATGTCTGATTTCTGACATTTATTTATTTGTCACTTCACAGTCGACATACATTATTTATTCATGGAATCATAATTAATTAGTGGTCTTTTATTCTTGTAGATGTGTGTAGTCCTATTGTGTATATAATGTAAAGTGTGTTTGTGCAGTAAATCAATACTTCCGAACATTATATCAACATGTTGATTTTGTGGTCCTGTATACACTGCCACAATCATAAAATATGATAATTTTATGATTATAATAATAATACTAATAATATTAATATTATAATATTATTAGACACACAACATGCTTTTTACAACAGATTTTAAGGTGCAAACATGAAGAGTCTGATGCAAAAGTCATTCACCAATTACTGCAAGGGTCACTCCTTCTCACACCAGTTTCTGTTAGGGTGCGTTACCCATAATGCACTCTAAATTTGCATATATTGCTGAATGCTGAAATGATCAGGCATGAGAAAATGTAACATTGGTAAGATCAAACACCACCATATTCTCATAAAAAATGTGAAAATGCAATTATCACAAATTGCAGCTTATAAAAGTGGACTTGCAAAAATATCAAAACTTCAACATCAATCAATGAAAGGGTCACTCGTTTTCACACAAGTTTCTGTTAGGATGCCACAATTGTTTGCAATTTACTAACCATAATGCATCGTGATCTAATTCGCATACAATGCTGAATAGCTGAAAGTGGTTAATACAAAAGGGGACACCTGGATATATCTATTTAAGTAAACCATTATTAGACTGTCCTTCCATGAAAAGAAAGTTTACATTTACTTTCGTTAGAACATCACTGCCTTTCTAGTTGTCTGGTCCTGTGCTTCAGGCTGTGGATCTCTTTTTCTTTTTTTTTCCTTTTTTCTTTTTGTTCTGTTCGGCAGTTCAACAAGCAGCATGTATTAGGCTGAATGCCATATTGTGATGGACAGCTTTGCTTTTACAAGTGGAGTATATAAGAAATATTAATATTCTTCTTGATTAATGGATTATTTAATGTTTTATTTAGCTAATCCTACATATGTGTAAAGTTGCTGCGTTGGTGGACAGGTTAAGTTTCTGCTTTGGGCTTTGTGTGCGAGGGGGTGGATGTGAAACCAGCTGCTGAAACCAAGCAAATCCGTTAAGCAACCATTAGTGCAAAATAAATAAGCAGGGATGTACCTTAGGCTAACACATTCAAAACTAAACAACTGCTGTACTGTGGTTTAGCTTTGATATTAATACTAATACCAATAATAGTGTTAAGGTATGTGCACACACTCATACAAACATTCACATATCATACGCATACACATATGGATTGTTATACATATCTCATGCTACTCAATAATAGCCATGACATACAACATCACAATTTCCATATTTACCCATTAGGTGTTGAGTGTCCCACTACAAGGTTAGTAGAGCTGTAGCTTAGCATTGTTCACCCTTTGGGTGAGGCAGACGTTGGTGCATGAACAATGCCTCTTGTGAAAGCCAGGGTGATGTGAGGAGCTCGGCCACTACGCCCATCCAACAAGCAGAGGAAAGAATCCTAGCAGCCAGAGAGCCCACACACTTTCAGTTCCAGAAGGGCAGGTGTTGCGACCCGAGCCCACACAGAGCCACCCAGGCAGAGCTGCAGCAGCCACAGAGACAGCACCCGAGGCCAGAGTGGGCCACCGTGGGTCAACACTGTCCGCCCCATGAGAACCAGGGGCAAACACTCCCCCCGGTGGGAGGGTCGACCTGATAGAATGGAACCCAAGGACCCACGTTCCGTATGGAGCCCACCAGCAGATTCCCCAGACGCGCCCAGAGCAGAACATATACCCTGGCACCACATCGGGCCTGCAGCACGGGCTTGGTGGGGGTCAGCAGAATAGAGACCACCCAGGCTGCGGATCCATGTATCCCGGGCGGAAAACGGGACCCCCTACACTCCAACTGCACCACACGCATATACACTCACACAGACGCACACACACACCCACACGTACATCAATAAACTGCCACAAACTCTCTAACGAACTAGTCAAATCATACATGAACTCATGCACTCTCAGATACATTCTCGCACCTACACAATTGCATGATCTCATTCATGGGGAGGGTAGGTCTCCGGCCTGCCGTCCATGTGGTCCAGGCAGGGACTGCAGCTCCTCCTAAGCCCCCCCCCCCCCCCCCCCCCCCCAACCCGGGAGAAGCAGGGGGCAACGGGAAAGGCACACCAGAACCCTGCAACCCAGCTTGGACGTGAGTGTGTGGAACTAGAGTGCAGTGAAAGTGGGGGACACCCCCAGGAGCACGAACGCTGGCTGACGGTGTGACCCCACACTAAATGTATTTTGTGCAGTTAAAACTGGGTGGTGATGTCTCCACCAGGGCCAGTGGGCGAGGCCACCGCCGGCCCTAAATGTATGTGTATGTGGTTAGGTATGAGGAACCTTGGGAGATCGCCAGTTCCCCGAGGGGTCCAGCAGACAGAGCCATCAAAGTGAAGGCTCCGTCCACTGGCCCCCCCAGAGGGAGCCCCCAAATTCCTGGGTGAGTGTGTGTGACTAATGCAATTAAAACTGCAAAGCATCCCACTTAGGAGGAACGGGACTACTTCCCGGTAGCCCCGGTCCCTTTATCAGTAGGACGCCCCTTATAGACCTAAGTGGATGAATGTGGAGAGATTTAGGAAGCAAGATGGAGGGCAAGCAGCGCCCCAGGGGAGAGACACCCCTCTGGACACAGGCGGACATCCTCACAGGGACCCCCCGGACACAGGGCACCCAGGTTTCCACCCCCAGGTTCACCCCTGCACACTGGCAGGGAGACCCGCCTCCGCTCCCTGGAGACAGGCACACGCCAACCCTCAAAATGGCCTTACTCCGGCACCGGACTGCCGGTCCCAGCAGCCACCAGACCCCCACCGCAAGGGACCCATGCGGCCAGCCCAGAATTCACCAGCTCTATTGCCCTGGTTCCTTAGGCAGGCAGGCACTCCCAACCACCAGGCAAACCAAAATGCATGTAGGAATCTATCTGCTGTGTTATCTGTAGAGTGAGGGAAAATATTTGAGTTTGTGAGACCCATTTGGAACATCCTTTGTCCTGTATAACGTGTTCTATGAAGAATTTTATATTGTATTAGTTGTTAATTTGTATTTTTTGTCATTCTGAATAAACTAGGACATATATTATTCCAGAACGTGTGATTAGTGGTGATGTCAAGATCAGCTTCCCATTTAGAGATCGGAAGGCTCACTGTCTGATCAACATTGGAAATTAAAATATAGATTTTGGATACTGTCCTTTTCCCTGATTCTCTTTTGAAAACATGTTTCAGATGTGTTATCCCTTTGATATGCCAAGTTGGAAAGTGTATTGCCTTTTTGTTTTGTACGATGTCTGGATTGTTCCAGAGAGGTGTTTTGGCAAAGAGTAAGCGAAGACCCATGATTGATTTTGATTTTGGTGCTGATAAGTGGTAGATTTGCAACTTTAATATTTCCACAAAATGTAAATTCAATGTTTATCCAGGAGGAGTCAGCTGGCAAGGGTTTTATCCATTTGTGGACATGGTTCAGTCTGTTGGCAAGAAAATAGTGGTGGAAGTTAGGTAGTTCTAGGCCACCACCGTGTCTGGATTTTTGAAGATTGCAAAACTGAGTTTTGCTATCAATTATATTATTTAATTTCAGCTTTAGATTCCTTAGGTCTTCAAGGACATCATTGGTTGGTGAGGCAGCATATTTAATCTCTAGAGATTTTACTTTTTGTTCTAATTTTAATTCAAGTAGCATGTCCCTTTTCCTTGTGTGATGATTATGAAATTATTCTACTATACTACGCATAACTGCCTTCCCAGTCCCCCAAAGAACACAAGACGAAGTTCCTGGTGTATCGTTGATTTCTACAAAGGTTGCTCATTGCTCAGAGTTTGAATATTGGATGTAAAGTTATAACACTTAGTTACCTTTGTATCTATTATCTATTATTTTTTAACAAACCTTTTATATTAAACCATTTTTGTTACATACCACCTGCTAGTACAGCCACGGAGTTGCTTCCCGGTCCCGGTAGAGCTCTCGGTTGACGTACAGTTTGTCGACGCTGATGACAGCCCTGCAGCCTTGCACCATGAACTTCTTATGAATGGGGAACAGTCGGCGGCGGCGGTCGAGGATCTCCTTGGGGAACTGATCGTTGACGCTGTAGTCGGTTCCCTTCGACTGTCTGCCTCAGCCCTTAACCAGTTCCTTCTGTTTAAAGTCATGAAACTTGGCAATGATGGGTCGTGGGCGCTGGCCATCTGGTCGTCTTCCTCCGAGTCTGTGGAAACGGTGAAATGCCAACTTGTCCACTACGTCCGCTGGGAGCTTCATCTTTTGTTTAAGAAAGTTTTTAACGGTGGTTTTTGTGTTTTCATCCGCCTGCTCTGGAATCCCCGAGAACACCAGGTTGTCCCTCATGCTGCGGGCCTGCAGATCGATGATGCCTTCTTTTATTTTTTTATTTTCGGCCGCTAGCTGAGCCACATCCTCCGTCAGGGACTGCACCTTTATCTTCAGGGCCTCGTTCTCGGTGATGAGAGAAACCACCTGCTGCTGGCTGAATTCCAGGGATTCGCGGAGGGCCATAAACTCTTTGTGGAGGAGTTCCACTAGCACCACTCAAAGCACTTGTCGATGTACTCAAAACTTTTTTCGGTGTTATTCAGAATGGTAAGATGGTTGATTGTTGTCCGTAGGATGAAGTAGTTATTCATATATATTTTTTGGTGGATAGTTTATCACGCCGTTGTTTACTGTCGGTGTCGTGCCGCCTTGTTGAATTTCTCGTGCTGTTCTTGCCGAGTCTCGCGTTCTCTCACAGCATGCGCTGTCCCGAATGAGAATCCGCTGCAGATCTGAGTTATACCATGGAGCTCACCTCCTCTGTTTCACTGCCTTCTTCTTCAGAAGAGCCACTGTGTTTAATATTGACCGCAGCGAATCTGCAGCATCATCTACAAGACAGTCAACCTGTTCAAAGGATCAAGGTGACTGTTCTCCTCTGTGTAGCTACAAGACAATGGGGCAAAAGATGATGGAATCATCTGCCTAAATTGGGCAACAGCGTTGTCAGATAAACATCTGCTATAGTAAGATTTCTTTAGAGCTGCTGCAAGGTCAATTATGGTAAATGCCAAAGTTAATAAGAAATGGTCAAATAACAGAGGTTTTAGGGAAGAACTATTAAATTATCAATTTCAACCTCATATGTCAAAACAAGATCGAGGGCATGGTTAAAACGATGAATGGTTTCATTTACCTGCTGTTTGGGTTTAGGAGTAATTAATATATCTGAGTTATAAATTGCTGCTACTTCTCCACCTCTACCTGTACTTCTAGGAACATGATAGTTGATGTGACTCATTGGAGTCGACTCATTTAAACTAACATATTCATCCTGCTGCAGCCAGGTTTCAGTGAGACAGAACCAATATATTTGATGGACATTTAAGAGGGATTTAAGAAAGAGAGTTCTGATTCTTCCCAACTTCAGCAATGAATCTGGGGGTTCTTCTATTCACTCAACTGCACTGCAACTTGGCTTGACCTAAATTCAGATTATACGTCCGCTATGCAAAGCTCCTGATCCAATAATTCCTCTTCTTTCTTCAGTTTTAAAGCTGTTTGACCTCTTGTGGTAAGGTCTACTGATTTAAGCTTTCCACTACAATGTGACCAGGTGCCTGGTGTAGTCAGTGTCAGTATTTCCATCATTCTGTTAGCCACAAAACAGTTCCACCTATGCGCTAAGCTGCAAACCCACATAATGACTATCATGGAGTCAGACCACATCTCTGGGATGGCTGCATGTTCATTGTCTTTAACAGGTTGTTTCCCATTCTTGCTGTGATTAGGGCTCACATTAACTCAAATTGAGGCAGTGTAAACTTCTTAATACAGAGCCGGTAAAAGTGTCTACCCCCACCGCGTTTGGGACCTATATCTGCCGCGTCAGCGCCCTGTTTGCAGTGCGGGAAGAGTGTGTTATGTCCTTTTGGCCTGTAGGTGGCGATTGACTCCCACTTTTGGCCCTAAAACATCGTAGTTGCTTATGTCATATAGCCTCTTGTAGAACAACCAATGATCAGGTCTTGGGTGGCCTAGTGTTAACCACTTGCATGGCTGCAAAACTTTTTGTCCGGGGTTCTAGGCCGAGTGGAAGCAGTTTTTTAATTTTAATTATTGGAAAAACAGCGTCTCATCATCATGTGATCACGAGATGACAATGTTGTATTACTTAGTGCATGGATCGCCAAGACCATAAACTGCTGGTCGCGTTATAGTATTTAGTAAAATAATGAACGTAAGTAAGTTATAGCAAAATATGGCAGTTTAAAACAGAAAATAAGAAGCTGAACAGTGCGCCCTCCCGCGTGCAGCGTTGGATTTGTGGCAGACAAGCTACTGTAACCCTGATTTCTCGCTGTTGGTACGGGCTACAATTTTCTTTACATGGTATTCTTCTTTAATGCACCACACAGCAAGACAGTACGGCACATGTTCCCCGTCAACAAGGGCAGGTAGAAACTAATGTTAATTACAAATAAAATCACAGTAGCCGAAATGCCACGTTTCAAAAACATAAAATAAAAAAAAATAAAAAGGAATACTAACTCGCTTTTCCCTGTTTCAAACAGCTGCTGTCACATAGAGCAACCCGTGCGGCATCACCAGTCAATCTGGAAACGCATTCATTGGTTCGGACACTTTAGGTGTGTGAAATGGGGAGGAAATGGCAGCAGCGACTGAAGAGCGACTGAATAGAGTTGATGTCTTCCCCGCTGACAGGCGCATTCGTTTGATAATGCACGTACCTTGGCTGACAGTTCAGTTGAAAAACACACTGAATCTTTATCAAACCGTCTCTGAATAACATCTATGAACTGCAGTTTCTTTCTTGATTATTCATGATTATTATGGAAGAAGCGCAAATCATCGCCAGTCCAAATTGTGCAATTAATATTGTGTTTACAATAAAGGGAATAAATAATAATAATAGTATTTTCATTTTCAAATCTGAGGCAATGGTTCTCGACCAGAAAAAGGTGGTTTGCTCTCTCCAGGTTGGAGAAGAGTTCCTGCCCCAAGTGGAGGAGTTTAAGTATCTTGGGGTCTTGTTCACGAGTGAGGGATGGAAGGAGCGTAAGTTTGACAGACGAATCGGTGCGGCGGCTGCAGTAATGCGGTCGGTGTATCGGTCCGTTGTGGTGAAGAGGGAGCTGAGCCAAAAGGCAAAGCTCTCAATTTACCGGTCAATTTACGTTCCTACCCTCACCTATGGTCATGAGCATTGAAATGAGCCTCCTCCACAGGGTGGCTGGGCGCTCCCTTAGACGTAAGGTGAGGAGCTCTGTCACCAGGGAGGAGCTTGGAGTAGAGTCGCTGCTCCTCCACATCGAGAGGAGCCAGTTGAAGTGGCTCAGGCATCTGGTTCGGATGCCTCCTGGACGCCTCCCTGGGGAGGTGTTCCGGGCATGTCCCACCGGTAGGAGGCCCCGAGGAAGACCCAGGACTCGCTGGAGAGACTACGTCCCTCGACTGGCCTGGGAACGTCTTGGGGTCCCACCGGAAGAGCTGGAGGAAGTGTCCGGGGAGAGGGAAGTCTGGAACTCTCTGCTCAGACTGCTGCCCCCGCGACCCCGCCCCGGATAAGTGGATGAAAATGGATGGATGGATGGTACTTTCATTTTAAAATGCACTGCATATTTTAAACAAATGTTGAAGTGCTACAAATAAATTAGACCAGAAAGCTATGATAAATACATACGTTTACTCTTGCAGAGTAAACATGAGACAAACAAAAGCTTGGTCGAACTCAGATCCAAGTCATCTGAGTACAAAACACATCACATATCATTCGATCTCGTGTTTCATTCGAGCGGCAGTCTGGAGCTCTCTGCTAAGACTCTACGGATGAGCTTCGATTAAAAATTAAAAGCAGAGTTTTTTTCTTTTTCTTTTTTCTCTAAACGAAAAAACAGTTTTAAATCCAATTCCGTGTGTTTTTGTTAAAAATATTTTTGCTCGGTTTATTGGTTTGTAAGGCGGTGTTCTTATTCAAATCTGTTTGCTGCCCGTAGCAAGAGAAAGGAGAAGCCGGTGAAAGTTGGTGGATGGACGGATGGGAAATGAAAATGTTGAAACGTACACGGGCCGAATAAGTCACATCAGCCACTCAGTTACAATGACACGCACAGTCAAAACAAATTCTCGCTACATCTAGTGCGCCACTCCCCCATTCCTCTCGTAGCCTGCATTTGCACATCCATACATTTGTGTATTGGTCACTCTCTGTCTGGACACATGACTCCAAAACACGTCACGTGTTTGTGTAAGAGTTTGATGTCTCCACCAAATTATAAGCAGAGGTAACGACTTTTTGTGTTTTCCGTTTGTCTCTAAACCATATAAACATATAACCTCCAATTCCGTGTCTTTTTGTAAAAAACAAATATTTTTGCCAGGTTTATTGATTTGTAAGGCGGTGCTTTGATTAAAATCCGTTTGCCGCTCATCGAAAGAGAAACGAAAACGCCGGTGAAAGTGGCTGGATGGACGGATGGGAAATGAAAATGTTGAAATGTACACGGGTCGAATAAGTGCTCTCAGCTAGTTAGTTACAATGACACGCACAGTCAAAACAAGTCAAACTGCAGTTCTGCAGACACAGAGTAAACGCGTAGAAACAAACATGTTGCTGTAATGCGTCGCTGTAGATCTGCTGATTTCTGGCGTCCCGTCAAAGTTATGATCGACAACTGCTGTAAAACAAGATCCTGTGATTATTACGGTTAATTTCGTAAAATCTATGACTATTGGAAAACATTCATTAACAAGTTGTGGAAGTTTAAAACCTAAATAGGCAGTTGTAGTCGTATATGGACTGCGCTCTACGTCTTTACTTGCGCATTCAAATTATATTAATTAAACCGCGACGCATAATCACGGAATTATGTGAAGCCAAAATGTTGTATCAGATGTTAGAGCGGTGGGCGTGTACATATTTTTAAGAGACGCCTGCTATTTAAAGACACGAAAAAGCTGAGGAGAATGAAAACAAGAATATGTTGCTGCTGTGGCGCTGCCTGTTTTAACAGAACAATTATAACTTTGCAGTAAACATAAAATAAGTAAGCCATCAACAAGTTGTTGCCCTTCACACTCCCCACATTTGAACACACAACAGACACTTAATAGTAAAAACTAAATAGTAAAATAGGTCTGGTGTAATATATGTGTGTTACAGGTAGAAATGAACAGTCGGACCTCAGTTACGCTGTAGTGATTTGGAGGCTTCTAATCAATGCTGCGCCACCTGGTGGTTAGAACTAGACTAGCGTCCTGATTTTTTTCAGCCGGCTGCAGGATTAAAAATCTTCAGTGAGCGACGCACTTGCGACGCACTTGACGCACTTGCTGCAGTAAAAACGCTAGTCACTTTGAACCGCTACCACTGTGTGTATATATATATATATATATATATATATATATATATATATATATATATATATATATATATATATATATATATATATATACCACTCTATTCTCACCCTCCGCGGGTGGTCTCATCCACTTTCCAAGCTCGGGTCCTCTACCAGAGGCCAGGGAGCTTGAGGGTTCTGCGCAGTATCCTTGCTGTTCCTAGGACTGCACTTTATGCACTGCTCTTTATCCACCACCACAATGTCTGGTTGGTTCGCCATTACCATTCTGTCAGTCTGGATCTGGAAGTCCCACAGGATCTTGGCTCGCTCGTTCTCTACCACCTTGGGAGGTGTTTCCCACTTTGATCTTGGGGTTTCCAGTCCATACTCCGCGCAGATGTTCCTGTATACTATGCCAGCCACTTGGTTATGGCGTTCCATGTATGCTTTGCCTGCCAGCATCTTACACCCTGCAGTTATGTGCTGGACTGTCTCTGGGGCCTCTTTGCACAGTCTACACCTTGGGTCTTGTCTGGTGTGGTAGATCTGGGCCTCTATGGCTCTGGTGCTCAGGGCCTGCTCCTGTGCAGCCAGGATGAGTGCCTCTGTGCTGTCCTTCAGCCCGGCCCTTTCAAGCCATTGGTAGGATTTGTTGAGATCAGCCACTTCAGTTATGTTTCGGTGGTACATCCCGTGTAAGAGCTTGTCCTCCCATGATGGTCCTTCTTCCAGCATCTCATCCTCTGTGCTCCACTGCCTGAGACATTCACTCAGCACGTCATCTGTCGGGGCCTTATCCTTGATGTACTTATGGATCTTGGATGTTTCATCCCGGATAGTGGCTCTCACGCTCACTAGTCCTCGGCCTCCTTCCTTGCGGCTAGCGTACAGTCTCAGGGTGCTGGATTTGGGGTGGAACCCTCCATGCATGGTGAGGAGCTTTCGTGTCTTAACATCTGTGGTCTGTATCTCTTCCTTTGGCCACCTTATTATTCCCGCAGGTGTGGTAAATTCTATTCCTCCTATGGAGTTATTTCTGTCCATTGCAACAAATGTCAAGTTGACCGTGGTGTCAGGTTGGCCACTAAAACAAATAAACTGCTGCAGCTGAGTAAACATGGACTTTTGATGGACACGTAGGCACTCGCTGGTTGCATAAACAACACAGCTTTAAAAAGTGGGCATTGGGAGATGTTTCTTAGAGTGCTTCGCAGAGGGTCTGCTGCAGACACCCAGCTGACCTTTTTCGACCTCTCAGTTCTTTCTGCAGAAGAACAAGCGGGTGAATTCGGCCACCACCTCTCTCATGATTATTCTGTGATTGTACTATTTCATTCTATGTAATAAATTCATGTGTTAATTTGAGCATAAAAGTTGAGTCTGTGTGAACTCTCTAACAATGTCGGAACATCAAAATACACGACAGAATGGCGTCACGAACACAGGCGTGAGGAGCCTTGTCCAGAACCAACATTTGTCCGGACTGGCCCGGACGCACGACCGTCGTCATCAGTGAAGGTAAATAGCGCTTAAAGCTTTTACGTGACGATTCTCTGTGTTCGGGACAGTGTGAGCAGATGTTGGTAAGATTAGAGAAATCTGATCATTAAATTCTGATTTGGCTGCTCCTAGTAAAGTATCTGTGTGGGAGAGACAAGAGAGGCGGTGGAGAATTTACCTGTGCTTACTTATACTGCTGTAAATAGCTGCTTTGCATAACCAACTGCTGTGTGTGTGTATGTGCTATCTTGCGCTTGGGGAAAAAATGACATGGCCTATTGACCTCTAGAAGTTACGTAGGTTAACTTGAGGCAGGCGACGTTTGAAAAATCTAAAGTACGGGCGTTGTAGTCTGCATTCGGATAAAATAAATTTAAGGCTGTGTAAGTTCTGTGTCGACGCTGGAAAATTTGGTCCAGGTATTGAGCGGGGTCACTGAACCATACCTCGTTGAGCGGCTGTTAAATTAAAGGGGAAGACGTACGGTACCGGCGTCGGTAGACAGTGCGGCCTCGGTGCAACGGGTTGTGAAATTCGGTAAATTTGACCTGCTCGATAGAATCGAAATTTATTAGGCACTGTAGGCTTGTGTAATGTATTGGGAATCTACATTAAGCTTGGAACGGATCAATCCAAGTGTAGAGCTTCCCAAGGTTTGTGAGGCCTGGTAACATAGGGATAACCGGTAAAAGCGCTTTTTGTTTATTGTGTGTTGAACTGCAGTGTGTCGATGTGTCAGTATTGCGCAAGTATAGTTAAGTTGGGGTGAGTATAGGTTTAGTATATGTTAATGCATTTAAGGATAGTGTGATAAGTGCTAAGTTGTTGCGGTGTAATAATAATTAACAGGTGTCGAGGTAATAACATTTGAGTCTGTGTCTGTAAAAAAAAAAAACCTTGAGTGTGTGTTAATAATTGACAGTGTGCGTTCCCTTTTGGTCCTTTGGAGCAGAGAGTGTGTGTGTAACAGGGGAGATAAAGCCTCACTGTTCAGGGTCTGTGTGTGTGTTTGTTTGTTTTTGAACAGTCTGGGGAGAGCCGTGGGGTGAGTGCTGTGTAGATTACACTTTCGAACGTTTTGATCATTCTATCATTTTTGATAATTCTAATATTTTTTATCTGATCACTGGCAGAGCGTAGCTGTTTATTGCCTGGGATTTGTTCTTGCCATTGAGCTGGCTTCTTAGGACTTGCCTTACTCGTTGGGGGTATTTGGCTGTTGCTGCATTCCTTGTTGCCTGTTCAAGGTTGCCGTTCGCCTGTGGTATTCCAAGGTACTTGTAGTTGTCCTCAATGTCTGCTATTGTTCCTTCTGGAAGTGAGACCCCTTCTGTGTGGATTACCTTGCCTCTCTTTGTCACCATCCTCCCACTTTTCTCAAGCCCGAATGACATCCCGATGTCTGAGCTGTAGATCCTTGTGGTGTGGATCAGCGAGTCGATGTCTCGCTCGTTCTTAGCATACAGCTTGATGTCGTCCATGTAGAGGAGGTGACTTATGGTGGCCCCGTTCCGGAGTCGGTATCCATAGCCAGTCTTGTTTATTATTTGGCTGAGGGGGTTCAGACCTATGCAGAACAGCAGTGGGGACAGTGCATCTCCTTGGTATATGCCACATTTGATGGATACTTGGGCAAGTGGCTTCCCATTGGCTTCAAGTGTGGTTTTCCACAACCTCATCGAGTTTGCAATGAAGGCCCTTAGAGTTCTGTTGATGTTGTACAGCTCCAAGCATTCAGTGATCCATGTGTGTGGCATTGAGTCATAGGCTTTCTTGTAGTCGATCCAGGCTGTGCACAGGTTGGTGTGTCGCGCTCTGCAGTCTTGGGCAACTGTTCTGTCTACCAGGAGTTGGTGTTTGGCTCCTCTGGTATCCTTACCAATGCCCTTCTGTGCATCGCTCATGTATTGACCCATGTGCCCACTTATCTTAGCGGCGATGATGCCTGACATGAGCTTCCATGTTGTGGAGAGACAGGTTATTGGCCGGTAGTTGGATGGGACAGTACCCTTTGAGGGATCCTTCATTATCAGGATCGTTCGCCCTTTGGTTAGCCATTCAGGGTGAGTCCCATCCCTTAGCAGCTGGTTCATTTGTGCTGCCAGGCGCTCATGGATTGCAGTGAGCTTCTTTAGCCAGTAGGCGTGGATCATGTCAGGGCCGGGTGCTGTCCAGTTTTTCATACCTGAGACTCTTTGTTGGATGTCTGCCACTGTGATAGTCACTGGATTCTGTTCAGGGAGGTTGCTGTGGTCTTCCCTCAGATCCACCAGCCACTGTGCATCTCTGTTGTGTGATGCCTCCCTCTCCCATATCCCTTTCCAGTACTGTTCAGTTTCCAGCCTTGGTGGGTCTGCTCTGCTGTTATTACCCTGCCATTGAGAGTACACTTTCGCAGGTTGTGTTGCGAACAGCCGGTTTATTCGTCTGGCTTCGTTATCTCTGGTGTATCTCTTTAGGCGGCTGGCCAAGGCTTGTAGACTTTGCTTGGCAGTTTCGAGTGCTTCAGGTATGGGCATCTGGCTGTACCTCTTGGGCATCGGTCTTTTCATTGCCCCTCTCTGGGCCTCTGTCATTTGGCTCACTTCCCTCCGAGCTGCCTTGATTTTTGCCTCCAACCTTCGTTTCCATGGTGGGTATTGTTTCTCATGGCTCCCATGGTTGCTCTTATAGCCAAGCACCTCTAGGATCACTGATGCTGAAGCGTATATCAGCTCATTAGTTTCTGAGATTGTTGTGGTAGGGATCACTCTCAATGCTGCATTCACATCAGACTTTCTGATGGTACTTCACTTAGTCGTTGTAGTTGGCTTCGGGGTTGCCTGTTTAATCTCGCCATGATCTTGTCTTTCAGGTCAGTCGCTGCCTCGCTCAGCGTATCTGTGCTTATTGGGGCTTCGTACCCAATTTCCGGTTGGGGAGATGGTGAAACCTCCCCTCTGACCTGGCGTCCTGGCTCCCCCTTGCCGTAGCATTTGTGTTGTATCTCGTCAATCTCAAGTTGTGATAGCAGTTGCCGTTTGTGGATGTTGGAACACTGAGCTACTAGTTGCTTTGCCGTCAGCCTTGAATGTGGGTTTCTCCGTTCCCATTCACCGCACATTCTTTGCATGTAACCCCTCTGACTAGGGTTACTTGAGTAGTAGCATTCCAACAGAGCCTTGTTCTCGCATCTCAGCCATTTCTTTCTTGTTCCAGTAGCCCACTTCTCGCCAAGGTGCTCTGATTCCCCAACACCGGACGCAGACCTTGTTAGACCGGGCGACGTCTGAGCCGGTATCTCATGTGGTTCATTGTCTCTCATGATATGAGGTAGGCAGTAGCTTGAAGGGTCTTGCCCAAGGACCCACACTGGATGCCTATTCGCCCTAACGGGGATTCGAACCGGGAACCCCCCGCATGCAAGTCCTGTATATATATATATATATATAAAGCTGACGGCGGGAGGTTTCACCGTCTCCCCAACCGGAAATTGGGTACGAAGCCCCAATGAGCACAGACACGCTGAGCGAGGCAGCGACTGACCTGAAAGATAAGATCATGGCGAGATTGAACAGGCAACCCCGAAGCCAACTACAACGACTAAGTGAAGTACCATCAGAAAGTCTGATGTGAATGCAGCACTGAGAGTGATCCCTACCACAACAATCTCAGAAACTAATGAGCTGATATACGCTTCAGCATCAGTGATCCTAGAGGTGCTTGGCTATAAGAGCAACCATAGGAGCCATGAGAAACAATACCCACCATGGAAACGAAGGTTGGAGGCAAAAATCAAGGCAGCTCGGAGGGAAGTGACAAAGTTGCCAAATGACAAAGGCCCAGAGAGGTGCAATGAAAAAACCGATGCCTAAGAGGTACAGCCAGATGCCCATACTTGAAGCACTCGAAACTGCCAAGCAAAGGCTACAAGCCTTGGCCAGCCGCCTAAAGAGATACACCAGAGACAATGAAGCCAGACGAATCAACCGGGTGTTCGTAACACAACCTGCGAAAGTGTACTCTCAATGGCAGGGTAACAGCAGACCCACCAAGGCTGGAAACTGAACAGTACTGGAAAGGTATATGGGAAAGGGAGGCGTCACACAACAGCGATGCACAGTGGCTGGTGGATCTGAGGGAGCGAGACATCGACTCACTGATCCACACCACGAGGATCTACAGCTCGAACATTGGGATGTCATTCGGGCTCAAGAAATGTGGGAGGATGGTGACAAAGAGAGGCAAGGTAATCCACACAGAAGGGGTCTCGCTCCCAGAAGGAACAATAGCAGACATTGAGGACAGTTACAAGTACATTGGAATACCACAGACGAACGGCAACCTTGAACAGGCAACAAGGAATGCTGCAACAGCCAAATACCTCTGAGTAAGGCAAGTCCTAAGAAGCCAACTCAATGGCAAGAAGCAATCCCGAACCAATAAACAGCTACGCCCTGCCAGTGATCAGATACCCTGCGGGAATAATAAGGTGGCCAAAGGAAGAGATACAGACCACAGATGTTAAGACACGAAAGCTCCTCACCATGCATGGAGGGTTCCACCCCAAATCCAGCGCCCTGAGACTATACGCTAGCTGCAAAGAAGGAGGCCGAAGACTAGTGAGCGTGAGAGCCACTATCCAGGATGAAACATCCAAGATCCATAAGTACATCAAGGATAAGGCCCCGACAGATGACGTGCTGAGTGAATGTCTCAGGCAGTGGAGAACAGAAGATGAAATGCTGGAAGAGGGACCATCATGGGAGGACAAGCCCTTACATGGGATGTACCACCGGAACATAACTGAAGTGGCTGATCTCAACAAATCCTACCAATGGCTTGAAAGGGCTGGGCTGAAGGACAGTACAGAGGCACGAATCCTGGCTGCACAGGAGCAGGCCCTGAGCACCAGAGCCATAGAGGCCCAGATCTACCACACCAGACAAGACCCAAGCTGTAGACTGTGCAAAGAGGCCCCTGAGACGATTCAGCACATAACTGCAGGGTGTAAGATGCTGGCAGGGAAAGCATACATGGAACGCCATAACCAAGTGGCTGGCATAGTATACAGGAACATCTGCGTGGAGTATGGACTGGAAACCCCAAGATCAAAGTGGGAAACACCTCCCAAGGTGGTAGAGAACGAGCGAGCCAAGATCCTGTGGGACTTCCAGATACAGACAGACAGAATGGTAATGGCGAACCAACCAGACATTGTGGTGGTGGACAAAGAGCAGAGGAAAGCCGTAGTGGTGGATGTGGCAATACCAAGCGATGGCAACATAAGGAAAAAGGAACATGAGAAACTAGAGAAATACCAAGGGCTCAGAGAAGAACTGGAGAAGGCTTGGAAGGTGAAGGCCACAGTGGTGCCTGTGGTGATCGGAGCACTTGGGGCAGTGACCCCCAAACTAGAGGAGTGGCTACAACAGATTCCTGGAAAAACATCCAAAATCTCAGTCCAGAAAAGTGCAGTCCTAGGAACAGCAAGGATACTGCGCAGAACCCTCAAGCTTCCTGGCCCAGAGGACCCGAGCTTGGAAAGTGGATGAGACCACCCGCGTGGTGTATATACACACTTATGATCGACAACTATAAATGAGGATGGTTATTACGGTTGTTTACATAAAATATACGACCACTGGAATATCAAGTGGAAAAACAATAAAAAAGGTCTTTCTTCTTTTGCTGCTTGCCATGTTAAACGGTATGTTAAATGCCCTGTTTTCTGTACATATATATATATATATATATATATATATATATATATATATATATATATATATATATATATATATATATATATATATATATATATATATATAATAAAATAATATTATAAAATATTATAATATATAATATAATAAAAATAATGGGGAAAGCAAATGTTTGACCTGGGTGGAATGTCTGTCTTGTCCAATAAAATTGCATGCAACTTCCCATCTGTGTCACTGTCAGAGAGGAAGGAACACTAAGCCTCAAAAACAAGATTCACCTTACAGTCTTGGGTCCAGTGAGGGGTCAGATGGGGTGAATCGGAGTTCAGGACGAAAGGACAGAGACATATCATAATGTCAGATACCGAAACCTAATGTACGAACAAGACAGAAGAGATTAATGGTTTACACAGGGAGGCTCAGTGTTCGGTCAAACAATCTCAGAAAACATGGTAATCGTATAGGATAAGCATGATAACCATGAGAGAGTAAGGAAGGTACATGTCATGTCAAGTTGTTTCCATTACACATGCCATAAAGTTACACACTTATGATCGACAACTATAAATTAGGATGGTTATTACGGTTGTTTACATAAAATATACGACCACTGGAAAATTAAGTGGAAAAACAATAAAAAAGGTCTTTCTTCTTTTGCTGCTTGCCATGTTAAACGGTAATGCCCTGTTTGCTGTATGTTCTCCCCACAGGTGAAGGACCAAGAGTTCCCATACAGGAAGAGTCTGGCCCGTGTCCTGATAGAAGTGGATGACATAAACGACCATGTACCCATATTTACCAGTGCACTGTATGAAGGCTCAGTGTATGAGTCGGCAGCTGTGGGATCTGCGGTGGTACAAGTCACAGCCTTGGACAAAGACAAAGGACGAAATGCAGAGATGCACTACTCTATTGAAGCCGGTAGGCACCTGTCACAGTGTTGTACTTGCTTTGGATGCTGTGTGAAACATGCCCCTTAACGTGACCTTTGTCTTTGTTTTTCCAAAGGAAACACTGAAAATGCTTTTTACGTTGAGCCGGTTTTGGGTGTCATCACTGTTGCACGGGACCTGGATCTGTCCAGCATAGGCCATTATGTTCTGACTGTAAGAGTCACTGACAGTGGGTCCCCTCCCTTGTCCACCACCACTGTTGTGCGTGTTGCTGTCACCCTGTCTGACAATGCTGGGCCAAAGTTCCCTCAACCTGAGTACCAGGCTGAGATCACAGAGAATGTTGTGATTGGGACGTCTGTTACTACTGTCAGCGCAGTCAGTCAGTCAACCCTCACTTATGATATCAAGCAGGGCAATGCTCACCGTGTTTTTCAGATAAACCAGTACAGTGGAGTCATTACTACCCAAAGGCTTCTAGACTTTGAGACTACAGCATCTTACAAGCTCATAGTCCAGGCGACCAACATGGCTGGCATGGTTGCCAACGCTACCTTGTTGATTCAGGTAGTGGATGAGAATGACAATCCACCAATTTTCCAGCAGCTTCACTATCGTGGCAGCATCAGTGAAGCAGCACCAGTCAACAGTGTTGTCCTGAACTCAGATGACTCACCATTAGTAATCCGGGCTAGTGACGCGGACCGTAACCAGAATGCGTTGTTGGTCTACCAGATTGTGGAAGACACTGCAAAAATGGTCTTTACAGTGGACTCAGGAACCGGATCTATCAGAACCATTGCTAATTTAGACCACGAGCTAGTTGCTTTCTTCCACTTCCATGTGCATGTAAGAGACAATGGAAAACCACAGCTCACAGCAGATAATCCAACCAAGGTCACTATACAAGTGATCGATACAAATGATTCACCACCTCGTTTTAGTCAAAACTCTTATGAAGCCGTCTTGCTCCTTCCTACCTATGTTGGAGTTGAAGCTTTGCAGGTGTCAGCCACTGATCCCGACAAAAACGTGTCCACAGAGCTCATCTATTCATTGACCGATGGAGTGTTGGAGCATTTTGTCATCCAGCCGTCCAGTGGAGTCATCATTGTAAAGAACAATAACTTCTCCAAAGAACGTTTTCGCTTCAGTGTCAAAGTTTCTGATGGCAGATTTTCCAGCATGGCTCTGGTGACCGTTTTTGTTCGAGAGGCTCTGGATTCGGGCCTGAGCTTCACCCAAAACCTTTACTCGTCCTCTATTCAGGAAAATCTATCAAATATCACTAAAGTGGTTGTGGTCAATGCTGTTGGCAACCGTCTCAATGAACCATTAAAGTATACCATCCTGAATCCTGGTACTCGCTTCAGAATTCGTCCAACCTCAGGTGTGATTGAAACCACAGGAGTCCCCTTTGATCGGGAAGAACAAGAGTTCTATGAGCTGGTGGTCGAGGCAAGAAGGGAGTATGACCTCCTACACGTGGCCAGAGTTATGGTTAGAGTCCAGGTTGAGGACATAAATGATAACGCACCAGTGTTTGTTGGTCTTCCCTATTATGCAGCTGTTCAAGTAGAATCTGAACAAGGATCATCCATTTTCAGGGTCAGGGCAGTAGACGGTGATAAAAGCATTAATGGAGAGGTGTCCTACTATCTCAAGGACGACCATGGTCACTTCGAGATCAACCGGCAGACAGGGGTTCTCAGCCTCAAGAAGGCTTTTGAATCTGATTTGTCCAATGTTGAGTACCAGATTGTAATATTTGCCAGAGATGGTGGCCACTCATCTCTGTCATCCAGCATAGAGTTTCCCATTACTGTGGTCAACAAAGCCATGCCTGTCTTTGACAAATCCTTTTACTCGGTCTCTGTGAATGAGGATGTAGTTGTGCACACACCTATTCTCGGGATCAATGCCACTAGTCCTGAAGGTCAAAACATCATCTACACTATTGTTGATGGAGACCCATCTCTTCAGTTTGACATTGGTTTTGACACTGGAGTCATAAGTGTTATCCACCCTTTGGACTACGAAGAGGATTCGTCTCATCACCTGACCATCAGAGCCACAGACTATCTGACCGGTGCCCGTGCTGAGGTTAATGTGGATGTGTTAATTTTGGATGTAAATGATAACTCTCCCGTATTCCAGAAAATGGCCTTTAAGGTTGTTTTGTCTGAAACAGCCATGATCGGAACTCCTGCACTTCAAGTTATTGCCACTGATAAAGACTCTGAAAAGAACAATGTTGTCCGCTATCAGATCTTCTCAGATGAACAAAACAGCACGGATTATTTTCACATTGATAGCAGCAGTGGACTAATCCTAACAGCTCGTATGCTGGACCATGAACTGGTTCAGATGTATAACTTTGTTGTCAGAGCCACTGACAATGGTTTCCCACCAATGAGTAGTGAGGTGTCAGTCATAATTGCTGTGAATGACATGAATGACAATCCTCCAGTTTTCAACCAACTGCTCTATGAAGCGTATGTAAACGAGTTGGCACCAAGGGGCCATTTTGTTACCTGTGTCCAGGCCTCAGATGCTGACAGCTCAGATTTTGACAAATTGGAGTACAGCATTTTGTCAGGAAATGAACGAATGAACTTTGTGATGGAAAAAAAGTCAGGAATTATTACTTTGTCCAGTCACAAAAAGCAAAGAATGGAGCCTGCCTACAGCCTTAATGTGTCTGTGTCTGATGGGGTGTTCACCAGCACTGCTCAGGTTCACATTAAGGTCTTGGGAGCCAATCTGTACAGTCCAGTGTTTGGGCAGAATTTTTATGAGGCAGAGTTAAAAGAGAATGTTGCAGTTGGAACTAAAGTCATCCAAGTAAGTACCCATCAAAAATTTCTGTAGTTTCTAAAAAGAAACATTAAAATTGTAGCATTGTAACCATTAAATTTATTTTCTTTGTCCAGGTAAAGGCCAGGGATGCAGATCCTGGAGCATTGGGTCACATCACATACTCGTTTGTTAATGATGTGGGCAAGGACCAATTTAGCATTGATGGAAGTGGTCAGATTACGACCATGGAAAAGCTTGACCGTGAAGACCCAGCCAATACAGACATTGTTCTGAGGGTGGCAGCACAGGACTCTGGGGGGCGGGTCTCTTATGCAACAGTAAGGGTCTCTCTGTTGGATGAGAATGATAATGCTCCTCGATTTCGTGCTACAGAGTATCGAGCATCAGTCAAGTCTGATGTGGCCAAAGGCTTTTTGGTGACACAGATTCAGGCTCACGATCCTGATGACGGTACTAACGCCAGAGTAACTTACTCCCTTTACAGCGAGGCACATGTCCCAGTGGTAGACATTCTGGAGATAGACCCAGACAATGGTTGGATGGTGACTAAAGGCAGCTTCAGCCACATGAGGAACTCTGTACTATCTTTTTTTGTCAAAGCTGTGGATGGAGGGAATCCAGTCAGACACTCACTCGTGTCTGTCTACATCCATGTTCTTTCTCCTGATGCTTTCATCCCTTCCTTCAGCCAACATCAATACCTATTCAGCATACCTGAGAATACTGCCATAGGTTTCACTGTAGGGACAGTGCACCTTAACACTTCTCCTGGACATACTTTGTTTGCTGCCACCTTTGCCCTCATTAATGGAGAGACTGGGGAAAACAACCAAGACGGAGTGTTTGTTGTAGAAAAGGATACAGGTGTGATCAAACTTGATAAGCCGTTGGACCATGAGGTGATGAAAGCTTACCACTTTAAAATCACTGCTGTTGTACAACAGGCCAAGCTCGATTCTCTGACTTCTGTTGATGTTGAGGTGAAAGTGATGGATCTAAATGACAACAAACCAGCATTTGAGGCCAACTTCTATGAGGCCACTGTAATGGAGGGAATGTCTGTTGGAACCAAAATCATTCAAGTCCAAGCAAAAGACCCAGACTCAGAAGCCAATGGCCAGGTAATTTATACACTTGGGGCAATAATCCAGTCAGAGGGACATTCTGATACACTTACTGACACCTTTAGCATTGACAGTAACACTGGCTGGATCTCCACACGTAAGGACCTGGACCATGAGATCAATCCATCCTACACATTCACAGTTGTGGCTTCAGATCTGGGAGAGACTCTGTCTCTTTCCAGTACCACCACTGTAACGGTGGCAGTGTCAGACATCAATGACAACCCTCCCAGGTTCCTGGAGCAGCACTACTTTGGCTCAGTTCAGGAGAGTGACGCACCAGGTGAAGTAGTGGCTGTGTTGAACACCAGGGATGACGACAGCTCCGCTGTTAACCGCCAAGTCAGCTACCACATCACAGGTAAGTCACTGTTAATGACAAGTTAGAACACAGATAACTTCTGGGTTCGGCATAAAGGATTCAATGTAGAAATAATTCTGCTCTAAAACTTGCCTGTGTGTATAGCCTGGTTATTGTCTTGACTCGTCACTAGGACATACTAGTCATCAGATACTTTATGCTATAGCCCCAAGTAAACACAGACAGAAAAGTGTTACACTAATTTAAAGCCATTATTCAAAGTCTGAGTTACCAATTTAATGGTTGTTTCCAGAGAAAGTGTTTACGATGCCTGCATTCCAGCTCTACCTGAGACACAGTTTTCACAGCAGACCAGATTTCAACAGCCTGTGACATTTAGCGAGTTACAGTTCTTTAGAGGTCAAAGAAGTACGAGACATGACTTAAAGCCTGGAGCACATCTAATGAAAGCTGCTGTGAACTTGCTGAATCTCTTCTTTTGCCTCCAGAATGTTAAATTTATAAAGTAGTCGCCTCACTAGTTTCAGCTTCCAATGCATGGTTTACCTTGGGAAATCAATGGAAGTGCATTGTTATAACATGACAAAGGCCCACGGCACAATAAGTCTGGGCGCAAAACAATAGGCAAAAAGAAGATGCAAAATGACTACTGAAGCTGCATTAATAATAATAACAGTGATCAAAAGAAGGACTGATTTGCTGTCTGCTCACTGACACACCAGGAGTAATAGCAAAGTTAGCGCTCCTCGGGAGACAGGGCTGCCATGCCAAGAGAAGGCAGTGCTGATGACACACTGTTAATAGGAAGAAGGGCTTCTTTAATAGCAATTTGATGAGTGTCAGTCACAGAGATAGAATGAAGGACAGACAAAACTGGTATGACCTTCTAGTGGTCAAGCAAAGGGAAGGAGACGAGGGGCAATGAGCTGCTGCTATAGAGGGAACAATGACAGAAAACACGTGAACTTCTAGAAATGCTGATGAATGTGTGATGTTACTCCTATTATGAAGTGCAGCATCAAAAACCCTAGACACAAAACATCCCTGTTTCTGATAGATTGTCTAAGGTGATGCTGACGTAGCCTGACAAATACTTGATCCATCTGTCACTGGGGTGTTACATTCATAATCTATGTAATATATTTGAGTTTCAAGTCTTCATTTTTCACTTTCCATCCATCCATTTTCTACCGCTTAATCCCATGCGGGCTCGTGGGGGTACTGGAGCCTATCCCAGTTTTCTATGGGCGAGGTCGCCAGTCTATCGCAGGGCAACAGACACAGACAGACAACCATTCACACACACACACACACACACACACACACACACACACACACACACACACACACACACACACACACACACACACACACACACACACACACTCACATTCAAGGGCAATCTAGAGTGACCAATGAACCTAATGCATGTGGGAGGAAGCCAGAGAACCCAGGGAGAACCTACGCGAACACGGGGATAACATGCAAACTCCACACAGAGAGGCATTAAAATAAATTGTTTGTAAAAAATGTAATAATAACATGAATATTGTGTTTTTCTATACTATTTCAGCTTTCAGTTTCACATTGTTTGTATTTTGTGTTTGCTCTTTATTGCTTCGATCTTTACCTCTTCCAACCTGACCAGTTGGGTTTCATACATTTAGGTGTAAAGGCAAATTTTACAATTAGTTGGAGCTGCAGTCTTAACAGCTTGGACAGAGAAGCTGGTGTAGGAGCAATGTGATCTCTCTCCTAACCAACTGTAATCATTGCATCACACCTTTGAAGTCACACTGCCACCTGTAGGAGCAGTCCTGCCATAACAGGCATGAAACCAACCAGCTTTCCTCCAGCTCACCTCTGTAATCAACACTATACGAGAATGAATCTGTAAAATTGTTAAATTAAACACACAGGTACACTGCATTTGTGTCTAGCACACAGAATTCTTTATCAGTGGTGTATAGTCATTCCACTTTATGGTAAAAATGTATTTCCATGGGTCACAGAGAAAGTGATATTGTCTAAAATGTCAATAATATTGGTATTACTCCCTCTTTGAATAGTTGTATAGTAGATTGCTGCTCTTACTGCTGTATGACTGTATGTGATGTATTACTGCTTGAAGATGGGTCTGTCAATCAACCACGATGATTGTTTTGACTGTAATTTTGGTGCGTTTCCTTCCATCCATCCCAACTGGCTGTGGTAAGGAAAGGTACACCGGTCCATCAAAGGACATTTTTCAACAGTGATGCAGTATGTTGTAAACTGTAGTTAAACGGCTCAGCAGCAGTGACACTAACCTTTCTCAGCTTTACTGTTCACTCAAGCAACTACTTATCCCATGCATGGGTCCAGTGAATGAAGAAATTCATATGAATGTGTAATGGTCCTTACCAGGTGATTGACATTTACTGGTCAAATTGAATTATACATGTAGAGTGGTTGGCACGGTGGTGCGGTGGGTAGCACCGTCGCCTCACAGGAAGAAGGTTCTGGGTTCGATTGCCTTTCTGTGTGAAGTTTGTGGGTTCTCCCCGTGTTTGTGTGGGTTTTCTCCGGGTTCTCTGGCTTCCTCCCAGCAGCAATCTAGCAGCAATCTACTCCCACAGTCCAAAGATGTGCATTAGGTGTGAGTGTGTGTGTGTGAATGTGTCTTTGTGTTGCCCTGCGATGGACTGGCAACCCCTCGCCTATAGCCAGCAACCCCGTGACCCCGCATATGGGAATGATTCTGGAGGTGCAGTAAGCAGAGGATGTCAGATGATGTCTGTACTGATCCTCACATTGTTTCCATCTGTGTGCTGTCTAGGTGGGAACCACCGTGGTGTGTTTGCACTGGGTCTAGTTCAGGGTGAATGGAAGATGTATGTGAAGGGGCCGCTCGACAGAGAAGAACGCAACCTCTACAACATTAACGTTACTGCTAGCGATGGGCTCTTTGTTTCCCAGGCAACAGTGGAGGTGACAGTGATAGACACAAATGACAACAGCCCAGTCTGTGACCAGGTATCAAACAAAACTTTTTAGTCACTTTTATGTGAGCTCAGTGTCACTGACTTTATAGTAGTAGCCAACAGGAGGTGCAGTCATGTGTCCCTTCACCGTCTTTTTATTTAGTTGCTCTGTTTGTATGTGTACAGGCAGCATACACTGCTTCAGTTCCTGAAGACCTCCCAGTCAACAGTGTCCTGCTAAAGCTCGGAGCCACAGATGCAGACATGGGCCTCAGTGCCTGGATCCAGTACTCTATACATGGCCCTGGATCCCAGGATTTCATCATGGACCCAGACACCGGTATGGTCTGAGTTCAGTTCTCTGTACTTGTGAACCAGTGCCTAACCAAAGCTGTAATCCAGCTCTGAATGTTTTGCGTGTTGTTTCTAACCTGTTCAGGTGAGCTGAAGTCTTCTGCAACTCTGGATCGTGAGACCACAGCCAACTACCATCTGGTTGCAAAGGCAACTGATGGTGGAGGGAGGTCATGCCGCTCTGATGTGCAGCTGACTGTGTCCGATGTGAATGACAACCCCCCCGTGTTCACCCTGTCACATTACACTGCCAGTGTGTATGAAGACACTGCCACCAAAGCCCTGCTTACCCGCATCCAGGCCATAGACCCTGATGACGGTAATACTACTAAAAGGCCAATAAAAACAACTCAGTCTCTTCTTTTGAGAATCATTCATTGTGTTCCCTTTATCTATTCGTGTAAAGATGTGCCTGGTATTTGTCTTCCTGTTTTGCAGCAGGTCAAGGTCGTTTGGTGGTCTACTCCCTGGCAGATTCTGCTGGAGGTTCCTTTTCCATTGATAGGTCCTCAGGCATTGTGATCTTGGAGCGTGTTTTAGACCGTGAAGTCCAACCGGCTTATCAAATAACAGTGCGTGCCTCTGACCAGGGCTCCCCATGGCCTCTCACCTCATTGGTGAATGTCACAATCACTGTTTTGGACATTAATGACAACCCACCTGTGTTTGAGCGGCGAGATCAGTTAGCAACAGTCCCGGAGGACGTGGGAGTGGGCACTGAGGTTCTCCGAGTTTATGCTGCCAGCAAGGACATTGGGACCAACGCTGAAATAATGTACAGCATCCGATCGGGCAATGAGCATGGGAAGTTCCACATCCATCCACTGACAGGTGGGTGCGGCAAACTCATCTCTGGACTAGTTATCCAGCATTAAACATACATGAGCATTAAACATACATGTAAATAGGGGCACTTGCTAGTATATTATATTAACACTTAGGTGTTAGACTGCCATGCTAGCGAGGTGTGTTTAATTTAGTGTTTACTAGTGTTTAATCTTAATTAACCTTAAAACAGTTTTACTGTAGACATATCCTGCACAGCTAAATAACCTTTCTCAGGCTTCTGAGGCAGGCAGGGGTGTGTTCAGCCTCACAGAAAACTAAAGCTCTTAGCATCTGGATTGCACTCAACAAAATGGTTGGAGCTGAGCAGAAGTCTTCTTCTCTCTGGAGGTGGTTCTTCTGTGCTGCTTCATGCATTTCATACAAATGCAAAGAGGTTTTTTTGGACTTGAGCTGTGCATCTATAAGTCAGAACCTACAGTACACCTACACATCTTTACTATGGTATTTACATAGTTTTACCTAGCAATGGCCAAAACAGTCTATTTCCACCAGGGGTTTGCAATATTTCAGTCGCAACTTGATACGCTGAGAGTTGATGGTCAGTAGTGAATATATTTGTACAACTCAGCAACATCCATTTATTCATGTACAGTATTGATCAGAATTGATGCTCTCTGCTTTCTTACTCAGGTGCTATTTTAGTGTCCCAGCCACTAGACTATGAGACCTGCAGGGATTACTTCCTGACAGTGGAGGCTCGTGATGGCGGAACGCCACCGCTGAGCGCCATTACAACAGTGAACATAAACCTAACCGACATTAATGACAACGCTCCTATGTTCAGCCGAGACGTCTACACAGCAGTGGTGTCAGAGGATGCCACCATTGGAGAGGCTGTGGTCCAGGTAGGCTCAGACCCCAGGGGTCCGACGGCTGCTTAAGATGAATATTAATACATTAACATTATTAACATGACAGTCTTCATCGAATTTCAACATTTCAACCCACCATGAATGCTAAAATACTTTACACGTCTCAAATACCTGGATTATACAGTGCTCTAGTTAGGGGGAAATGGGGAGAACTGAACTGGAATGCCGACAGGTAAAGCTGAAATCCCGTTGAATACAGTTATGGAAGATGGTGAAGATGAACCAATGAAGGACTGCGGGTAGTGGTTGAGGTGGAGGCCTAAGGGGGTAAAATCTTGTGAGTAGCCCCGGATGTCTCAGTGTCCATGGTTTTCAGCGATGCTGTAACTGATGTATCGGCAGTCGGTTCCATGAAGTTAAAGGAACAGACTACAAGTAACAAACCATTGAAACAAACTGATGGCGAAACATACACTAAGGACTCCGTCAGCCAGCAAAGTTCACAACGTCTTCATAGCGACTAAGCTGCCACCCATAGAGAGGGGTGGCAGATTGTCTGACCGGTGCGTGTTCACACTCATAGACTCTCCAAAACAACAAGAAAGTGTCCAAACAAAGATACACACCCAACGGACATACATAATCCCCAATGTTGTTTCCAGGACAGGCTGAAAAAACCCAAGCCATAGATTGGCAAATGTCGTCAAAGTCTCTAAAAATACATGGTCAAAACTTGAACAAATAAGCACTTAAACCCAAGAAACATAACCTGGCTGAAGGCGTCGGAAATCAGCAACGCTGCTACGTTGTGGGACATATGTGAAATAATAATCTGGCGAGAGTGGAAATGATCATCAATCAAGCTACCCCAGAACAGACGACTGAAAACTGGAAGTCCCCACAATAAAAGCATCAAACAGGAAGCAGCACTACTGATCATCACATATACAGCCTTTGGTCCTCATGGCCTAATAGCCAGAACATTCTCTTTCTCTTCCGGTGCTTTTGTTTGGTGACAATTGCGACTCTTCAGTTTAATGGCTGCATTTTGTTGTAGCCATGAAATTTTTGGCAAGACTTAAAAGGCATTGTGTTTGTGTGGGAGACAGCTTGCATATACGGCACTGATGTTTTCACTAGATGCTGGTATACAGTGTGTCAGTGTAGAAGCCATGCACTTGAATTGATTGCATGATTGTGTCATCACTTAAACCTCTGTGCTGGTAATTACTGTTTCCAACTTTAACTTGTCTCCCACAGCTTGAGAGGCCTTCTTGCTTATGTTTGTCTCACAGAAGGAGCCTATGGTGAGCAGGAAGCAGCTCAAAAAAAAGTGTTCAACTCTGAAATGTATAATGAAATCATATTTAAATGGCTCTTTTCTGGCCAGTATCATAAATTAAAGATACTCTACAACTAGAAAAAGTAATTACTTGGGAGAGCTGATCTGCTGCTACAACGATGATTAAGCTGCTAACGTCAAAAAGTTGACTACGAAAAGATGATGAAAACGACAAAAAGTTGACATAGATTAAAAGATGTCAAGGATTAAAAAGTTGACCAAGGTGCATTGTTGACCATAATGAAAAAGCTGACTAGCTGTCTATTTGGAAGGACTTGAGCGTGTGTAATAGTTTAATAAATAGTCATAATTACCCAGTCAGAAACAAAAATCTACTCTACAACTAGAAAAAGTAATTTTTCTACAACTAGAAAAAGTAATTACTTGGGAGAGCTGATCTGCTGCTACAACGATGATTAAGCTGCTAACGTCAAAAAGTTGACT
Organism: Betta splendens; assembly: GCF_900634795.4. Lineage (NCBI taxonomy): Eukaryota > Metazoa > Chordata > Actinopteri > Anabantiformes > Osphronemidae > Betta > Betta splendens. The sequence continues at coordinate 729,466 of NC_040893.2, forward strand.
ACGAAACGATGATGAAAACGACAAAAAGTTGACATAGATTAAAAGATGTCAAGGATTAAAAAGTTGACCAAGGTGCATTGTTGACCATAATGAAAAAGCTGACTAGCTGTCTATTTGGAAGGACTTGAGCGTGTGTAATAGTTTAATAAATAGTCATAATTACCCAGTCAGAAACAAAAATCTTGCCATTTAAGGTAATAAATTAGATTGGTGCTTGTTTTTTAAAATGATTTAGAGGTTGTGTTTGAGTGATTACTAAACTATGAAATAGTCGTTAAATACTCATTTCTTGTAATTCAAAAGCAAAAATAGCCTTATTAAAGCAAAAGATTTACATTAAGCCCTTTCAGAATAAAAGCACCATAATAAGTGTGTGTGGGTGGTTATTTGCTGAATAACGTAACTGTCAATTAAATAGTCATCATAGTAATAGTCATAGTCTTTAAATAGTCATAATTAACCATTCAAAGCCAAAAATAGTGCGGTTAAAACTAATAAATTGCATTAGTGTTTTTATTTTGAAAGGAGAAGCATGTGTGGGTAGTTACTAAACTGTAAATCTATATTTAAATCAGTCAAATTACCCAGCCAAAAGCAGAAATATTGCTATTAAAGCTAATTATTTGGCTTGGTGCTTTTATTTTGAAAGGATTTAGAGGAAGTGTGTGCTTAATTACTACACAATTCAATAGTGTTGTTGAGCAATCAGTAATAAGCATGGAACTGCTGTCTACACTGAGCATCAGGAGTTTGACCTGTCAGTGAAATCTGCAGCTGCGCCGTCGCCATGGAGACGAAAGGCGGGAAAATCAGGCTCACTCTGCTCTGTAAAAGCAGACTTTCACCCTTGATAAATAGGCTTTTTCCAGCAAAACCATAATAGTTATTACAAAAATATTTTCATTTTATGAATCCCAAGGCTTCAATGAGCAAATGGTGTGAATTTTATGTTTGAGGACGAAGGTTTGTAGCCACAGTCGCAATTTCAAATCATGTCTCCTCCTTTATTTTCTCCAGACGTCTGCCAAAAATTATCATTAGAGTTAATGGGAGAATTTCAGGATCTCTCTGCACTTTGAGGTCGATAGCGACTAAAGTATAGGTCTGAGGGTAAAGCCAGACACATCATTAAAAAGAAGACAAGTATGACTACGATTTAGTGAAGTAATTACGTTGATAGAGTAAAAATTGTGGCTGTAGTGACAAGTTAGAGACAGAAGTTCTGTCTTAAAAAAGCGCACCTTCTCACTGTAGCTGTGACATCACGCACTCTAACTGACCCAATACACACTAATGGAAAAGCTGAAAATTTAACAAAAACCACACAATATTTAAACGCTCACAAGTCGATAACTATAAAAGATACGAGGACGCTGATTTACACGGAGAACGTTGAAAGATGATAGACGCTTTTGAAGTTGAAATGACGTTTCTACGCCAAAGTATGACGATGATAGATACTGATGAAAAGAGGGAAGTTGACAAAAAGTTGAACGATGATTCCCATAGACGACCAATATAAAAAAACAACAGAAAAAGTGGAATAACGTTAAAAGTTGAAAAGCTGAAATTGTGAAAAGTAATAGCCCCCATCTCCTAAAGACGACACACGTTTAGAAAGTTGAACGACGATTCTACGACGAAGCGTTGAGACGATGAAAGCGACTGAAAAACGGGTGAAATAAGAATAATAAAGAATATCAATAGTGTGAGAGCTGTTCAGCTCTCCCACTAAATAAAGGCCGAAGCTCTCACACTAACAAGAGTGTGGAACTAACTAACTAGGAAAAACATTTAAAACGCACAGTGAATGCTTCCATGCTGAATGTATTGCTCAATTGCTGAAAGTAGCTGAAACATTTAAAACATATCTGAAAGTAGCTAAAGCACATAAAGTATAGATGAATGTATCTGAATAGAACTGTGTGTTGTTTAAACAGAGCTGAATATTTCAAAAGAAGCTGAAGCAGTTGAATTATGATTAAGGAAAGTTCAAAGAGAAGGATTGCTGAATTTGATGAAATATAGATGGATGTATCAAAATAGGTAACTAAAGTCCAAGAGCTAAAAAAATAGTTGAATGTTGTGGAAACATTTATACAGCTGACAGTAGCTGCAGAGGAAGTACAGGTAGCTGAATTTTAAATTTGGAAAAGTTGGAGCATTTCAGTATAATACAATATCATATAGTCCCATTACCTAATCATAATTAATCAGTCAAAAGCACAAAATGTGCTATTTACTGTAAAGATTCGGATTGGTGGTTTCACTTTGTAAAGGATATAGAGGAAGTGTGTGCCTAATTACCAAACTGTAAAATAGTCATATAAAAAAGTCATAATAAACCACTTGAAAGCAGAAATATTGTTATATAAAGTTAAAGATCTGAATTTGTGCTTTTATTTCGAAAAGTGTGTGTGGTTAATTGCTAAAGTGTAAAACGGTGAATGACTAGTCATAGATGACCCTTTTATAATATAGCTGAAAGTTGCTGATATATTAAATATGTAACTCAATTTATCTGAAGGAAATCAATGTAGTTATACTAAGAACTGAATGCATAAACCTGCCTCCAAAAAGATATTAAAACCAGATCTCCTACTCCCGAGGCAAGAACCTATACTATTGAGCCACAGGATATTAGTGGTGGATGAAAAAAAAGCTGAAGCAGTTGAAAGATTTTGATTTTGACTTATGCATTATCTCTGAAAGGATTTGGAGGATGTGTGTGCTTATCTGGTAAAGTTAAAACAGTGCCTATCTATTTAAAAGCAGAAAACATGCTAATAAGCAATTAGATTGCTTATATTGTGAAAAGATTTTGAGGGAGGGAGTGTGGGTTTTTATTATACTGTGTATAGCTGATCAGATCTGCAGAGAAAAAGTCGCAGAGCTGAATGTGCATAAATAAACAGTTTGATTTCAATAAAAATTATAAAATCTTTCGCACATGACTACAGTCCTGTAAATCTTTCTTCTGAATTTTGTTGAAATACTTGTTCTAGTTAGGTTTTAAACCAGGATCTCTTGCATCAGAGTCATGCCAATCAGCCAGTATCTAGTAAGTATCTACTTGAAGCACTGCTCAGAGTAGCAATATACAAAATACTGGAAAAACTGATGTTTTTTTAATCTATAACGTAGCGTAGAACATTGGTAATACATTAGGCATATAAGTCAATTTATCTGTGAAATACATATATTTATATTAAATGTGATTGCACAAACATGACTCAGATGTGAATTGAACCCAGATCCCCCAATCCAGAGTCAAAAAATAAGCCATTGAGCTACAGGATATAATAGCTGAAAGACGACGTAGCTAAAGAGCTTCCTCCAGATGGAAAGAATGTTTATTGACTTTAAGACATTTATTTCATTAAACGAAGACTTGAATGTTGCAACAGTCACAAAGGTGTAAACCTAAAACAAGTGTGAATATTTTACAGAACCAGGCGTCAAGCACTGCAATAGTCACTCCTTCTCACACCAGTTTCTGTTACGGTGCCAGAAAAACTTACTATTAATACTACAATACAACTATGGCTAAATATCCCTATATAAGAAAGATTAGGTAGTTTAAAAAAGCTGAATGTGTACACCTGCTCTGAACAGGAATGGACAGTGTAAACACTGTGGACACTGAGCAGTAGAGAGTTTGAGCAGCAGAGTTTGACCTGTCAATTAAAGTGTTAATGTGGATTCAGTGACCGTGAATTTTGATCCACGCGGCGGGTGACGGCTATGCGCTTCCTTAAAGGGTTGTGGCGATAAACTTGGCTTGCGACACACCCCTAAAACATGTGGGCGAGAGCTTAAAACCCCGGTTTTCAGACGGGCTGTGTGGGCGCTCTACAGAGCTTTTTGGCATAAAAAGTTACAGACAACTTATTGAGACAAGGTCCAATTCTTTAGCATTATTTAGCGTTAAAAAAAGCGTGTGCTTTTAAACCTTTAAATTGAAAATGATCATACAAAAATCATTGATTTTTTATGATCGTAAAAAATCAAATTAATTAGTTGTAATTAATCAGTTGAAACATTACTGAAACTAGCTGATGAGTTGAATCTATAGCTGTTTGGATCGGCAAAGCCAAAGGTGCAGAGCTGAATGTGCCAAAAAAGCAAAAGCAATTAGATTTAATTTTAAAAATTTAGCATTTTGTTCATGTGTATGTATATTGTGTTCTTGTTTTTTGTGTGCTGCTCCCTGAGGGAGAAGAGTGTGCGTGTGAGTGATCCTTAGGGCTCGGTGATATATTAGATGTGTGAAAAATAAATAGGATTTGCAGTCTGCTGAGCAAGCGTCCAACAAGGGACAGTCTCTTCCTGTCTCTTCATATGCACAGAAATATATGGCGTTGTGCGGTATACAAGACACTGATATTATGACTTATAGATTAGCATATAGCATATTTATCCTGCTGTAAGCTTTGAATCAAGTAAAACAGAAAAACAGCCTGAGCCTGATAATAATTGCATGTGTGTGTGTGTGTGTGTGTGTGTGTGTGTGTGTGTGTGTGTGTGTGTGTGTGTGTGTGTGTGTGTGTGTGTGTGTGTTTTTGCAGCTGGTAGCTGACGATGTGGACAGTCAGCTCAATGGAGCCATCCTCTACTCCATCATCAGTGGAGACAGAGACAACCAGTTTTTCATTGACCCACTCAGTGGGTTCATCAAGGTCAACAAGCAACTGGACCGGGAGACGGTGGGACACACACACACACACACACACACACACACACACACACACACACACACACACACACACACACACACACACACACACACATTGAATTTACAGTATTTGTCTGGACCATAAAGTGAAACCATCTTGTTTACTGCCTCATGCCTCCATGTTTCTAAAGGTGTCTATTGATGATTTCCAGATCAGCAGCTAGTGTTAGGCGTATCTGTGATGTTACTGGACACTGGGTTATTAGGGAATGACTCCCTGGCCAGATAAATTGTTTATATTTCAGCAGGAAACAATCACACAAACACAAAAAGCTCTGAATCATTTGCAGCAAGAAGAATGAGGAAAGCATGAACCCAACCTCTGGCCGCCCCCCACCAGCCCCACCCCTCCTTAATCTTCTTCTCTGCAGTGCTTAAAACTTCAAAAATGTTCAAATTCGTATCATAAAGTATTCATGAGTGCGTTCGATGAGCTGTCTGAGCGAGCTCTCTATGCAGGGAGATGTGGCGGGATCAAAGCTTTGGCAGATGAGAGTGTGTTTGGGGTTATTTTGTGTGTGTGTGTGTGTGTGTGTGTGTGTGTGTGTGTGTGTGTGTGTGTGTGTGTTTACATATGTTCCCTCCTTCATTTGCACACAGGCTGTTCTGTGCCTCCCTCCTCATGCTAAAGCAAGTCACGGTTGTTTACTACTGAGGTTTATTTTACCGTATGTCTTCAGCAGCAGAACGTTGTTGTTGGTCCTGCTCGTCATTTCTCCTCCGCCTGCTTCATTAGCTCTTTATTATAAGACAATGTGGAGAAACAGAAATATCCCCTGCAGAGCAGGTTTAGAGCAGAGTGAGTAGTGTGTGAACATGAACACTCTCTACTCCTTCGACTGTTCTATAAACTGAAGCATCAAGCAAGCAGAGTTGACTGACAAATATATGAACTACATAAACCCAGTTATACCAAATAATTATACAATATATGTTGTATCACAGATTAGTACGCAGAAAATCTCTGTTGACCATTCCTGATAAATATTTTCTTTGTTTGATCGTTACAAAAAGAAAAAAATATGAAAATATTAAATAATGGAAATAATGCCTTAAATTTAAAGTCTAACATGACAAAGGAAAACCTTCCTAATTAAATATATAATTTCATGTGTCATTTTTTACCTATGAGCCTAGAAGCATTTGACTTTTTGTTGTTAAACTTAATTATGGGAGATAATTTTTGTATGTTTTATTTTTTTCTACTGCTCAAACAAAAAAGGGATTATGTACTAGTGATGTGTCATTCGTGAACGATTCGTTCAATATGAACTAATCTTTTATATGACTCTGGAGGAACGAGTCCTCTCAGTGAGCGACTCGTTCAGTTTCATGAAGTACCTTCTCTCGCCCCATGGCAGCAGCTGTTTAAGCTCTGTCAGCCTACATCCCTACCCTCAAACAGCGCTGGTCTCAGATCAGAGACGCGAACTCAATCACCTCAAACAGTGCCCGCAAACCCCGCCCACATCTGATCTGGAAACTTTTGTTTTTAGCCTGGACGTAACTTCGGCTAGCTAGTATAGTTAGCCAACTAATTCTCCACCGGCGCCATGGAAATATTCTTTTTAAACCTACTTGACTCCCCATTAATGGTGTTTACGACAGAACGGCAGTTTGAAGCGGAGCCTCAGCCCGCACACCTGCCGTTACAGCCCGTTCAATCTCCCCCAACGGGAGGGAGTCGGAGCTGGCGGCCATGATGGCTTCGACTTCAGGCTTCTCTCCAGTATTTTCGTGCAACCGATCCAGAGTCAGATGTGGGCGGAGCTATACGTACTGTTGGCGTGTTTGAGTCCGCGTCACTGATCTAGGATAATAGGGGGTGGAGTCTACTTAAATATTCAGTTCGATTATTTAACATTTACATTTAACATTTAACATTTACATTTAGATTTAACATTTACATTTAGACTTTTGCACATTTAACTAAATGTGAGAAAACATGTTGTGTCATTTAGTTAAATGTTAGAAAACTAGTTATAGGTGCTCCTTTTACATTTGGCACCCCATAAGCAGGACAGGAAACAGAAATTATTCGTTCACGACTAACTCGACTGAGCGTCCTTACTCAATGAGTCGTTCTTTTGTGACACGTGACAGCCGAACCGCGCAGGCTCTGTAGCGAGCAGCAGGCGCTCCAGTTTGTTCCTGATTTGCTCCTACGGATCTTCACGGATCACTGGTTTGTTCGTTCTTATATCACGTGACCGCTGCCAAGCGACTGTCGCGCTGTTAAACAATAATGGCAGGGAAGATGCAGGATATAAGTCAATGTAATGTGGTGCGTGTTTGCTAGGTTTTCCCATGGTTTGAATTGCTTGTGGCATTTTGTGATTATAATTTGTCCGCTGAAGCAAACCATGTTGTCTTTAGTATAACGTTTTTGAGAACCTGACCGAGTCAGTTGAAAGAACAGAACTTCATCTTTATTACGTACCTACAAGCAACCTCAGCAATTGCAGATGCTGCCAAAGCAAAGCGTGTACTACTATTGTGCAGCAACTGCAGAACATTGTCACTGCACGTGGTTTCATGTCTTACTGCTTCTGACTAATGCTGGTCCCGGTCTGTACTTTGAAATCACAGAGCAGCCCCTGACTGCACATGAACTTGACTGGACTGGTCTGTCTTCACAGCTTCCCAGCTACACTCTGGCCATCAGGGCTCTCGACAGTGGAATCCCACCCATGTCCTCGACTGTAATGGTCAACATAGACATCTCTGACATCAATGACAACCCACCTGCCTTCTCCCCAGCCAACCTTACCACTGTCATACAGGTAAATACAGTGAATTCCAGTTTGACAGACAAAGGTTGGCCACTGTTTCACTTCATTTAATTACTGTAGGCATGGAGAGTTTTTTTACAATCCCAGAGATTGACTGACATTGATTTCTGTCAGCTGATTGATGATCACCGCTTCATCATATCATCTTCCTGAAACAAACATTTTAACAATTGTCATCATATTCATCATTCTCAAGGAAAATAAGCCAGTAGGCACCAGCATCCTGCAGTTGTCCGTCGTGGATCAGGACTCGTCCCACAATGGGCCACCGTTTGACTTCCGCATCCTCTCAGGAAATGAAGGTGGAGAGTTTGTGCTGGAGAAAGATGGAACACTGGTGGCCAATCACGTATTCAAGAGGGATCTGGCTACTGAATACGTTGTTCAGATACAGGTAGTTAACTACCCTATTTATCTCGATGCTCCAGGTATGTGATAAACTTTCGGACTAATACCCCCTCTCTCTTGCGCAGGTCATAGATTCGGGGAAGCCTCGTCTTTCCTCCTCCTCCACGCTGACGGTCCGGGTGATTGAGGAGAGCCTTCATCGGCCTGTGGCATTACCCCTGGAAGTTCACATCGTCACGATGGAGGATGAGTTTCCTGGTGGTGTGATTGGCCAGCTACACGCCACTGACGCTGACCCATATGATGCCTTGACATTTGGCCATTCTCCACCGGCCCAGCGCAGTCTTTTTAAGATCAGTCCTCGTGACGGGAAGATCATTGCCCTGGGGGGGCTGGATGCAGGCTGGTACTCACTCAATGCTAGTGTTAGCGATGGCCGCTTTGCTGTTCCTGTGCCTGTGAGTGTACACGTTGAGCAGGCAACGCCAGAGATGCTGCATGAGGCCGTGACGGTGCGCTTTGAGAGCGTGGCGCCACACAATTTTGTGGCTTTGCACCTGAAGAATGTGTTAAAGGTTCTGCAGCGAGCCTCAGAATCACAGCAGCAGGACACATTACACCTCCTAAGTCTGCAGCCGGTTGGTGGGACTCAACAGCTGGACATGCTTGTCGCTGTGGAAACAGCAGGGGGTGGGTACTATAAGGCGGCCTACCTCACCCAGAAACTCAGTGCGTCACGACGGCAGCTGGAGGAGGTGCTAAGAGTGTCTGCCATCTTAGACAAGAACTGTTCGGGACTGGAGTGTCGTGGAGCACAGTGTGAACAAAGCATCATCCTGGACTCCCACAGCCTGGCTACGTATAGCACCCCTCGGGTCAGCTTCGTCTCGCCTCGCTTCCACAGAACCTCTCGCTGCACATGCAACGGTAAGTTACACGATGCAATGATGTTGTTAGGATGTAGTCTAAGGATACCCTAAAACAACTTCCTATTCGTATGTTAAACAGGTTCTTCTTTAGTATACTATTTTAGATAATAGTTGGTGTTTTATGTCATTTTTACTTTACCCTGCAAAACTTGTTAGGATTTGCTATCCGAAATGGCAGATTTTGTCTGTGAAAAACTATGGCATCCAAGGCAGGGCCAATAGCCAGATACTTTAATAAGTACAGTTCTTTAACTAATGAAAGCAGAATAGTATAACTAATCAGGAAACCAAAAACACTCCTGAACACAAAATAATCCAGGAGAACGAAACTCCAGAAGGAAACAGGTAGAGCAAAAAAGAAAACCAGGCAAACAGAACAGAGTTAGCAATATAAGGCTAACCAAAGAGACACAAAGCAAGTCTTATGTGCAAAGCAACGCATTTCTAACAAAACAGAGCAAAGTATAAAGGAAAACAAAACAAGCTTCAGCAAGAGCTAACCTGGTGATACATGGGCATACCTGCTCATGCATGTCATTGTCACTGTCAATGACCCAGCACTGACTGAAGGGCTAGAGAGTGGTGGCAGAGGAAATATTGCAATGTTGTGATATTGTCCTGATTGCAGAGAGTTCACTGAGGGATAGAGAGGGAGTTGGTATGGTCCAGAGCAGGGCCGAGGCATGTGAGGGAGAGAGAAGTCCTGACAAAGCTGTAGACCACAGCTGCTTAGAGCAGAGTGTCTTTATGCCCATATTTCAGCCTGCACAGTGTTTTCGTATGTACTGTCAGTAGTGTGCCCAATACAGAGCTTAAATACTTCAGTGACTTAATGAGCTATGTATTATGTAGAAATACAAAGACAGCTCCTTGTCCCTCTATCTGTCGGTCAGTGTTGAAAAATCTAGGTTTGATCTGAATATAAGTCTGAGCACTGAAGTACTGTGACCCTACAGAATCATTGTTCTTACCTCACGACCACATTTATCTTTGGTGTGCTTTGGAGGAAACCCATATTAAAGTGTTAATCAAACAGGTGAGAACTCGGCCTTTCTTGATCATCATTTCCCTAATCTCCAGGTTTTTTTGTCAATTAGTGGGAGAGCTGGCAACACCTCCCACACTACTGTTATTTTATTACATTTAGGTATAGTGTGTCTTCCTGTATTTTCAGCAGTTCTTTCAATTTCAATTTCAGCAAATCTTTTTCAACTTTCAACTCAATTTGAAATTCAACTCCTTCAGTTTCTTCTGCAAACATTCTGTTCTGTTTAAACAAGTTATTCTCTTCAAATACATTAATCTGTGCTAATTATGCTTCAGATATTTTCAGTTATGTTTTAAATGTTTCAGCTATTTTCAGCAATTTTTCAGCAATGCATTCAGCATGGAAGCCTTCACTATGCATTTTCTCTTGGAAATGGATGCTCTTGAATGGATTTCTCTTGGATGCTTTTTCTAGTCTTCTTATTTCGCCCCGTTTTTTGGTTGGTTTCATCGTCTCAACGCTTCATCGTAGCATCATCATTTAACTTCCTAAACGTGTATCATCTGTAGGGGATGGGGACTATTACTTTCTTAACTTTTCCATTAGTGTGTATTGCGTGAGCTAGAGTGCGTGATATCACAGCTAGAGTGCAAGGCCTCGTTATTTTAAGACTAAACTTTTGTCTTTAACTCGTCACTACAGCAAGACTTTTTACTCTATCAGTGTAATTTGTTCACTAAATCGTAGTCATACTTGTCTTCTTTCTCATCATGTGTCTGGCTATACCCTCAGACCTATACTTTAGTCGCCATCGACCTCAGAGAGATCCTGAATTTCCCTCATTGTCAGGTTCTGGTTCTGTTCTCGGTTTTATTTTGTAGGACTCTGTTCATCAGCCTTATATTCATGTTTTGGGGTTTCCATTTCCTGTTTTATTTTGGTAGTCTCCCGGTTTCTGTTTTGTTCTAGCTTCACTTCCGGTTTACATCACGTCACAGCTGTCCCTGCTTCACCCGATCATTGTACACACCGGCAGTTCATCAGTAATCACTCACCTTGCATTTAAGCACCCCTTCTCACACCAGTACTCTGCCAGATCGTTGTTTACTGATTCCTGACCCTCACGTTCTCGCAGCTCCTTACCGACCCTGTAAGTCTTTTTCCCGTATTGACACCTGCCGGTTATCAGACCCGAGAAACTATTTGCCCTGTGTGCTGGAAGACTGTTAACCTGTGTATGACCTGGACTGCCTTGTGACTTCGTTTCTGGAATAAACCCACCTTTTTCACCATCTGCATCGTGTCCTGGCGCTGTGCATTTGGGTCCTCATCCGAGCGCCTCCCGTGACACTCATAAACCCACACATGCTTCCCCTAAGTCCTTTCAAAATTAAAGCACCAGTGCAATTTATTAGCTCTTTAACTGCACTGTTTTTCCCTTAAATGATTACTTATGACCATTTAAAAACAAATTGACAGTTACGTAATTACCCCCCCGCATTTCCTCTAAGTCCTTTCAAAGTAAAAGCACCAATGCAATTTATTACTTTAAATGTCAAGATTTTCTGAACTTTTCTGGTTCTAACTAAATGATTACCAATCGTTAATGAGACTATTTTACAGTTTATTAAATAACCACACACACTTATGGTGCTTTTATTCTGCTTTAATATGGCTCTTTTTCCTTTTGAAAGATAAATTATGAGCATTTAAGGACTATTTCATTGTTTGGTAATCACACACACACAACCTCTCAATCCTTTCAAAACAAAAGCACCAATGTAATTTATTACCTTAAATGGCAAGTTTTTGGTTCTGACTGGGTAATTATGACTAGTTATTAAACTTTTACACAATTAAGCACTAACTACAAATAGTTCCACAAATGTTTTCGAATTAAAAAGCTACTCAGCTTTTTCATGACTGTAAACAATGCACCTTGGTCAACTTTTTAATCTTTGACATAATTTTACATTGGTCAACTTTTGAACCATTATCATCTTTTTAATCTTGTCATCGATTGTCTTTGGTCATCTTTTTAATCATCATCTTTTTAATTGCTGTCATTGTTTCAATCTTTGTCAACGTTTTGTCATTTTCATCATTTTGACGTAGTCAACTTTGTGACGTCAGCAGCTTAATCAGCGTTTGGCATTGTTTCGGCAGCAGATCAGCTCTCTCACGTAATTTCTGAGAAATTACTTTTTCTAGTCATTACTTTTGCTTCTCCATACGTTTTTCTGCACTTAACTACTAATCCTTTCAGCTATAGAAACCATTCCAATATCAAAATGTTCAGCTTTTTAAGGAGTTTTTGAGTGTGCTTAGCGTTTCAAATCCTTTTCAGCTTTGTCTACTTACAGCTTTAACTACTTCAACACACTTGGAGCTACAGACACTTTTTAAACTACAAAACAATCTTCAAATATTCAACTACAGTATTAATGTATTGTTCAGCTTTTTAATATCTTTAACAGATTCTGAGTTATAGCAGTTTAAGTATAGGGTGGTTTTTGAGGAATTTTCAGCTTTTCCATTTGTTGGGTCTGATTGAGTGGGTAATGTCACAGCTAGAGTATAAGGAGACGCTTTCTTACGCAAGAACTTTTCTCTTTAACTTGTCACTACAACCACAGTTTTCACTCTATCAACGTATTTTCTTCACTCCTTTGTAGTCATCTAGTCTTCTTACCAATGATGTGCCTGGCTAAGCCATAAAAAATATACTTTAGTCTGTATCTGCCTGAAAGCGAACACAGTTCCAGAAATCCTCCCATTCACTTCAATGGAGAATATTCTCTGACTTCTGGGTAAAAATCACAGAGGGACAGGCATTTTTAAATCGTGACTGTGGCCACAATTTTCACCTCGCAAGCATAAAACTCACACCAGTTGCTCATTGAAGCCTTGGATTCATAAAGTAAAGTTATTTTTGTGACAACCTTTATGGTTTTGGTGTAACAAGCCTGTTAAACTGGGGTGGAAATTAGCCTCACTCCAGTTCTTTGTGCTGATCAGTGGAGGTTCCTGCCTGTTTCATGACAACGGCCCAGCAGCAGAAGATAAGGGATTGAGCTCAGTAGCACTTTGATTTACAAGTCAAACTCCTAATGCTCAGTGTCCACAGCAGCTCTATGCATATTATTGATGAGTTAATTGCACTGTTGATTCCCCATAAGAGTAGGTGTAGACATTAAGCTTTTTTAAACTACCTGGTCTTTCATATCATTGATGGGGTGTTTTTAAGGAATTATTTCAACATTACAGCATTCAACAATATATGCAAATTTATAGCATAATGCATTGTGGGTGATGCACCAGAACAGAAACTGGTGTTAATAGGAGTGATCATTGCAATTATTGCATTAGACTCTTCATGTTGACATAAGAGACTAATCTTTATGTTTATTTACAATATCTTAAAGTATGTCAATATTATCAAAATTTTATTTAAATTATTTTTTAATCACAAAATGCTCTTCAGCTTTGTCCTTTTGCTTATACAATAGAAAAATAATTGATGCATGATATATTTGTTAAAATATTCATTTTCTGCATTTTTTACATTGTAGCAACATTCAGGACTGAAACAGTCTTTCTGGACTGATTGGAACAGGAGTTAAGTTAGGTCAATTAACTGACTGTCCTGTTAATTCCTATGATTAACTATAGGTAAAAATATATTTGTCTCATTCAACTACAGGATTCAAGATTAACTTGCTACTGTGATACCGATGCGTACCTACGCACATGCGTCAGAACATGATGCATTCACAGACTCTCTGTATAAGTAAGTGCTTGATATTTCTGTAAACATTACATCACTCCTTTTTTTTAACCATAAGGACAAAAATTTAAACATTGTACTTGACGATCGTCAACAATAGTCAGTATCTGCTACAACTCAAATAAACACATGCTGTGACTAATTGAATTTCCTGTCACCTACGGACATCATGAACAAAATATGCTTAAGGCACTGTAACATCCTATTCCTAAATCAAAACATTGCGATTACTACCGAGTAACCAGAACAGTACCGGAAGTGTTTTTAGTGCAATACAAACATCAGTAAAAACATAACTTCTAAATTTTCTTAATGCCTAACATGAAGATTAGTACATGTAGAACGGATTTTTTTCACCTGCCACTTTTAGTTTACACCAACATAGTCATTCAGATAAGCCGGACGTCTTCTGTCCCGCCTATGAGGATAACGTGGTGCTGGAACGGTACTGTCTTCATCCTCACTGTCAGAACTCCAAGTGGCACTTTGAGCATTAGCAGTTATCTTTTTGTAGAAGGAGTTTCTTGTGATAGAATGTCTGTCATTTTAGGTGGTTACCATAAAGCGGTTGATGTGGGTCACATTGTGCGGATCACAGCTGTAGGAAGTTGTCAGCTTGTTGAGTTTTTGCTGTCGGTACAACACGTTGTCTCCAACAGAGAGCGATCCTGGCTTAGCGTGATGGCGTGCATCAGCGTTTTGTTTCATCTTAGCTTTTGCTTGTGTAGCGGATTCAAATTATTAATAGTTTGATATTAATGCAGAAACATTAATATACCTCGAAGTTGGGGCACCAGGTTTGTTTTAAAGCTGAAACCACGCTTGTATCAATCTAGTCAACGCCAGATATCAATTCAATGAGTTACCACTCATGAACAACAATAACCACTTTCTTGTGATAAAACCAAATCAGTCTCTTATGCCGTGAATTCTTGTCGCGGTTCAGTGACCTCTGCTTAAATCTGAAGAGCAATGCACACAAAACCAGATTCCTTTTAACGTTTTATTAATCTAACACTACTGGATGTATGAATAACATAATATGGAAATACTCAAATAAACAGAACAGAAAATGAGAGAACGATCAGAATGAGATAATGAACAGTGAATGAATCAATGAGTGAAAACCCAAAGAATGGTCAAGACCTGAGTGTGTGATGGCTTTGATCAAGCGAAAAGAGTATTTGTTTCTAACTAGTTCAAATCTAAGGATAACTAATGAATTTGGGATGATCAATTTTAGCTCTTTGAGAAACACCAGACTTCTCAGAGGATTAGAGATGTTCGTCTTGCCTTAGTTTGGAGCTGTAGCCGCTGTGCAGCGTCTCCCGTTACCGGTTCGGTTGAGCAGGCGTGCCCTCTCTGGTCCAGGTGCCACGGCCTCTGGGCCAGGAATCGTCGCCCGCGGTGATGACGACGGCTCGGGTTCAGCGAAGTAACAGTCAGCCAGGCTGGACTTTCAGGGTGTTGCAAAGCGTCAGCGCTACTTAAACTAGCCCAAAAAGCAAACGAGCTGAAATCTAATTTAATTAGTTCGATCAAAAATAGCGAGTCGATTAAGGACTGTTTGTTATAGTTTCAGTTTCGCGGAGTTTCTTGATGACTTTCTAACGTAACAAAAATCGTTGTTCTTTCGTGTTTCTGAGTTTAACTTAGGTTTACAAAATTTAAGAACAAAGGAAAATTAAAGAAAAGTAATGCGACGCAAAAAGAAAAGGTGAAAGAAGTTTGAAGATAGAGGGAAGTCCGATTCGCCTAGGGTGTCACTGGTTTAAATACCCCTGGGGCAGTGGTCACTGCAGGGCGGAGAATTTAGTTCAACCAATGGTGAAGAGTTCCACCTCTTCAGATCAGGAATCAAACTATTTGATTTGGATCGCTCCTAAATCTGGGATAACTAAGCTTTCCCTCTTTTCATCAAGCTCAAAGTTCCATCACACCATAACACAATAAACATGTAATGATCACTTTGACCTCAAATGAGCAGAGAAGTCAGAATGGTTAACCAGCAACATTAAATGCATAGAATCTTAAGGTCTTATATGTGGTCCCTTACAACGCTGTAACAAATTAAATGTTATTCATGATGCCTGGTCTTGTGCCTACAACACCCAGTAAACACTAAAACATACACAAATAGTAAATGCAAGCAAAATCAAATTATAAATGACCTAATCTGGACATTACTAATTAAACAATTGTAACACAATGTGGTGAAAATTTTCCCATAAAGGAGCAGATGAGAGAGTTGTCCTTTTGTGCGATTTATTGAAATAATAAAGAAAATAAAAATAATGGGGAAAGCAAATAAAAAGCATGGATGTTGATCGTGCACACCAAAAACCAGCTGGGGAGATCAGTGCACACACCACGAAGGTGTGATGCAAAGAGCCCACGATCCTCAAGTTGTTTCTGCCTTTTAGCTTCTCTGTCCGACTAGGGTGGAATGTCTTTCTAACCCAATCAAATTACATGCACCATCTCCTCCCTGTCGCAGTGTGTGTGAAGATTTTTACTTTCTCACACCTGCATCGCTGACGTCCAACTATCTGTGAGAAAGGAGCACAACCAAGTCTCAACAGACAGAGACACAACTCCCTGACCTTGGGTTTGGGAGCTAGAGTTGAGAGTCTATCAGGCAGAGACAACCATTGAACAATCTAGGTGAAAATGTCAAATGCATACAGTAAGACAAAACATAAGATATTAATTGCAGAACATAAGTCATAACTCGTATAATAACTGCATAGAAATGCATAGAAATAAGGAAGAGACATAAAAATAAGGAAGAGACAATTTTTCCCATAACACTCCCCCCTTTTGATTACACATTAATCAAACCATGAAAGAATAAAAATTGTCAACATCACATTCTGTAATAATAAAAGATCCTTGCAAATGAAACAATAAGGGTATTAACTCATCAAGATTCAAAATACACCTTCACATAAAATGCAAGTAACTTAGGGACAAAAGTTTGGGAGCTGTTTTTGGTGGGTAGTTAAAACAAGAATAACCTCTGTATTGGCATGTGAAGAAAATAAGCTCATATCATATTTGTATCAGATTATATTTTGTGATCAAATAGCCTAAGACCATTGTCAAAGTCATTACGTGAATTAGAGTTGGGGTTTTTGAACATAGTGCATTGTGTCATTTGATACAAGAGTGTTGCTGAGGTCGCATGCATGATGACACCTCTAACCAGTGGAATAACGCAAAAACCAAACAAGAGAATCACAGCCATCTCAATGATAAAGGAAACAGATTTCCATTTTCCAGACATTTCGTCTAGCCAATTTCAAGGGAAAGAATCTATACCAGAGTTAGCTGAGATTCTGAAGGCCGTGTAGCGCCTTCGCCACAATACCATTAGAATCAGTGTTATTCAGGATGTAAGTACAAAATGCGTCTCCAAACATAACACAACCGCCTCTTTTCTCTGCTAACAACGTGTCTACGGCCATTCAATTGTAATGTAATAAATACAATTAATGTATGATAGCCATAGGTTTCCGGTGGGGTTCTGTTTCATATAATCTTAAGATAGATTTCATGCTTTCGGATCTTTAATTGTACATTTGCGTCTAGATCGAATAGGAGATTCAGGGATTTAACCAGAATGATGATGCATATTGCCGCTTGTGTTGTCTTTCATCTGTAAATGAAGGATAAAACTAATTGTAGCAGTGAATAAAGTAATTGTGAGCAAATTAAACACCAAATTAATATTTAAACTCAGTGTTGTGAATTATGTGAAATTTTCTCATTCAAAAGTATTGTGTAAAGTTACATGGAAACATCATATGATCAAGGCAATAATCAGAGTAACATAAAATGTCTAACGCAACAAGGTTACAATTGATGCCTGTAACAATCTGCTTCTTCTTATTGAACAGTAGCGTTAGATTGTTTCCAACCTGTGTGTTGAAGTATTGACAGTTCGTTGGAGTTCTTCAGGTTGTGATCAGCTGATCACAGAGACACTTGGGATTCGTTATCACACCGCCAGGTTTTCTCCCAATGTCGTCTGAGTCACTGTCACTCCCGTGATGTGAAGAGTCTACACGTCGTCCAGCGTCGGCAACTCAAGGCTGCTCGTGTGTGTGTTTTCTCAGGAGCGTGTGTGTAGATGTATGGTCTGATAGTGTGATTCACCGGCGCAGCTTCAGGCGGCGCTTGGCTCACACCTTTAGCTGAACGGTCAACGCAGCCTCGCCGCAGTGCATGTGTGAGCACAGCGAGGGTCGTCCTTCTTAGTTCTTTTCGTCAGTGGTGGTTTTCTCGTGTGGTGTAGATGGAGGGTCGTCTGTTGGATCCGGGACCTTCCTGGATGGAGTTGATCCAAGTCGCTCTTTCTGCGATCTTCACAGCCGTGTTGGTCGTCAGAAGGACGTGGAAGGGGCCTCGCCACCGTTTGGAGTTCCAGTGTTTCCTCCTGAACTCCTTAACGATCGCTCAGTCCCCTGGTTGAATGGTGTGATGGTCCTGTCGCCTGTTTTCACCTGTTGGGAAATCTGAATTGTGGGGAAAAAGTGTTTGGGCGGCACGGTTTGTCGTCAGGCCCAAACCAGACTCCATGGCTACAGGTGGAACCATTCGTCAGCCAGAGTCTGCGTTCCTGTGAGGTAGAAAATGTTTAAAGCACAGGGAGAGAGGAAGGAAAGGATAGAGAGAGTTGGAGAGAGGAAACGAGGATCAGGAGAGGGAGGGGTTGTCGGGCAGCGACCTTCGCAGCAGCGTCTGCAGCTGCATGACGGCAGAAACAAGGTTGTCTATGATGTTGTAAAAACAGCATTAGCTGTAGGTGGCAGGACAGCGTCCAGCAAAGCGGAACCTAATCATGATGTAAGATAGGTTTGCAATCAGACTTCAAAAGCTTCCTATGCTTCCACAGAGAACCAAAGTGTCACAAGCATCTGTGGAGTCTGTGTAGATGGTAACAGTCTCTCCTTCTGCTAGTTTACCAGCTTCAGTCAACGCAATCAACTCTGCAGCCTGAGCAGAGTAGTGTCTTAGCAATGTGCCGGACTTCAAGACGACCTCGTGATAGTAACGTTCAGCATGTTGAGCAAAGTGGTGTTGCATCTAAGCCATCGGGCTGTAGAAAGATGTGATCTATTTCAAAAGAATCAAAGTATAAGGACAAAAGAACAGAAGTCGTACAACCTGATCTCTCATCCACTGTTTGAGTGAAAGGTCGCGTAGGGTCAGATCAGGAAGACCCAAAGTAGGAGCCGACTGAAGAGCAAGCTTGAGGTCAGTGAACGTTGTTCAGCCTCAGACGTCCACGTGAGAGAAGAAGTGGACGATGAAGACGTCTGCATCAGAACCCTGAGTGGGGCCTCAGAGACATTAAAGTTAGGAATGAAGTTCCTACAATAAGAACAAGGACCTAGAAAAGATAAGCTGTTTATACGTGCATGGTTTAGGCAGGTTTCAAATTGCTTCAACTCTGTTGGGTGAGATGGATTTGCCATCAGCTGTAATTACAATGACCCAGAAAATAACCTTAGTCTGAACAAACTGTAATTTAGACAGGCTCTCTTTGTGGCCTGTAGCATCCAATGTTTCAGTAGCTTAGTGGTGTCTGCAGTAACACCATCTATGGCTTCCTTTAAGAGGGTGTTGTTGTTTACATGGTTTGTGGTCAGATTTAGGTGTGATGACCACTGGTTCACATCCTCTGATTGAACCTACATCATGTCTGTGTGTGAGTCACAGGGAAGCAGGGGCTTCCTGTAAGGCTGAGTGTTGGCTCAGAGCGTCCTCTGAAAAATAAACATAAAAACATGTAGTGTGTCATTAGAATGTGGAGGTTCACTGTTTGTTGTGCATGACAGGCAGAATAAAAAAAAAGTGTTTTTTTTTTAAGTATGCAAAGTAGGTGAATACGTCACATGGGGTCAGAAGTCGTTCACCAGTCTCCACCCCGTTGACATCTGTTCACGAAAGGACCCACGTCCTGCATCTGTCTCCATCATGTTTTCACAGAGGGACGTGTGGAGCTGTAGAATAAAAATCAAAATCTTTTTGTTCATTAGTAAATGAAATCGAAAGCGCAGACCTGTGTTCATCCAAAAAGAGGGAAGTTGAGGTCAGTTTGTCAGTGTGTGTGTGTGTGAAATCATAAACAAGCTGTGATGCAGCCTGTGTGAGGGCCTCAGTTACAGCCCCCCCTCAGCAGCCAATGATAAGAGCACAGCTGAGCTGAAGTTAACACCAACAAAAGAGGGATTATTTAGAATGTCTGTAGACGTGACCTGCACTCCGTCTGGAGTGGAAATCAATCAAATACCTAAACTACACATCAGATCTCTTCCTAAAAATTTAACTGGGCATAAGTTTGAAAGCAAAAATGAATGTTAAGGTGTCTTGCTGTCAGATGTTGCACAAGACAGTGAAAGAATAAGTTTTTCTTTAATAGTCTGGTACGTACAGTAATTATTATTACTTCTCTCTAATAGTCGTCTTCCCTTTAATAGTCATTAATAGTCTGTTTCAGTCAGTCTCAGTCTTCCTATAGTCTGTTTTTTTGTTTTTTTCTACAGTCTGTTTTGTTTTTCTACAGTCTGTTTTGTTTTTCTACCGTCTGGCCAGACAAACCTATATTGTGCACAAGTATTTTTAGAAACATGAAGGATTTTATTACTGAATTTGTTGCAAGTTAAAATAGTTTAAACCCACCAGACTGAAAGTCATGCAGCAGTTTTCATTTAGCTGTTTGTCATCATTGTAAAATCACTCTGTGGGATTTTTTTTTTTTTTTTGAGCAAAAAGCAATTCTTCATTGCGAGCAGATAAGCATGAACATGAATTTGAGCGTGTATCAGCTGTAAGCGTGTTTCTTCATTGCGTGTATGAATGTGTGTGTGTGTGTTTGCGGTACCGTCTTGTACGTCACGTGAAAAGGAACCGTCACCTTCCTCCTTCCCCAACCATCAGTCTGATGTGAGCGCCAGCGGGTGAAGCCTTTCAATGGGACAGTTGTTCCTCGATGACAGACCTTTCCTGGATGCTTGGATGCAGCTCTATTGGGCCGATCACGTCTGAAGCCTCTCCTGTTGTTTCAACCAGTGTCTGTTTTAGAGCACGTCTTCTCTGCTGTTGCTCTGTCCTTGTTTTCCTTTGCTGATTGTCATAAGCAGGTGTCTGTCAGACACACACGCGTGTATGACAGTTTCACGGCCTCTGAAGCTTCAGACACAGTCCTTTCCTGCTGGTGCAGGGTCTGTAGTAGCTGGTTCATCTGATGAGCCCAGAACGTGATGGCTGCAGACGTTGTGGAGTCTGTGAGGCGTCCATGCTGTGGTCTGTGTCCTCCAGCTGCTGTGGTATCAGAGCTTCCACCCCGTTCTGGTTGTTGGTTGGCGCTTCTTCTCCTTCGGTTCTTCTGCTGATGGTGGGAAAGGAGTCCAGATCTGGATTTACCCTCATCGCGCTCAGTTCTGCATTAGGACAAAGAGCAGAAAGAATGGGAGCATTTGCTCTTGGCATGATATGTGTGTGGTGTATGTGTGTGTGTGTGTGTGTGTGTGTGTGTGTGTGTGTGTGTGTGGTGTGGCAGAGTGCAAACAATTCTTCCCCAGAGTTGTTATCTCCTTTTTTCCTGTTACTCTCATCTCTCTTTTGTTTCTTTTAGGGCTTTGGTTTTGATAGTTTTGCTTTTTCAAATCTTTTAAAGGTGCATATGTCTTTTACATTAAGTGATTCTCCTTTTGAACCCATAACCAGTTTCCCACTCATGGAAACATGAAACGCACTAATAACCATATTTACTTTTTACTTTTAATTACTTTTAATTTTGTAATGCTGCAGTCTGGTGGTGGAGACTTAGATTGCCCCGAACCCATCTTTCAGAGTCCTGGCGGTTTCCTGTCTTAGATTTTTATGTGTTCCGGCCGGAACCTTTTTTCGAAATTTCTCTTCCACGGACGTCTCCGTAGAAAGGGAACCGCTCAGATCAGCGACAGGGTTCTCGGAAGTGGTCCCTCACCGTCAGGCCCCTCCAAGACCCGGGTCCCTCGTATCTCAAAACCACTTCCCCCTGCAAACGCGCTCCGTATTTCAGAAGCCGTCTTTTATTTCTTGTCCACTCCCTTTGGACTGCGCTCAGATCTGCACACTGGTCTGTATCCTCAGTACAGACAAAACAAGCTCGGTTCCACGAGCCAACCCTTAGCAACCACCGTCTCGACCACCAGGGCAGACTTTGACCTAATTGATTTAATTACAATTAATAATAATAATAATAATAATAATAATAAATAGCAATAATAATAATTTACAAATAGTCGTTTTAGAAATATTATGTCTAGTCCTAATCATGTTTTCTTTTATGTTTTAGTCTAGTAGGGGATGTTTTAGAATTTATTGTTATTTGCCTTACTTTCCCTAAACCAAATGATCAGAGCCAAGTAAACCCGAATACCTGAAACCAATTTCAAACCCGTTTTTTTTTTTTTCTTCAACAAGTCGCAACAAAACGAAATCTCTCTCACCGAGCCGAGTAGAGGTTGGATTTTGTGTTCGTTGGATCTCGTCAGAGGCGATCCAGACGGGTGAGCAGTCCTCCCACTCAGAACAGCTGTAGAGGTTTGGAGGCTGAGCGACCCTAGTCCTCAGGACTATCGTCCCTGATCACACCGTCCAGACGACCTGCCGCGGGATCCTGTTCGTGACGCCAATTTCTGTGGTGGAAATTTCCCATAAAGGAGCAGATGAGAGAGTTGTCCTTTTGTGCGATTTATTGAAATAATAAAGAAAATAAAAATAATGGGGAAAGCAAATAAAAAGCATGGATGTTGATCGTGCACACCAAAAACCAGCTGGGGAGATCAGTGCACACACCACGTGTCAGGAACTCGGGCAGGCGGCGGACCCACATGCACAGCACGGAGACGATATTATAATTAACAAAAGATTTATTCCTTAAGACACGGTCAGACGGTCCAGGTCAACACAAAAAGGCTCGGCAAGAGTACAGGCAGGGAACAGGCAAAAACTCACGGTAAGTAGGTAATCCGGGGTCGGGCAGGATACACGATGCGAACAGGAACAAAACACGAGAAGCACGAACATTCAGGAAACACAGGAAACAAGGATACACTCATGGGACTCGAAACGACAATCTGGCAAGTGACTACGGGAACAGGAGGTGACTAAATACACGGGTGAGTGATTACTGATGCAGCGCAGGTGAGGATAACGACCGGGTGAAACAAGAACAGCTGTGACGTGACATGACTCGGGAGTGAAGCTAGAACACAAAACAGAGACCGGGGGACTACCAAAATAAAACAGGAAACGGAACCTGGAACCAAAATAAGACAAGGAATCAGCTAGAACAAAAACACAGATCATGACAAGAACAAAAACACAGATCATGACAGTACCCCCCCCCCCCTATGGCGCCTTCCACGGCGCCTACGGAAGCCCCCCCCCCAAACCAGGGCGGGCGGAGGGTGGTCCCAGGCGGAGGGACCGAATCCCTACCCCTCAAGGTACATGAGCAGGGTGGGTGGAGGGAGGACCGGGGGAGGGCCAAAACAAGAGTCCACAACAAAGTCCGCGACCAGGGAAGACATGAAGTTCAGAGATTCCGTCACGGAGGGTGACGGCGTGGCGAGACCCTGCTCAGCAGCCGCTGAGCCAGGGTGGCACTCTTAGTGCCCTTGGGCTGGACCGATGTCCCCGGGAGCCACCCCGAATGGCAACGTCCTCCAGGCGGACGCTGATCCAATGGGCTGAGGAGTCGAGGCGGACGTCGCCGCAGGAGGCAGCGCCATCCGGGCAGCAGGAGGCGCCGAGGGCAAGACCACCAGTCCGGCGGCCGAGACGAGGACGAGGCAGGGACCAGCGGCGTCCTCCTTGGCCCACCGCGACGAGAGGCAGGAACCGATGCAGGAGCAGCCGGAACCGGGCCGCCAGGAACCGATGCCGGTGCGGCCGGAGCCGGGACGGGAGCGACCCCCTCCTGGAGGTCGGCAGGAACTACGACGGGAGCGACCCCCTCCTGGAGGTCGGCAGGAACTACGACGAGAGCGACCCCCTCCTGGAGGTCGGCAGGAACTACGACGGGAGCGACCCCCTCCTGGGGGTCCGCAGGAACTACGACGGGAGCGACCCCCTCCTGGAGGTCGGCAGGAACTACGGCGGGAGCGACCCCCTCCTGGAGGTCGGCAGGAACTACGACGGGAGCGACCCCCTCCTGGAGGTCGGCAGGAACTACGACGGGAGCGACCCCCTCCTGGAGGTCGGCAGGAACTACGACGGGAGCGACCCCCTCCTGGAGGTCGGCAGGAACTACGACGGGAGCGACCCCCTCCTGGAGGTCGGCAGGAACTACGACGGGCGCGACCCCCTCCTGGAGGTCGGCAGGAACTACGACGGGAGCGACCCCCTCCTGGGGGTCCGCAGGAACTACGACGGGAGCGACCCCCTCCTGGAGGTCGGCAGGAACTACGACGGGAGCGACCCCCTCCTGGAGGTCGGCAGGAACTACGGCGGGAGCGACCCCCTCCTGGAGGTCGGCAGGAACTACGACGGGAGCGACCCCCTCCTGGGGTTCGGCAGGAACTGCGACGGGCGCGACCCCCTCCTGGGGGTCCGCCGGGACTGCGACGGGCGCGACCCCCTCCTGGGGATCCGCCGGGACTGCGGCTGACGCGACCCCCTCCTGGGGATCCGCCGGGACTGCGGCTGGCGCGACCTCCTCCTGGAGGCGCGCAGGAACTGCGGCTGGCGCGGCCTCCTCCTGGAGGCGCGCAGGAACTGCGGCTGGCGCGGCCTCCTCCTGGAGGCGCGCAGGAACTGCGGCTGGCGCGACCTCCTCCTGGAGGCGCGCAGGAGCTGCGGCTGGCGCGACCTCCTCCTGGAGGCGCGCAGGAGCTGCGGCTGGCGCGACCTCCTCCTGGAGGCGCGCAGGAGCTGCGGCTGGCGCGACCTCCTCCTGGAGGCGCGCAGGAGCTGCGGCTGGCGCGACCTCCTCCTGGCGGCGCGCAGGAGCTGCGGCTGGCGCGACCTCCTCCTGGAGGCGCGCAGGAACTGCGGCTGGCGCGACCTCCTCCTGGGGATCCGCCGGGACTGCGGCTGGCGCGACCTCCTCCTGGAGGTGCGCAGGAACTGCGGCTGGCGCGACCTCCTCCTGGAGGCGCGCAGGAACTGCGGCTGGCGCGACCTCCTCCTGGAGGTGCGCAGGAGCTGTAGCTGGCGCGACCTCCTCCTGGAGGTGCGCAGGAACTGCGACTAGCGCGACCTCCTCCTGGGGGCCGGCGGGCGCTACGGCTCCACGGGTGACGGGGACTGGAACGACCGCTACAGGGCCGACAGGAACGGGGACTGGAACGACCGCTACAGGGCCGACAGGAACGGGGACTGGAACGACCGCTACAGGGTCGACAGGAACGGGGACTGGAACGACCGCTACAGGGTCGACAGGAACGGGGACTGGAACGACCGCTACAGGGTCGACAGGAACGGGGACTGGAACGACCGCTACAGGGCCGGCAGGAACGGGGACTGGAACGACCGCTACAGGGTCGGCAGGAACGGGGTCAGAGACAGGGGTGACCTCTACTTGGCCTACGGGAACGCCCTCTACTTGGCCTACGGGAACGCCCTCAACTTGGCCTACGGGAACGCCCTCAACTTGGCCTACGGGAACGCCCTCAACGTGGCCTACGGGAACGCCCTCAACTTGGCCTACGGGAACGCCCTCAACTTGGCCTACGGGAACGCCCTCAACTTGGCCGACAGGAACAGGAACTGGAACGACCTCAATTTGGTCGACAGGGACAGGAACTGGAACGACCTCGACGTGGCCGACAGGGACAGGAACTGGAACGACCTCGACATGGCCGACAGGGACAGGAACTGGAACGACCTCAATTTGGTCGACAGGGACAGGAACGACCTCAACATGGCCGACAGGAACAGGAACTGGAACGACCTCAACATGGCCGACAGGAACTGGAACGACCTCAACATGGCCGACAGGAACTGGAACGACCTCAGCATGGCCGACAGGAACTGGAACGACCTCAACATGGCCGACAGAAACTGGAACGACCTCAACATGGCCGACAGGAACTGGAACGACCTCAACATGGCCGACAGGAACTGGAACGGCCTCTACAGGGCCGACAGGAACAGGAACTGGAACGACCTCAATTTGGTCGACAGGGACAGGAACGACCTCAACATGGCCGACAGGAACAGGAACTGGAACGACCTCAACATGGCCGACAGGAACTGGAACGACCTCAACATGGCCGACAGGAACTGGAACGACCTCAGCATGGCCGACAGGAACTGGAACGACCTCAACATGGCCGACAGAAACTGGAACGACCTCAACATGGCCGACAGGAACTGGAACGACCTCAACATGGCCGACAGGAACTGGAACGGCCTCTACAGGGCCGACAGGAACAGGAACGACCTCAACATGGCCGACAGGAACTGGAACGACCTCTACGTGGCCGACAGGAACTAGAACGGCGTCCTCCTCTGAGGAGCCGACAGGAACTGGAACTAGAACGGCCTCAATATGGCCGACGGGAACAGGAACGGCGTCCTCCTCTGAGGAGCCGACAGGAACTAGAACGGCGTCCTCCTCTGAGGAGCCGACAGGAACAGGAACGGCCGCAACATGGCCGACAGGAGCTGGAACGGCCGCAACATGGCCGACAGGGACTGGAACGGCGTCAACTCCGGAGCTGGCATGACAGCTTACAGCTGCCGAGCTCGACGGGGAAGACGTCGGGCCTGATTGGGTGGGGTTAACAATCGTCAGACGGGCGGTGCCCTCTGACGGGGACAAGGACGGAACTGGGGTCTGGGCAACACACGACTGATCTGGGGTCTGGGCGACACACGGCTGATCTGGGGTCTGGGCGACACACGGCTGATCTGGGGTCTGGGCGACACACGGCTGATCTGGGGTCTGGGCGACACACGGCTGATCTGGGGTCTGGGTGACACACGGCTGATCTGGGGTCTGGGTGACACACGGCTGATCTGGGGTCTGGGCAACACACGGCTGACCTGGGGTCTGGGCGACACACGGCTGATCTGGGGTCTGGGCGACACACGGCTGATCTGGGGTCTGGGCGACACACGGCTGATCTGGGGTCTGGGTGACACACGGCTGATCTGGGGTCTGGGCAACACACGGCTGATCTGGGGTCTGGACTAGGTTCGACTGGGCTGGGGCCTGGAGGCGACAGGGCTGCACCAGGGCATGAGCATGGCGAGGCTGACCTGACTGAGAGGTGGGACATGAAGCGGCCGCTGGCTGCAGGCCCGGGAGTTGCAGGGCCTCACGCAGGACAGGCTCCCTCAGGACGAGAGCGGCTGCTTCCTGGAACAGTTGTTCTCTCGCGCCCTGGTCTGCTGCCGAATCGGCGGTGTTCATGAGGTGGGCGAAGAGAAACGCCACCGGAGGAGAGCAGAGGAGGTGGACCCGTCGGGCGACGCTGTCTGGGATGCCCGCTATCAGAGAGACACAGTCAGTTAGAGAATCAAGGGGCTCCTCTGTCGGAGAAGGAGACTGCTCGGTCCCCATGACCGAGACCGCGGGACCCGGAATCCTGGAACCGCGCCGCCGCCGGCGCCGTCCGGAGCAGCTGCGACTGTCCGTCGTTTGGGGCGCTGGGAGCGGTGTGGACCGGAACTCTGTACCGGGACCCGCATGGTGAACCGGGACCGCGGCGTCTGGAGCTTGGGCTGGAGACTGGGGAAAACACGACTGAACTGGAGATTGAACCGCGCGCGGCTGAACTGGAGACTGAGCAGCGCGCGGCTGAACTGGGGACTGAGCAGCGCGCGGCTGAACTGGAGACTGAGCAGCGCGCGGCTGAACTGGAGGCTGAGCAGCGCGCGGCTGAACTGGAGACTGAGCAGCGCGCGGCTGACTTGGAGACTGAGCAGCGCGCGGCTGAACTGGAGACTGAGCAGCGCGCGGCTGACTTGGAGACTGAGCAGCGCGCGGCTGAACTGGCGACTGAGCAGCGCGCGGCTGAACTGGCGACTGAGGACCGCGTGAGAGCAGGAAATCCTCCCAGGGAAATAACCATGGAGCTGGGCAGGTTGGTGCAGGCACAACGATCCGACGAGGCGGAGAGGAGGAAACCGAAACCATACTTCCGCGGGAGAGTTATATTTGCCGAAAAAAAAAAACAAGGGAAAAACAGTCACTGACCTGACCGGAGGCTAAGTGCTGGCTGGGTCCAAGTGTGGCCAGATTGTTCTGTCAGGAACTCGGGCAGGCGGCGGACCCACATGCACAGCACGGAGACGATATTATAATTAACAAAAGATTTATTCCTTAAGACACGGTCAGACGGTCCAGGTCAACACAAAAAGGCTCGGCAAGAGTACAGGCAGGGAACAGGCAAAAACTCACGGTAAGTAGGTAATCCGGGGTCGGGCAGGATACACGATGCGAACAGGAACAAAACACGAGAAGCACGAACATTCAGGAAACACAGGAAACAAGGATACACTCATGGGACTCGAAACGACAATCTGGCAAGTGACTACGGGAACAGGAGGTGACTAAATACACGGGTGAGTGATTACTGATGCAGCGCAGGTGAGGATAACGACCGGGTGAAACAAGAACAGCTGTG
Organism: Betta splendens; assembly: GCF_900634795.4. NCBI lineage: Eukaryota > Metazoa > Chordata > Actinopteri > Anabantiformes > Osphronemidae > Betta > Betta splendens. Next base: position 757,678 of record NC_040893.2, read on the forward strand.
ACGTGACATGACTCGGGAGTGAAGCTAGAACACAAAACAGAGACCGGGGGACTACCAAAATAAAACAGGAAACGGAACCTGGAACCAAAATAAGACAAGGAATCAGCTAGAACAAAAACACAGATCATGACAAGAACAAAAACACAGATCATGACACCACGAAGGTGTGATGCAAAGAGCCCACGATCCTCAAGTTGTTTCTGCCTTTTAGCTTCTCTGTCCGACTAGGGTGGACTGTCTTTCTAACCCAATCAAATTACATGCACCATCTCCTCCCTGTCGCAGTGTGTGTGAAGATTTTTACTTTCTCACACCTGCATCGCTGACGTCCAACTATCTGTGAGAAAGGAGCACCAAGTCTCAACAGACAGAGACACAACTCCCCGACCTTGGGTTTGGGAGCTAGAGTTGAGAGTCTATCAGGCAGAGACAACCATTGAACAATCTAGGTGAAATGTCAAATGCATACAGTAAGACAAAACATAAGATATTAATTGCAGAACATAAGTCATAACTCGTATAATAACTGCATAGAAATGCATAGAAATAAGGAAGAGACATAAAAATAAGGAAGAGACAATTTTTCACATAACACACAATGTGATACAATAATGAGGATACCGAATTGTAGCTGGTGGAAATAGTCCATGTGTATGTTGCAGAGATTAAAAGAAGTAAAGAAGGTGAGTCTCTCTATTTCAACTTTGTGTCTACACACAAAGGAAAGCATGGTGATGAGTCAAGTCCCTTTGTAACTTTAGGAATTTCCTGGCAAATCTGTAGATCAGGAATTGAACATCACACAGAAACCAATCTAATATCAAATGAAAACATTTTGTCCACAGAATACAATGACATCTGTTTCATGGAGGTTGAAAGCTCTGGTGCGTCTGAACCAGAACTTGTGTCCAAATGAAGTCTCTCGTTCTCTTTGATGAGCACATTCCACATTTTATGGCTGGTGGTCCCAGTTCTGGGAGAGACAGCTTCTTGGTGATAAATGTGACAGCCTCTCCTTTTGGCATGATAAGCAGAGGTAGAATCTTTACAGGTAGATCAACAAAGTGGACTCATTGTTCTTTGATATGGACATTTGAGATGTTGGCGTCAATTGGTGCCTGTGGTGATAGAAGCCAGTCTCCTGTTGTGGAGAAAGGTTCAGGGTCCCTTATCTCTGGGGACTAAAGGGACGTAGGGGCTCTTCAAAGGAGGGAGTTAAGTTCACATGTAGGTCAGGTTACCTCAGTCCAGACGTGGATTGCTACACTTGTTTGTCACGTTCTCTCACTACACTGTCGGCTGTGTTGTGAGCAGTGTTTGAGATTGCTGGTATCTTACAGTAGATTTTGCGCTGAAACAGGAGTTCTGCTGGTGATGCTTCAGTCGTGCTGTGTGGAGTAAAGCGATACTCACGAAGAAACGTGTTCAGTGTTTGTTTCCAAGGGATCCTCTGACTCTCTGTTACACAAATGGCTTTTCCAAGAGTGCGCATAAAAAGTTCTGCTGTCGCGTTTGCTTGTGGCCATAGAGGCATTATCTTTCTGTGATAACAGCCCATGTGTATTAGAAACTTAGAGAACTGTTTACTGTTAAATGGAGGCCCGTTGTCTGTTTTGAGTACTTTGTGAATGCCAAACATTGAAAATGTCTTGTCCATAATAGGAATGACTGTATTGACAGAAGTAGATCTGACAGGCTTGAGACCACTGGATAGCGTGTGTACTCATCTATCATCACTAAAAGATATTCTCCAGTTGGGAGCGGGCCATAAAATCTGCACTGATGGTATGCCATGGGGACTCTGGTAGTTCAGTCATTTTTAAAGGCTCACTTCTTATGTGAGAACTAACCTTTTTGTAAGACTGCATCTTGGAGAGTTGCTGCTCTGATTTCAGATAGAGTCATTGCTTTTGGTGTTGCGTGCTGTACTATGAAATTGACATAGTCTTCTGCAACTTTGGTCGCTCATGTGTGTTCACTGGTCTGTGTGGTAAGCGGGTGTCTCGACATGTAGTCAGCTGGGTTTTATGCTCCTTTTCTGTAGACATCTCTGAGGTCATAGGACTGTAGTCTTAAACCATAGCGTTTGATCCTGGCAGGTGGCTTATCACCTCCAGCACCTTATGATCTGTGATGAGAGTGAAGGAGTGCCCAAACAGATACAAATGAAAACTCCACACTATTGTACTGTAACTAACTAAGTGTAAGTGCTTCCCTCTCAGTCTGTGAGTTGTGTCTCTTGATGTCACTGAGTGCGCGACTGGCATACGCTATTGTGTGCCTTTCCCCTCTTTTTCCAAGTTGAAGAATGGCCCCCAGAGCAACAGGACTAGCATCAACTACAAGTTCTGTCTGCTTTTCAGGATCGTTCAACATTCTAAACGTGTGTCATCGTTAGACGGTCAACACTATTACTTTTAACATTTTCAGCTTTTCAACTTTTACAATATTAAATGTTTTTCATTGTGTTTTTATAGTGGTCGTCTATAGGAATCATCGTTCAACTTTTGATCATCTTTCCTCTTTTCATCAGCGTCTGTCATCGTCATTTCAACTTCAAAAGCATCTATCATCGTTCAACTTTATCTGTGTAAATCAGCGTCCTCGTATTTTTTTTTTATCATGTGGTTTTCAGCGATTCTTCAGCTTTTCTATTAGTGTGTATTGCGTGACCTAGAGATGTCACAGCTAGAGTGCGAGGGCTTGTTTTTCATTTAAGACAGAACTTCTGTCTTCAACTTGTCATTACAGCCACAATTTTCACTCTATCAACATATTTTTCTCTTGTTTGTAGTCATACTTGTCTTCTTTCTAAAAGTGTTACTGGCTAAGCCATTAGACCTATACTTTAGTCGCTATCGACCTCAAAGTGCAGAGAGATCCTGAATTTCCCCCATAGACTCTAATGATCATTTCTACCAGACATCTGAAATCGTGAGTGTGACCGCAAAATTGATTGCTCAAACATGAAATTCAAACCAGTTGCTCATTGAAGCCTTGGGACTTATAAGGTCAAGTTATTTTTCTGATAACTATTATGGTTCAGCTCTACCAACCTGTTTATGAAGGTTGAAAATTCAGCTTTTACAGAGCAGAGTTAGCCTGATTTTCCCACTTTTCGTCTCCATTTCCACTGTCTCTTCTTTATTTTCAAAATAAAAGCACCAAGCCATATAATTAGCTTTAATAGCAATAATTCTGTTTTGTAGTGGGTGCTTGTGGCTATTTAAAGATTGATTAACAATTTAGTAATTAGCCACACATGCTTCCCCTAAGTCCTTCAAAATAAAAGCACCAAAACAGTTTGTTAGCTTTAACTGCACCGTTTTTGCTTTTGAATGGTTAATTATGACTATTTAAAGAATAATTAACAGTTACGTAATTACTGTACCCCCACACATTTCATCTAAATCCGTTCCAATTAACAGCATCAATGCAATTTATTTCCTTTAAAGGAAGATTTATGGTTCTGACTAAATAAAAATGAAAACTCATCATTAGTGAGACTATTTTATATATTGTATAATACTATTTTATATTCACTTACACACGCCCTCTAAATCCTTTCAAAATAAAAGCACCAATGTAATTTATTACCTTAAAGGCAAGATTTTTGGTTATGACTGGTTAATTATGACTAGTTATTAAACTACTAAACAGTTGAGCAATTAATTACAAATACTTCTTTTAAATCCTTTCAAATTAAATGGCTAGTCAGCTTTTTCATAATTGTCAACAATGCACTTTGGTCAACATTTTCATCTTTGACATCTTTTTACCATGGTCAACTTTTGACTTTTTGACTTAATCAGCGTTTGGCATCGTAGGTGCAGCGGATCAGCTCTCCCAAAGAAATTACTTTTTCTATTCTATTCTATTTATTTTCACACATTATTTTTCCTGACAAATTTCTTTGTTCCATGTAATTTATTTTGACAGTAATAATTATATTGGTATTGGTACCCTTTGAGGGCGGCACGGTGGTGCGGTGGGTAGCACTGTCACCTCACAGCAAGAAGGTAAGAAGGTTCTGGGTTCGATTCCCGCAGGCGGCCCTGGTGCCTTTCTGTGTGGAGTTTGCACGTTCTCCCCGTGTTTGCGTGGGTTCTCTCCGGGGTCTCCGGCTTCCTCCCACAGTCCAAAGACGTGCATTAGGTTGATTGGACTCTCTCCATTGCCCGTAGGTGTGAGTGTGTGAGTGAATGGTTGTCTGTCTATGTGTTGCCCTGCGATGGACTGGCGACCTGTCCAGGGTGTACCCTGCCTCTCGCCCATAGTCAGCTGGGTTAGGCTCCAGCACCCCTGTGACCCCGCATTAGGGAGTAAGCGGTTTAGAAAATGGATGGATGGATGGTACCCTTTGCTCAGATTAACTGCTTTAAAGCTTAATAGATTCCAGATCAGAGCAAAGCAGCTTCATCATGGCTGGTATGATCAGGTATATGTCATTCAGTTTATCACAACCTCTCTGGTGTACACAGAGATAATAATTCAAGTTTTGTTGAATCCACAAACATACAAGTTATAAAGTAGTGCATAAAGAGCACATTTGAAATAAAAAGACAAAAATATTGCATTAAACCAAGATTATTTTTTTATCGATGTTAATCTCAGTCACCAGCAGGTTTAATTTTATTCCCGCCCATGTTGTTGATATTTAATGAATATCACCATGTGCATGATTGGAAATTTTGAGTTGATGTAAAGTGGTTTCAGTCAGGTCCACATGAGGTTGTAAAGGTTCAATCAATCATTCAAGCATTTTCTATTTACATGATTTTTACCTCTATTATAGACAGAAAAATAAAAAAAATAATAATTTACAATATAAACAACACACTGAAGTGTTATTTAAAGCAAATGGACAAGGTGAGCTGTGGATTCCTCTCTGTGTAACATGTTTACTGATGATCACGTCTAAAGCTTTTATAGTTGGAGGCTACAAAAGTTTAGTGCAAACTTTCTGTAACCCTGTACATTTTACCATCATATTGATGGTTTCTCTAGATCACTGCTTATTAAAGAATTTAGCTGATTGTCTATTATCTGTCAGGCTTTTTTACTGTTTCACCTACTTTTTCATCTCTATCAGAAGGTGCTGCTCTGTGAGTTTAGTCCATGTTCCATGTTTGAACAGTAACTCTGTGATGCATACTTGTGGTCTGTCAAACAACACTTTTCTTACACCTACAACATCTGCTCCAGCCTGGACTCAGCTAATGCTTCTGCTCAGGATAACGTAATAAACTAGAAGGACTTTAGTAGTTATATATTAATTCTACTTTTTGTGCACTATATTCCAGGTGTTTTGTCAGATGTTGCTCCCTTTTCCTGTTCCTGTCTTCCTCCCTCTTCCTGTTAACGCTCAATGCCAGCTGCTGCTTTGATGACAGTGTCTTTCTTCTTCTGTCTCTTCTTGTGTGTGTGTTCAGATGCCAGCTGTGTTGTTCTGTCACAGCAGTGTGAGGATCAACCCTGTCCAGCAGATATGCAGTGTGTTCCACTGGAGGCCACCAGAGGGCAATATGCGTGTCAGTGTCCCCCAGGCAAACTGGGAGAGTGCGCAGGTGTGTAAGCGTCAGGGTCCTGCACAGACATTTTTAAGGGCAGTGGCCCAAAACAAAAAAGGGCAGTTACGCAATATTCAAATAAATGGCAAACTTTTCTGTTATAATCGTAAAAACATGTTGATATGTCAACATGTTGCCAATGAGGTGGGGGGATTGAATTGCAGACCAGCTGTTCCAAAGTCCAACAGCTATCGAGCCACCAGGACCTATGTCAAGCTTTGAAAATAGTATTTTATATAATGTATATAAAATAAAATTTTATATTTATACTAGTTTGTACGTCTTTAGCTCAGCTTTTATACAAATACATACGTTTTTATCATACAGTCACACTCAGGCTTTAGTCAATCAATTATCTTACCTGTAACTACCTGCTCTGGCTGGTCCCTCACTCCCTGACAACACACACGTGAAGGCACACACATCCAAAACACTTTGAGTAGACAAGGAACTTTTGAAAACAAAAAAGCTCCAGCAGCGACTAAAGCGAGTGACTATCTAACTGACTGCTCGTGTTTGGGAGTGAGTGGGAGATACCAGAGCGGCATACATGGAGCAACTGACAGAGACAGTGGCTGTTTGGGCTCGAACAAGAAAAGTAAAACCCAGAGCGGAGCAGAAAAAATTATTTGCCTTCTTTAAGGGCACTTCAGACTGTGAGGGCAAACGAGCAGAGGCTCGAGCCCCCCCGCATGTCCCTGGTAAGTGTGTTAGGCACAAAGACACACAAGGAAACAAATGTTTTAATATTTTTAATATAATGAGTTTTACGTCTTTCTCAACACAGGCCACTCGTCTTTGAGCTTCTCAGGTAACAGCTACATCAAGTACCGGCTGTCTGACTGGCTGCAGACAGAACTGAAGCTCAGCCTAAGGATTAGGACGCTGCAGAGCCGGGGCATTATTATGTACACACATACCGAGCCCTGCACCTTGCTCAAGGTACTTTAATTCAATTTAATTCAATTCAATTTTATTTATATAGCGCCAAATCACAACAAAGTTATCTCAAGGCCCCACCGGTTGGGGTGAGGGGAAAGACAGAGAGAGAAAAGGTGAGGACAGAGTGGAGGAGAAAGAGAGAGTGGGAGAGAGAGAAGCACAACTACTGGAGAGAAAGAGACAAGGTTAGTTGAACATAGAACAATGATGGGAGGTTATTGGACAGAAGAGGTAGAAGGAAACAGAGGAGCTCAGTGTATAAATTAAGTCTATGTCTATTGCAGCTTAACTAAGAGATGGTTCCTGTGACTAACAATCATTGCCAGTGACCTGAACCATCTCTAACTATAAGCTTTATCAAAAAGGAAGGTTTTAAAGCCTAATCTTAAGGTGGAGAGTGTGTCAGCTTCTCGAACCTGAAGAGGGAGCTGGTTCCAGAGGAGAGGAGCTTGGTAGCTAACAGCTCTGCCCCCTGTTCTACATTTAAACACTCTAGGAACCACAAGTAGCCCAGCGCTCTGAGAACGAAGCGTTCTGCTGGTAGCATAAGGAACTATGAGGTCTTTAAGATAAGAAGGAGCTTTATCATTGAGTACTTTGTAGGTGAGTAGGAGAATTTTAAATTCTATCCTACATTTTACAGGCAGCCAGTGCAGAGAAGCTAATGTAGGAGAAATGTGATCTCTCTTTCTAAGTCCTGTCAGAACTTTGGCTGCAGCATTTTGAATAAGCTGTAGGCTTTTTAAGGAGCTGTTAGGACATCCTATGAGTAAGCAGTTACAGTAGTCCAGCCTAGAGGTAACAAATGCATGGATCAGTTTCTCTGCATTGCTCTGAGAGAGGATGCTTCTGATTTTAGCTATATTTCTAAGATGAAATGAGGCGGTTATGGAGATCTGTTTAATGTATGATGTAAAAGAGAGATCCTGGTCAAAGATGACACCAAGGTTGCTCACAGTAGAATCTGAAGCTAATGTTATGCCATCCAGGGTGGCTATCTGACTCAATAGGGTCTCTCTCAGATTTTTAGGCCCAACAATAAGAATTTCAGTTTTATCTGAATTTAGTTGAAGGAAGTTTTGGGACATCCAGGATTTGCTGTCTTTTAAACAACCCTGAATTTTGACTAGTTTATCTGTTTTATTGTCTGAAGCTAGGAGAAGATCATTAGTGACTCTAACCAGAGCTGTTTCTGTGCTATGATGTTTTCTAAATCCTGACTGAAAATCTTCATACAGGTTTTTCCCACCAGATAATTTTTTAGCCACAATACTTTAGACACACACACATCCCTGCATCATGTTTAAGGTACACATACTGAGCCCGTACTAAGCTCAAGGTACACACACACCAAGCCCTGCACCATTCTCAAGGTACACACACAAAGAGCCTACACCACTTACACATTTCATGTTGATGACCTACAGTACATGTGTTACAGCATGGATGCGTGTGTTTGTATCTGTGAGCAGCTGGAGGAGGGGAAGCTGTGGTTCCAAGGCGCCGGCAGAGACAGCAGTGACATGCTGGGCATCTCCAGCCGACGTATCAACGATGGCAGCTGGCACACAGTGGCGTTGGAACTCAATCGCAACTTTAGCAGCCTGACGGTAGACGACAGCTACGTGGAGCGGCGCCGTGGACCGCCATTCATCCAACCGTTGGCTCCAGACAGAAGCGTGTACTTCGGTGCTCTGGTCAGTCCATGAACAGCTGTGTGTGTGTGTGTGTGTGTGTGTGTGTGTGTGTGTGTGTGTGTGTGTGTGTGTGTGTGTGTGTGTGACCTCCCATTGTGCTGTATGTAGGATGTGTTGCATTACCGGAAGCTAGTTAGCTAGTGATTACTGGACATCGTGCTTCTCCTTATAGCTTCACGTAAACTTATAGAGCAGCCCTTGAATCAGTGTATCTCCCAATTGTTGTCAGAGCTCAATGATGCTAATTCTAAATAGATAGAACAAATACGTTGATCAAATAAATTTCTATAAATTCAGTACATTTGAACTTACGTTTAGTTAATGTTTAGTTGTTGACTGCACATTCTGTGTCTTGACCACATTTAAATTTTGAAGTAATAATAGTAAGATTAAAATATAATGCTCAGTGGTTTTAATGCTCACAGCAATGATGAATCATTAAAACAGGAGCCAGCTGTCTCGTCTTCCTGGGAATAAGCTATAATTTTCTTTAGGTGCAGCACCCCAACTCTCGTAGCCTAATGGACTCCCAGAAAGGCTACCGGGTGCTGGAGGGATTCCAGGGTTGCCTGGACTCAGTCACACTGAACAACAATGAGCTACCCCTGCAGAATAAGCGCTCCCGCCATGCAGAGGTGGTGGGACTGACGGAACTGAAGCTGGGCTGTATCCTCTATCCTGATGTGTGTCTGCAGCAGCCCTGTCGAAATGGAGCAACCTGCACCAGCCTGCCCTCTGGTGGTGAGTATCAGACAACACAGGTGTAAGTCAGACAGGCTTAAAACTGTAATCCATGGCCAATGGTCAAAAGTCTTTACACTGTGTGAGCAGCCATAAGTGGCTATGTATCTTGGTGTGCATGCATGTGTGTAAACAGGAAGCTCACTACTTGTGTTCTCCTGTCCTGCCTTAAGGTTTCTCATGCAGCTGTAACCCACCGTTTACTGGTGTTCGCTGTGAGATGGAGATAACAGCTTGTGTTCCCAACCCGTGCCAGAATGGTGGTGCCTGCAGACCCATCGGCAACGCCTTTCTCTGCTCCTGCAGGAGAGGCTTCAAGGGCCTGACGTGAGTCACACCTGAGTTCCAACTACACGACCCAGTTTCAGCATGTGTTGTCTGCCAGCAGTTAAAATCACAGGACATGTAAGCAGCGGTTTGCTTTGATTTGGTATAATCAAAAAGCCGCTGACCTGTATGTGATCTAAGCATAGGCAAGGTCTGCGAGTGCAGGTCATGACCACATGGAGGAACCTTTGAACCACAGCTGCTGCTGAGGAAAACTGATGCTGTTTGGAAGCACAGAACACACTTAGATGGATTTTAAAAAATACAGCACATAAAGAAAACACACATGTAAAATGTTTTAAACCCTAAATCTGGCATCAGTGTGTACCAGTGCTATCCCTATAGTGATAGGATATGAAACATGTAGGATAATCAATGCATGCCGTTTGGTGAGTAGGGTGAGCACAACCTCAGAGGAAGGTGGGGGTAAACAAGTTGTAAGGATGCAGGGCCTGTGTATCAGGGAGCAACAGTGTCCTTCTCTACACGACCAAACATTCACGCAGTGTTCCATTTTCATTTAGCCATTTATCTTGTTAGATGACATCTCATATGGATTGAGAAGAATCAAGATGGCGTCTTCTACTCTCCAGTACACTCTACTTTTTTGATGTTCTTAGTGTTTTTGTTTTCTTTCAAGGAGACACTCATGGCTTCACGAATGACCTACTCTAGAGAGAAATTCCTGAACCTAGAACAGTCATCTCCTGGAATATTTCCTCTGGGTTTTACCAACTCAGAAAGTTTCACAGAGATCCTTCTCAGAGGTGCAGCGTCTCTTTATTGGATCTACAGGAAGACGACTGAGACAACAGGGCTTGGGCACTACAAGCTATAATAAACACACTATAATCAGACCACTGCACTGAAGATCAGTCAAGGCCTGTTGATCCTGTAAACCTGGGACTCCACATCAACATCTTACAGCACCTGGATCTCTCTGGCACATGTCAGGATCCTGTTCATGGACTTCAGTTCAGCCTTTAATACTATCCGCAGTGGTGTGTCCTCTCCCACTGCTCTTCTCCCTCTATACTATTGACTGCAAACCCCACCCCCATCCACAATGACACAGTGTCTAACGTGGACTCATTCAGGTTCCTAAAATCCACAATCTCACAGATCCTGAAGTTCCCGAGACAGCTCAGGAAGTTCAGTCTGTCCCAAGAGCTGCTGACCACCTTCTACACTGCCAACATCCACTCTGTCCCCTGCAGTTTCATCACTGTGTGATTTGGTTCAGCCACCAAGCACGACAGACACAGCAGAGAAGATCACTTGCACCTCCTTCTATTGAACACCTGTGCCAGGCAGACTCAGGCTGTCAGTATCACTGACTGTTGGGTGCCACAGAACGTTAGCCACCAGAACCACCAGTTCTATTTATGCGTACATAACACTCTGTCACCCTGTGACTGTCAACCTCTGTCGCATCTGAATTCAGACATAAACAGCTACTGAATCCTTGTTGAAAGTGACCGTGACTAGTTTAACAAAACACGACATAAATTTTATTTGAGTTAAAACGTGTGATGTGTGAGAACGCAGTAACAGACAAGGCTGCTCTATCAAGAACAGCTGCTGACACTAACTTTGTCTTAAAAAAAACGCAAAATTTAACGTAACACCAAGACACAGTAGTCACAATATTACCTGGTTTCCACCGTTCACAAAAAGTGTCTTTACACGTGTGATGTTGTGAAATGATCATCACAGTGATTGCTTGGTCATGGCTTAGGGCTTTTCTTTGTTGCATTGGCAGTGGGATCCAATTCTATTAAAAATAATGTTAAACGTTCAAACTGCGTCAGATTACGCCTTATAAAACTGTAAAAATTGTTTAGATTGACTAAACATTGTCAAACATCAACAAGGACAGCTAACCCGCCTTTCTCTGCTCCAAACATTCGTAACTAAGGGGCCGGCAATCACAGCGAGGCATCTGATCATGGGAGGATCCGACCGCGGGCAACCGACAGCCGAGAGATCCGACCATGGAGCAGCCAATAGCCGTGTTCAAGTTTAACTAGTTTCCAGTTTAACTGGTGACCGATTTCCGAATACAGCACTGGTTATTACTACGATCCTTTAGTCAATAAATTGTAAAATGCTGAACCCTTGACTCCGAAGTCTTGTTTGCCATGCTCCAAAAAACTAAAATCTTGAACATTCTGTTACATTAGCAAAAAATCACTTTCAATGGGATTCAATCCCACTGCCATTGCAGTAAGGAAACACCAAAGCCACAGCTTTAACCACTAGGCAACCAAACCACTGTTACCAGACACGTTTCATAGGTCGTATCTGACTGTTCAGTCCTGCCTTTTGCCCGCTTTATATCTCAGTCACGTGATTACACAGCTGTTCACAATCAGGTCATTTTCTCCAGTACTTAACACCAGCACTTACCTTAGTTCCCTGCTAGATCATGAGTTGTGTTACTCGTTCCAGCGTTTCTTGTTCTGCCTGCCTGTTGCCATCTTACCTGCTTACCTGACCACGTCTCCGGAGTTTTGGATTGTCCTTACTGGTACCGTAGCCTCGCCTGTTGTGTTTGACCCGACTCCCTGTTTAGCGACTATTCGACTGCCGTGCACCTTCGCCTCTCTGTTTACCTGTTTTTGATCCTTGCCTGTACCCTGACCACGTTGTATATTAAAACCCTTTTCACTGCCCTGTCTGCCTCCTGAGCTGTGCGTTTGGGTCCGCCATCTTAGACACCTCTGCTTTTGTGACAGCCAGATTGACTTGTGACCACTGTGTCTTGTTACGTTACATTCAGCGTTTTTTGTAACACATCTACATTTGATAAATTAGTGTCAGCACTGTTCTCGTTACAGCAATCTTGTGAGTTGTTACTGCATTGTCAGATCACACATTTTAACTCGTCTTTTGTGTCGTGTTTTGGTGAACGAGTCACTTTCAGTGTTGAGAGGAATAGGAGGAGCGAGTAGCTGGTCTCATTCATACGTCTGGATACAGATGCAACACAGGTTTATAGTCATAGGTTGACAGACTGGTCACACATTAAATTGTGTGTGTTATGTACAAAAAAATGCATCTGAACATTTTCATCGCTCCATGTAATTTATACAGAACGTCTTGTAAAAGATGGTCCTCTTGTAAATATCAGAACTCAACATACAAAGAATACGATAACAAGAAAAATGCCAAATCACTAAGCCGAGGACACAAGCGCTGTGCACTTGATATTACAGTACCTGAGCTTCAAATTGTCACGGCTCAACGTGAGTGAACAGGAGTGAAGGACCCAAACACAAAGCTCGGGAGACAAGACTTAGAACCAAGCAGGTTTATTTGGTATAAACCCAAACGGCGGGCAAAATCGTGAAGCACAACAACCAATCCCCAGATAAAACAAACGCCAGACAAGACAAAAGAAACCCGACCCAGACAACAAAATGCGACCTAGAGTCCAATAAAAAGTCCAAATACTCCCTCACGGAGGTGAGTGACCACCACTGTGGCAAAGGATGACGTCCTCCAGGCAGGGAGCCGCCCCAAAGGCAGGACCGCTGAGGTGGCCGACGACGAAAGAGGCAGCGTCACCCTTGCGGCAGGCTGCGCCAAGGGTGAGGCCACCAGTCAGGCAGACGAGACGAGAGCTGGCGGGAAGCCGGAACCAGAGACGGGAACAGACGTGGAACCAGAACCAGAGGCAAGGACAGACGTGAAGCTGGAGCCAGAACCAGAGACAAGGACAGACATTGCGCCGGAACCAGAACCAGAGATGAAGGGTGACGAAGAACCGGAGCCAGGCGAGGCACCGGAGCCAGGGACAAGGACCGACATGGAACCAGAGACGAGAGACAAGCCAGGGACAAAGACAGCGAGATGACGGAGCCAGCACCAGAGACGAACCCAGACGTGGAGCTTGGGCAGAGGTAGTCAGAGCTGAACCACCGGGAACCGAGGCAGACGTAGTCGGAGCTGAACCACAAGAACTGAGGCAGACGTAGTGAGAGCCGAACCACCAGGAACCGAGGCAAGCGTGGTCGGAGCTGAACGACCAGGAACTGAGGCAGGCGTGGTCGGTGCCGGACAACCAGGAACTGAAGCAGGCGTGGTCGCTGCCAGACCACCAAAAACTGAAGCAGACGTGGTCTGAGCCGGGTCACCAGGAGCTGAGGCCAACATGGACAGTGCCAGACAACCAGGAACCAAAGCAGGTTTGGTTAGTGGCGGACTGAACGTGATCGGTACCAGACCGCTAGGACCCCCGGAAGCAGTGCCTGAACACAAAAAGGCAGAATACCCTGGATCCAAGGTTTGAGTGGTTATCTCTGGGCCCCTGGAGATGGAGGGTGGCGCGGCCTCCCTTGGACCCCCAGGGGTGGAAGCAAACGTGCTCCTGCAGGGACCACCGGCACCTCCAAGGAGGCTGTGCACAGAAAAGCAGAAGGCACCAGGCCTGCCAGAAGGAACACGACTGGGAGTGAGCATTGGCGACGTATCCGGGAGAACAGACTGTCAGACATGCCTACGGTGAAGGTGGGGGTGTCGTCTGGGCAACAGGGGGAATCCTTAGCTGGAGGAGGGAGAACCTCGAACGTGGAAGCTGACCCCCCTGGGACGTGGGCGTGGTCTAGGGCGACAATGACGGATAGTTTCCTCCCCACAGACGGCAAGGCAGAGTCGGGGGATAAAGCCTCCACAGGAGCTGGATCCCGACAACAGGCTGGGGCAGCGAAAATAACGTGGGCTTGAGCCGGCAGAGCGGTGACAGGAACCTGGGCTTGAGCCGGCAAAGCGGCGACAGAAACGTGGGCTGGCGAAGCGGCGACAGGAACTTTAGCCGGCAAAGTGGCGACAGGAACTTGAGTGGCGTTGGGGATGACAGTGGCGGAAGCAGCTGGTGAAATGTGGGCAGCGCTGCGTGCCGCTGGCGTGCCAAATCTGCTAGCATCGCCTGGAGCCGGGCAAACAGCGCCCCTACCCCAGGGTAGTGAAACCACCAGAACTCCTCCTCGAGAATCTCCACTGCCAGTTTCACCACTCGGAGCCATGGCTTTATGCCAGATGCCTCCGTGTATTCCCTTGCGAGCTCTGCAAAACACCAAAGGAGGCCCTCCGGTAATCTGGGCCAGGTGAACGTCATGGTGAAAAACAGGCGCACTCTGTTAAAAAGAAAACCGTGGGACAAAAAAGGAAAAACACCCGTCTGATTACAGCTGGCTGGGTCCGAGTCAGGCCAGATAGTCACGGCTCAACGTGAGCGAACAGGAGTGAAGGACCCAAACGCACAGCTCAGGAGACAGGACAAAGCAGGTTTATTTGGTATAAACCCAAACGGTGGGCAAAAACGTGAATCAAGCAGGCAATCGACAAAAAACAGTAGTCAAAAGGTCTACCAGAGGTACAGGCAGAGACAAGGCAAAAACACGGCCAAGGTACAGACACAAGTCAAAAGAAACCATGGAATACTAGATATCACTGGGAGGCTGACAAACCGGGTGCTTGAACAAACTATCTGGCAGAGAACAAAGGAACGTGCAGGTGCTTAAATGCAAGAGAGTGATTACTGATGGACTACAGCTGGTGATCCCATGACTGAAAAAACAAAGGTAACGCATGACAAGACAGAACCGGAAGTTTAAGAAAATAAAACAGAAAGTGTGACACATGACTAGGTAAGTGAACAAAACTAAGGCCAACAGGAAACAAGACAGGAAATACCACCAAAATACAACAGGAAATGAACATGGCAATTCAAAAACAACCATCCTGGTTTATGACACAAATGTGTGTTACTAAACAAAAAAATACTGTTTATATTGGGGAAAAAGCAAACAAGGCAATACATTATTCATATCAGGTCTACTCAAACATTTCTTTAAACAAAACAAAGAATATAAAGATATATAATATGTATAATCTGTTATATTCATACATATACATCACAATTATGAATATTCATGCTCCAGAGCTGTCTAATACATAATCAGGCCATTGTGCAAAGTGAATTTGCATTTAACAATATATATGTTTATTTATAGTTATTCAAGTTATTCAACAAAGTCTGCATCACTGGCAGGCTGGGCTTGGAACACTGCTTCTATGTTGGGCCTTCCAACACACACCCAGTGGAACCAACGTTTGCAGGTTGTGCATTCAATGTAAAGAAAAAAGACACACGCACCATTAATAGAAAATGAGCACACAATCTAGGGCCAGTGTCCCTGCTGGTTTTCCAACTCTCCCAGCTGATCACCTCCATCAGGTGTGTCAGTTCGCTTTTTCAGCTGCTGATTGACTAAACACACCTGATCCAGGTAATCAGCCGTAACTGGTGCAGGGAGAGTTGGAAAACCAGCAGGACAGCGGCCCTCGAGGACCAGGTTTGCCCACCCCTGTTTTAGGCTTATGTTAATTTTATACCCGACTCATCTATACGTTTTTTGGCCATTTCTAAGCGTATTAAGAGCCGCCTTCTCAGTTTCAAACACAAAATGGGATCAATTTTTCATTTCATTCATGTCCTAATTTTTGAATGCACTAAATAATGTAGTACAGGATATTGTAATAGGTCCATACTATCTTACTTTGCATACAAACACTTCACAGGATGTGGAGTCTTGCTGCCGAGGGTGGGAAATAGTTTCACATTTCCATCTGGAAGTGAAGGGTTTTTTTTCGCAAAAAAAGCCCTGCAAAAATGTAAAACGTAGTTACAATTTATGCCTGTAGTTACAATTTATGCCTGTTCAAGTTTAACTGGTGACCAGTTAAACTTGAACACCAGGAGATCCGACAGCATCGCAGATTACAGGAGCTGTGTGCAGTAGACTGAATATTCCTGTGCTAAATTTTATTGATGCTAATTTCGTTCGGATAAGGTTGTGGATTCTACTGCTGATGATACACCATCGGTTTTGGGCTGCATGTGGACAGAGGAGGTGGAAATTATTTTCAGGATACCCAGAAGAAACTCGAAAAATGGCCAGGACAGACCGGTGGAATGAGCAGTGAGTAAGTAATATGTTTGACCATTAGTTGTCTTAGCTTGAACTGTGAAGTTTCAGTCAAGTTACGAGCTGCTGCTTCTTGTGTTTTGGACCATCAGGGATAGCTTTAGCTTAGGTTGCTAATGTTAGCCTGTGCATTAGCTTGGCTCGCAGCAACTCTAATACTAATAAAAAATTTTATTTCATCCTTTTGAATGTAATACCGGCCGGTCACGTATCATTACAGAGACTCTTGGAAGGGACAACCATCTTGTTTTTCCAGCCACTAACAGCAGATGAAGAAAAGAAGAGGGTTTTGGCTAAATGAAGAATCTTCAGTATGGCTTTCTAACAACTGTTTGCTTTGTTTCAAAATAAAGATCTGCTAAACAACTTAGAAACTATGTCTTTTTTCAAACACACTGTTGAAATATAACCTTTTCTTTTTCCTTTTCTTCATTGTAAAGCAATGTCTGAACATTTGTCTGTTAGATTCAGTTGTGCTTAATTCAGTGCAGAGACATGATGCATCTGGAGGAAACCAGGAAGCACTAGTTGTAGTCTGTGAGCCTGAGGCAAAACAGCTTCTTTCCTGTTGCAGAGGCTTTTTGCAGACGAATAAATGATAATTTAATATGGAGGGTACGGAGTGTCCCTTCATTTATACTACCCAACATCGTTTTGGTAGACCCTCATTGAAAATCATTTCAATGGGGGTTGTAGTATTTAAAGTTTTCCTTTAAATACTATTTGAGAGTGTTAAGCATTGAAATGCACTGAGATGTATAATACACCTCACGGCCGCTTAATGAATGTGTTGGGATTACTGCTTCTGCATTTCATTGTGATCCATCTAGGAGCAGAGCATACAGCTGTCCGGAGGTACTGATGCCATCTCACTGTTCTTCTCCATCCTGCAGGTGTGAGGAAGATGTGAATGAATGCGACCGCAGCAATCCAGAGGGGGATTGTGAGAATGGAGGCCTCTGCGTCAACACGCACGGCTCCTTCTACTGTAACTGCACGGCCGGCTTTGTGGGCCAGCGCTGCAGCCTCCGGCCCGTTGTCGTGCCCAACATGCAGGCAGGCCATGCCATGGTCGGGAAAGAGGAGCTGATTGGCATTGCTGTGGTGCTCTTCGTCATCATCACCCTCGTCATCCTCTTCATTGGTTTCCGCAAGAAGGTTTTTCAGAAGAACTACTCACGAAACAACCTATCCTTGGTCCAGGACCCGGCTACTGCAGCGCTGCTCAACAAGGCCAATGGGATTCAGTTTAAGACCCTGCACTGCACACCAGGAGACCCCCTGAACCTGTATTCAGAGCCAGGGCTGGGGCCCACTGTGGTGGGGGGGGGTGGGATGATGGGGCCTCCCCAGGTCCCTGTGAGGCCCATGGCATACACACCGTGTTTCCAAGGAGACACACGATCCACACTAGAGAAAATGGTGGATGGGCACAGTGTGGAGCACACAGAGATGAGCACCTTCCACCCAGAGTCACCAAGAATCTTGGCAGGGACCACTAGGAGGGGGGTGGTGGTGTGCAGTGTGGCCCCCAACCTGCCGCCAGTATCCCCCTGTCGCTCAGACTGTGACTCGATCCGTAAGAGCCCATGGGACAGCGATGAGGGTGAGTGAGTGTGAGGGTTGAACTATGACTTAGCTAAAAATGAGACGCTTCCAGCTAAAGTCCGAGCATATAAGCAGGAGGAGCTGGGAAAAGTCCTCGTTAACAGGGAGGGATGTGTCACACTCACCACAAGGTTCCTTTTCTCCTCAGGTAAGATGGTTGACATGGCAGAGGAGGTCACATGCTTCTCAGGGAGCAACAAAGGTACCAACTCCGAGGTGCAGTCCCTGAGTTCCTTCCAGTCCGACTCCTGTGATGACAATGGTAAGCCTTCACCCCAGCACTCAGTCCTACAAGGGTTCCCTGTCTTTCATACATTTGTGAGAAATTCTTGTGTAACATTGTATCTGCAGAAAATGTGCTTTTCTACTGTTAGCTAGTGATGTGACTACACAGACAGACAAGCTCACAATAAATCTGTTTAATTTATTGATTTGAGCTTTTCTGGCCACAGTAAACCTTTTTTTAAATTGGAGCAGCGACTGTGCTTCAGTCTCAGTTACATTAGAGATCAGGAAGAGAAAGGCTTTGATCAGTAGGACAGTACAGTAGTTGCATGCTACTGTTTCTGTCCTGATGTATCCCCCCACCACATCCCACCCCTGTAAGGGATAAAGTAAAACAGGACACTAGCATCATCCGTTAAACTCCCAAAGTGTCCTAGTTTGGAAACAAGTAGATGTCCTCTTAACGTGACTGTAGATGTCATTGTTCCCAGAGGATTCATTGTATGCATCATCAACTGATTCTAAGCAGAAACCAGTTCAGTGTTACTTTTTCTCACATCTGTATGGCTCCATGTGTCATTGTGCATCGTCGTCAGCAGGTTCAGGGGGCTGCATCGCTGTGGGCTGGGGCTGGGTCTTATCTAGACTTTCATTTGCACTGCATTGTGCTGTTCTCATGCAACCAATGACATCCAATGACAACATGATCATTCATGGGGATTTTGTGCTTGCTGAGGTCCCACCCTTCTGACCACAGAGGTCAGAGAACGGCATCAGTGTTGTTGTTGTTGTTTTTTTAGATATTGTATTGTGTCTTTGTGAAGTATACATTTTTTGGCAGTGTAGCCTCACACGAGGAGTCAGGGAGTGGTCCTAGAGGTCAGGGCCTTTTAGCTTACTTACATGCAGGCCCACCATGAGCATTTGTCACCTTGAATGACTGTATTGTCAAATCTGATCTTTTTCTCCTCCACAAGCCTCCATAGTGACCGTCATTCGACTGGTCAATGATGCAGTCGCCACAATCGAAAGTGAAGGTACCATGTCTCATTCCCTATGTGTCTCTCTCACCCACTCTTTGTCATTGCAGTATCTCTTCTGTCAGACCTTCTGAATGAAGCTAAGCTAAACTAATGCTCTATCACTCTGGAGCGCCCCCTGGGCCCCGTGTGCATAAGTTACCAAACATGTTACGACATGTTATGATTACTGTTTTTCTGCTTGTTCACACTTCAGTGATGAGCCAGTCAATCCATGTTCAGGTCCATAGCTACACTTAGACAAACTGTTCTCTGCTGTTCTTCCATGTGACAGTGTCAGTCATGGATCAAGGTCAAACCTACAACAGAGGTGACTACCTCAACCTGCCTCTCTGACTGCAGTGAGTAGACAAAATGATATCATCTGCAGAGGAACACAAATGATACATTTAAAGCACTGACTTTCAGATGCTGTCAGGTGATAATCATCATCAGGGCAAAGTATTCTAATGAGCATCCAGCTTTAGATGATCATCAGAAAGACATTAAGTCTCAACTGCTAATAACCTGCAGTGGTCAGCCAGAGGTAGCCCCCAGAGCTTGTGTTTGGTGGTGGCGGTAACAGCAGGATATACTGTGCCTCAGTAAGTGTCAATACTGACCGTGTTCAAGTATCACAGGCTAAAGCACACACACGTCCAAAGCATTAAGCCCTGGTTAGCATAGATGTAGTCCTGGTGAGCGTCCAGCTGATGGCCTGGAGCCAACCGCTCGCTCATGTTAAGAAGAGAAAAAGAAGAGACAAACGAAAAGCAAAAATTAGTTTAGTGTAAAGTTCAGTTTTATCACCTTGTCCCAGCATGAACTACTGTAGCAGAGAGAAAAAAAAACTAGCAGAGAACTCCTTCCTCAGATGGTTTTGTCTACCCACTGTGAAGTCCGTGCGTGCGTGCCTGCGTGCGTGCGTGTGTGTGTACACCAGCTTCGAGTTAAGAGTTGAAAGTTAACTGTGTTAACTGGGTTTGATGTGATGTACTGCCCCCTGCACCACTCTGACTGCTCGTTACTCCACCATCCCCCGCCTTTGCCTGCTTCTTCCCACCATGCAGCCCAGTGATGCTGGTATAGTACCAGTTATTACTCGACGTCTTCATAGGCTCAGTCTTTCATGGTTTGATTTTTGCTTTGATGCATGGATGTCTTTTGTTTCGTTTGATTTGAGTTTCTTTCAACTTGCTTCCTGTTTGTTGAAATAAAGTTTGCCCACAGGTAGATGAATCTTGGTAGGTTACCTTTCTGGTCAGCCAAGCTTTTGTGATGCCTTCACTTTAGAAGAGCTTGAACAACGTTAGCTTCGGACTTTGTTTAGCTCGTGACCCATTGTCTTCTTCACTTCACACTGGCTTCACTATTTCTAGCCTCCACCAGGGGGCAGGTACAGTAGGGCTTGTAGCCAGAGTAGCTTTGAAGTATGCTTAGTAAAACTATTTAATGGGACTTTAATTGTAAAATAGGCTGAGAAAGGCTTTGGAACACACGCTTGTGCTGTGGACGTGTCCGATCAGAGGTTTAACCACTGACATCACATCATTAGACTGACCAGAGGGGAAATCTCTCAATCTTGTGATGTTCCTTCCTAACCCCAGATTGGACATGGTTCATGGTGTCCGCATGCTGTGACTCCTGTGCATGTCACACACCTTCCAGCATCCTAACATATTTCTGTGCAGGTTGTGCCCCTCAGCATTGATGGTGCACACTAAAGGTAGCCTGTCATTAACTCTCTTCTTCTACTGTTCAGCATATCACTGGGACACATCAGACTGGATGCCAAGCACCAGGCTGTCTGACATTGCAGAAGTGCCAGGCTACGAGGCCAGTCCTGGCATAGAAGCAGCAGGCTCAGCGCCCCACCTTGGAGGAAGCACACGTGGACTGGAGTCAGACTACTACCTGGGTGGCTATGACATTGACAGCGACTATCCCCTTCCCCATGAAGAAGAATTTTTGAGCCAAGACCAGTTGCCACCACCGCTGCCTACGGCTGAGGACTATGCTGAGCCGTACCAATCGCTGCCCTCCAACCCACCAGTATCCAAGGAGAGCTTGTTGAGCTCTGGCAGCACCGCACGGCAGAATGCAAGGCCACAGTTTCACCCCAGCCAGTACCTTCCTCCTCACCAGCTGCCCCTTGGGGAGGCGTCTCACGGGGAACTTGGCACTTCAGTGACTGGAGTAACCCCAGGAAACGGGGACAGCGATGACACTGTGTCGATAAATATGCGACTCTCTGTTGGTGCGTCGTCAGCCTCAGATATGTCAGCTTCCTGTGGCCTGGATGACTCGGAACGGGGCAGTGACTTTGACAGCATGGACGAACTGCGTCTGGGGGTCACCATCACCACAGACTCACAACAGCAGACTGAGGTGTAGTTATGATGAATATAGGAATGCTACATGGTGCAAAATAGGCCAGAAGGAACACAACACTAGTGGGAATAGAAAAGAGAAACACAAGCAGCTGTTATTTTGGGATGCAATTTAATCATAGTCACTTAAACCATGGCTTTAAAACCACAAATGTAAAACCTCATCTCTCCGTCTAAGTCTGCTCACATCTGAGAGCGTCTGACGCAGACTTATCCACCTCCCAGCAGTCGAACAGTGAAAAGTGTCCTTCTCTTTCAAACAGGGAGTCAAGTGTTATGTCAAAAGACTGTGAAAGAGAACATGAATAAAGATACAGTAGTCCATGAAGTGGTGGAAACATAAATGTGTCGGGGAAAAAGGAGAAGGGACAATCATGTAAGTGCAAGGCTGGATTAGTTCCCTGCTCTTCCACACAAGTCCAGAAAGCATGTGGTTTTACCTTTAGGTTTGTAAACTTAGTGCTGCGAGGGTGTACAAACTGTACAGTACAGTACTATGAACTACGTGGTGATTAAGTATGAAAATACTGTCCAGACACATTTAAAAAAGCCACTGATTTGTTATTTCAATTGTTTTAATGTGGAATGTGAATTTGCTTTTTCTCAGAAATGTTTCCCCCACCCATCGACTACCACTAAGCCATTCAGCAGCTCCATCTGATTGCCCACATCGTCCAGGGGTCATTGATGTTGGATTAGTGCCAACGCCCGAGCAGAAATCAAGAGCTTCTGTAGTTGCTAATGTATTTGAAGGCCTGCTTTGTGAAAGGGATGGCTAATGTTCTTTACCAGAGGAGAAGCAATATGTGTCCGACATGAGCCCTAGTCTCTGGACAGTAACCGACAGTCATACACTTTACAGTATCTGAACTTTACCTGCTGCAACTACATTAGCAACCACAGCCGCTCTTAGCTTCAGCTCTTTAGTTTAGTAAAGTTGCTTTAACTTTTTGTACTTGTGACGGGTGTTGAACCTTTGTGCTGTCTGCAGGACCCTGCAGTTCTGGCTGCCATGGATGGCTGGTGGTCTTTAAAAGGCACCGTCGCTGAGTTCATGCCCATGTTTAATCTTTTTTTAGCACCAGCTTCTTCTTGCAGCCCTACCTGATTCCAAATAATGTGTGGACACGAGACAAACCCTGATCCAGGTGGCTACAGGCTAAGTCTCCATCTTCCTCGTGTATCACATTATCAATGTATTGTACTGACTATGCCTGGTCCACTCGGGCATGCAGCTTTTTGTATGTTTCTGTCTCAACTCTGTACAGTGTACATAGCTAGGTTGTTAAAATGCAGGTTTTGTAGATATGGAATAATCCTGAACTACCTTTGGGTCTTTAGTTGGACTGTTTTACATGAGATGCTGGTTGTTTTCACACCATTCCTCTCCTGTTCTGCGTTTTTTTACTCATGGATGCTATTACTATGCTGGACATGCATTTTGCACAGTATTAACTCCAGACGTTACCTTTCCCCAGGAGAAGGTGTGTGTTCTGTTAAGTTGAAATGTTTATATGATAATGACAAAATCTTTATTGACAAATTTCTAATAATTGTTTCAGGTCTGTTTGTTCTCAAAGACAGTGTCAAATGTATGTCCCTTATCTGCAGAAAGATGGGCTTCTTGATTTTTTTTTATTTAGTGCAGAAAATAAAAAAGGTTCCTGCTTATCAAACAATATGACTTCAATTATGTGATGAGTCAGCTGTTTACATCCTGAAGATCTTTGATGACTACAGACAACGTGCAGTAATGGGAACCAGAGTGATCCAAACAGCATAATTCACCCGCTGCTCACCACCTTTACCCAGAGCTAAATGTATTCTTTCCACCTGCAGTAATTAGTAGTAGAGTTGCTTTGAAGAACACATTTAAAGCTTTTAATTTCATGCTTTTCAGTCCCACCCCAAGTTGAGACATTATTTTAAAATGTTTGTTAGCTGCCTAGTAAGATCTGAAACCTCCAGGTGACTGAGTAGTGCTTTTATTTTTTTTTTTAGGTTTTAGTAGAACAGCTGTGCTGGGCTAAGGAGGAGCAGCCACAATAAGTCAAGCCTTGTGTAGGTACTAAATTAAACTCATGCTGCAAACGTCTCACGGAGTATTCCCTTTTACAGAGACATATGAAGAGGGAAAGGCAAACCAGCTGAATGCAACAGCCCATATGTAACGAGGAGGAATACACATAATGAATAATATTTAATAGTTATTTAACCAAACCTACAGTATAACAGGTCAATTTCATTCGGTCCATTAACATTAATGTCTACAATAATATCTTTTGCCAACAAGAAGATCAAGATGAATTACGGAACCCTTCTTCAGCCGTGACCTCTACCTGTATGTACTGTACAGGTACATCATCATTAAAACGTCCAGAGCCAAAATGCACAACACAAGAGACAGGACTTGCATAAAACTGGATTTTAATGGTGTCAGTTTCAAACGTCAGACAAAATCGTCAGAGAGACAGTTGTCAAAAATCAGTAAATCCAAATATAGGCAGAGGTACCAACAGGGACTAGGCAAAACCGAATAAACTGCAGGAAGGTAAGGAATGAACTGCACTAGGTCTTCACAGGCAGGAACACATGACAAAGATGGACAGTGGTGACAACAACCTGGTGACGTGACAAGGTGAGTGGCTAGACTAAATACAAAACATTATTACCAACAAGAAGGGCAACCACAACCCCCAACCAAGTTGCTTGGCACACGAGACGCAGCAACAGAGGAGCCGAGCTGCAGAACAGCAGCAATGTGCAGGCTAGGGACTGTAGAGCAGGACAGATAAGCAGGTCAGAATGGAGCAGAGGTAGGGCAGCATTCAGGAAGCCATGGGGAGGCCCCAGTACGCGCAGTAGTTGAGGGGAGAAGCTGAGCAGCTGAGGTGCTGCCACCAGGAACCCCGGAGGGAACACCTATGGACACAAAAGCAGAGGAGACAGGAAAGGTGGTCCCCAGGTGCAGGGCAGCAGCCAGACGAGGATTTAAAGGCAAGACAGGAACTGGTATCACCAAACCAACTGGGAGGAGGGCAGGCGTGTTCTTCTCAGGACCAACAGGAGACGAGGAGGGACTCGAGGGGTCCGCTTCATCAGGCTTTCAGGAACTAGAACTGGAGTCACTTCTGGACCACCAGGAAATCAGACTGGAGTGGTCACTTCTGGACCATCAGGAACAAGGGAACATCTGCTCATGTTAAAGAGTTTGTTTTGTTGGTGAGCTGGAGTTTGAGAAGAGAACATTTGCTCATGCCAGGTTGACCTGACCTCGGTTAGTGAATGTTTAACAGCTAGACTCTGTTCTTGCCTTATTGCAACATAGGGTAATAGCCATGGTGAATGTATAAAACAAGAGGCCTACAGTGGCTTAGTATCAGATTGTATGCGGGTGTCTGCATTTGCTGCTGCCTCTTCATCCTCTCACAAGATTCTCTTTTGCAAGAAGGACTCTTTCAGATGGTTTTCCCCCGCTGCCTCCTCTATCTTTCAGTTTGATTATTGTTTTATCATATGTAAAAAATTTGCAATTTATTATTTGAACTTTAAAGCTGTGTCTGTTTGAATTTTCCTTAAGAAATTAAATATACTACAGAATCGGCTTCACAAAGGCAGGCAACAAAGAGCTGAGTTTTAATCCGACATTGGTCACACACAACAATTGTTAAGGTGGACACAGGTAAGAGCGCATTGCTTTTACATGATTTCTCTGTGTTCAGGACAGTGTGGGCAAATGTTTTTAAGATTAGAATGTTCTACTTATTAAATTCTGATTTGGCTGTTTCTAGAAAATTAACTGTGTGGGAGATTTTAAAGTATTAGGAGAGAGAGAGGCAGTGTGGAGAGGGTGCTGGTGCATTTCTGTATATACTGTAACTAACTAACTGCTTTGTGTGTGTGCTTTTTTTGAGGTGAAAATGACATGGCCTATTGACCTCTAGAAGTTCACTTAAACGTTAATTTAAGACCAACATGGGTTGGGTACTGTATTTGGTTAAAATATATTTAAAGGCTGTGTAATTACCGTAACTGATGCTGATGGATTACGCCCGACGATACAGGATTGGCAAAATATATACAAATTACTTTTTGTTTTTGTTCTGTCCAGCAGTTTAACAAGCAGCATATATTACGCTGAATGCCGTATTGTGATGGACAGATTTGCTTTTACAAGAGGAGTATATAAGAAATATTAATACTCTTCTTGATTAATGGTTTATTTAATGTTTTATTTAGTCAATCCTAAACATGTGTGATGTTGCTGTGTTGGTGGACAGGTTGCGTTTTTGCCTTGGGGGTGTACATCCCATGTAAGGGCTTGTCCTCCCATGATGGTCCCTCTTCCAGCATCTCATCCTCTGTTCTCCACTGCCTGGGACATTCACTCATCACGTCATCTGTCGGAGCCTTATCCTTGATGTACTTATGAATCTTGGATGTTTCATCCTGGATAGTGGTTCTCACGCTCACTAGTCCTCTGCCTCCTTCTTTGCAGCTAGCATACAGTCTCAGGGTGCTAGGGTGCTGGATATAAATATATATATATATATATATATATATATATATATATATATATATATATATATATATATATATATATAATATATATATCTATATATATATATATATATGTGTGTGTATATATACAGGCGGCATGCGGGGGGACCCCGGTTCGAATCCCCGTTAGGGCGAATAGGCATCCAGTGTGGGTCCTTGGGCAAGACCCTTCAAGCTACCGCCTACCTCCTATCATGAGAGACAATGAACCACATGAGATACCGGCTCAGACGTCGCCCGGTCTAACAAGGTCTGCGTCAGGTGTTGGGGAACCAGAGCACCTTGACGAGAAGTGGGCTACTGGAACAAGAAAGAAATGGCTGAGATGCGAGAACAAGGCTCTGTTGGAATGCTACTACTCAAGTAACCCTAGTCAGAGGGGCTACATGCAAAGAATGTGCGGTGAATGGGAACGGAGAAACCCACATTCAAGGCTGACGCCGAAGCAACTAGTAGCTCAGTGTTCCAACATCCACAAACGGCAACTGCTATCACAACTTGAGATTGACAAGATACAACACAAATGCTACGGCAAACCTCAGAGGGGAGGTTTCACCATCTCCCCAACCGGAAATTGGGTACGAAGCCCCAATAAGCACAGATACGCTGAGCGAGGCAGCAACTGACCTGAAAGATAAGATCATGGCGAGATTGAACAGGCAACCCCGAACCCCACTACAACGGCTAAGTGAAGTACCATCAGAAAGTCTCATGGATGATGTGAATGCAGCATTGAGAGCGATCCCTACCACAACAATCACAGAA
Source organism: Betta splendens (assembly GCF_900634795.4). Classification (NCBI taxonomy): domain Eukaryota; kingdom Metazoa; phylum Chordata; class Actinopteri; order Anabantiformes; family Osphronemidae; genus Betta; species Betta splendens. The sequence continues at coordinate 784,514 of NC_040893.2, forward strand.
ACCAATGAGCTGATATATACTTCAGCATCAGTGATCCTAGAGGTGCTTGGCTATAAGAGCAACCATGGGAGCCATGAGAAACAATACCCACCATGGAAACAAAGGTTGGAGGCAAAAATCAAGGCAGCTCGGAGGGAAGTGAGCCAAATGACAGAGGCCCAGAGAGGTGCAATGAAAAGACCAATGCCTAAGAGGTACAGCCAGATGCCCATACCTGAAGCACTCGAAACTGCCAAGCAAAGGCTACAAGCCTTGGCCAGCCGCCTAAAGAGATACACCAGAGATAACGAAGCCAGACGAATAAACCGGCTGTTCGCAACACAACCTGCGAAAGTGTACTCTCAATGGCAGGGTAATAACAACAGAGCAGACCCACCAAGGCTGGAAACTGAACAGTACTGGAAGGGTATATGGGAAAGGGAGGCATCACACAACAGTGATGCACAGTGGCTGGTGGATCTGAGGGAAGACCACAGCAACCTCCCTGAACAGAATCCAGTGACTATCACAGTGGCAGACATCCAACATAGAGTCTCAGGTATGAAAAACTGGACAGCACCTGGCCCTGACATGATCCACGCCTACTGGCTAAAGAAGCTCACTGCAATCCACGAGCGCCTGGCAGCACTCGCTGCGGTAGAGTGTGAGTATATATATATATATATATATACTCACTCTATTCTCACTCTATTCTCACCCTCCGCGGGTGGTCTCATCCACTTTCCAAGCTCGGGTCCTCTACCAGAGGCCAGGGAGCTTGAGGGTTCTGCGCAGTATCCTTGCTGTTCCTAGGACTGCACTTTTCTGGACTGAGATTTCGGATGTTTTTCCAGGGATCTGTTGTAGCCACTCCTCCAGTTTGGGGGTCACAGCCCCTAGTGCTCCGATCACCACAGGCACCACTGTGGCCTTCACCTTCCAAGCCTTCTCCAGTTCTTCTCTGAGCCCTTGGTATTTCTCTAGTTTCTCATGTTCCTTTTTCCTGATGTTGCCATCGCTTGGTATTGCCACATTCACCACTACGGCTTTCCTCTGCTCTTTATCCACCACCACAATGTCTGGTTGGTTCGCCATTACCATTCTGTCAGTCTGGATCTGGAAGTCCCACAGGATCTTGGCTCGCTCGTTCTCTACCACCTTGGGAGGTGTTTCCCACTTTGACCTTGGGGTTTCCAGTCCATACTCCGCGCAGATGTTCCTGTATACTATGCCAGCCACTTGGTTATGGCGTTCCATGTATGCTTTGCCTGCCAGCATCTTACACCCTGCAGTTATGTGCTGGACCGTCTCTGGGGCCTCTTTGCACAGTCTACACCTTGGGTCTTGTCTGGTGTGGTAGATCTGGGCCTCTATGGCTCTGGTGCTCAGGGCCTGCTCCTGTGCAGCCAGGATGAGTGCCTCTGTGCTGTCCTTCAGCCCAGCCCTTTCAAGCCATTGGTAGGATTTGTTGAGATCAGCCACTTCAGTTATGTTCCGGTGGTACATCCCGTGCAAGGGCTTGTCCTCCCATGATGGTCCCTCTTCCAGCATCTCATCCTCTGTTCTCCACTGCCTGAGACATTCACTCAGCACGTCATCTGTCGGGGCCTTATCCTTGATGTACTTATGGATCTTGGATGTTTCATCCTGGATAGTGGCTCTCACGCTCACTAGTCCTCGGCCTCCTTCCTTGCGGCTAGCGTACAGTCTCAGGGTGCTGGATTTGGGGTGGAACCCTCCATGCATGGTGAGGAGCTTTCGTGTCTTAACATCTGTGGTCTGTATCTCTTCCTTTGGCCACCTTATTATTCCCGCAGGGTATCTGATCACTGGCAGAGCGTAGCTGTTTATTGCCCGGGATTTGTTCTTGCCATTGAGCTGGCTTCTTAGGATTTACCTTACTCGTTGGAGGTATTCGGCTGTTGCCGCATTCCTTGTTGCCTGTTCAAGGTTGCCGTTTGCCTGTGGTATTCCAAGGTACTTGTAATTGTCCTCAATGTCTGCTATTGTTCCTTCTGGGAGTGAGAACCCTTCTGTGTGGATTACCTTGCCTCTCTTTGTCACCATCCTCCCACATTTCTCGAGCCCGAATGACATCCCAATGTCCGAGCTGTAGATCCTGGTGGTGTGGATCAGCGAGTCGATGTCTCGCTCACTCTTGGCGTACAGCTTGATGTCATCCATGTAGAGGAGGTGACTTATGGTGGCCCCATTCCGGAGTCGGTATCCATAGCCAGTCTTGTTTATTATTTGGCTGAGGGGGTTCAGACCTATGCAGAACAGCAGTGGGGACAGTGCATCTCCTTGGTATATGCCACATTTGATGGATACTTGGGCAAGTGGCTTCCCATTGGCTTCAAGGGTGGTTCTCCACAACCTCATCGAGTTTGCAATGAAGGCCCTTAGAGTTCTTTTGATGTTGTACAGCTCCAAGCATTCGGTGATCCATGTGTGTGGCATTGAGTCATAGGCTTTCTTGTAGTCAATCCAGGCTGTGCACAGGTTGGTGTGTCGCACTCTGCAGTCTTGGGCGACTGTTCTGTCAACCAGGAGTTGGTGTTTGGCTCCTCTGGTGTCCTTATCAATGCCCTTCTGTGCTTCGCTCATGTATTGACTCATGTGCCCACTTATCTTAGCTGCGATGATGCCTGACATGAGCTTCCATGTGGTAGAGAGACAGGTTATTGGCCGGTAGTTGGATGGGACTGTGCCCTTTGAGGGATCCTTCATTATCAGGATCGTTCGCCCTTCGGTTAGCCATTCAGGGTGAGTCCCATCCCTTAGCAGCTGGTTCATTTGTGCTGCCAGGCGCTCATGGATTGCAGTGAGCTTCTTTAGCCAGTAGGCGTGGATCATGTCAGGGCCAGGTGCTGTCCAGTTTTTCATACCTGAGACTCTATGTTGGATGTCTGCCACTGTGATAGTCACTGGATTCTGTTCAGGGAGGTTGCTGTGGTCTTCCCTCAGATCCACCAGCCACTGTGCATCACTGTTGTGTGATGCCTCCCTTTCCCATATACCCTTCCAGTACTGTTCAGTTTCCAGCCTTGGTGGGTCTGCTCTGTTGTTATTACCCTGCCATTGAGAGTACACTTTCGCAGGTTGTGTTGCGAACAGCCGGTTTATTCGTCTGGCTTCATTATCTCTGGTGTATCTCTTTAGGCGGCTGGCCAAGGCTTGTAGCCTTTGCTTGGCAGTTTCGAGTGCTTCAGGTATGGTCATCTGGCTGTACCTCTTAGGCATTGGTCTTTTCATTGCACCTCTCTGGGCCTCTGTCATTTGGCTCACTTCCCTCCGAGCTGCCTTGATTTTTGCATCCAACCTTTGTTTCCATGGTGGGTATTGTTTCTCATGGCTCCCATGGTTGCTCTTATAGCCAAGCACCTCTAGGATCACTGATGCTGAAGCGTATATCAGCTCATTGGTTTCTGTGATTGTTGTGGTAGGGATCGCTCTCAATGCTGCATTCACATCTTCCATGAGACTTTCTGACGGTACTTCACTTAGCCGTTGTAGTGGGGTTCGGGGTTGCCTGTTCAATCTCGCCATGATCTTATCTTTCAGGTCAGTCGCTGCCTCGCTCAGCGTATCTGTGCTTATTGGGGCTTCGTACCCAATTTCCGGTTGGGGAGATGGTGAAACCTCCCCTCTGACCTGGCGTCCTGGCTCCCCCTTGCCGTAGCATTTGTGTTGTATCTCGTCAATCTCAAGTTGTGATAGCAGTTGCCGTTTGTGGATGTTGGAACACTGAGCTACTAGTTGCTTCGCCGTCAGCCTTGAATGTTTCTCCGTTCGCATTCACCGCACATTCTTTGCATGTAGCCCCTCTGACTAGGGTTACTTGAGTAGTAGCATTCCAACAGAGCCTTGTTCTCGCATCTCAGCCATTTCTTTCTTGTTCCAGTAGCCCACTTCTCGCCAAGGTGCTCTGGTTCCCCAACACCTGACGCAGACCTTGTTAGACCGGGCGAAGTCTGAGCCGGTATCTCATGTGGTTCATTGTCTCTCATGATATGAGGTAGGCGGTAGCTACCGGTAGCTTGAAGGGTATGAGGTATGAGGGTATGAGGTAGGCGGTAGCTTGAAGGGTATGAGGTAGGCGGTAGCTTGAAGGGTCTTGCCCAAGGACCCACACTGGATGCCTATTCGCCCTAACGGGGATTCGAACCGGGAACCCCCCGCATGCAAGTCTGCCAGGGTCAGGCAGGGTCTGCCTGACCCTGTTTAATCTCGTATAACCTCCCGTGTATTACTCTGCCTGACCTGGACCTTGTACCTGGAATAAACTATCCTTTTATCATCTCCAAGCTATGTTGTGCTGTGCATGTGGGTCTGTCATCTACATCACCCTGACAATCTCAACAAAGGAATAATTATTATAACACAAAGTAGAACAAAATTAAATCAGATCTCGTCTGGCTTTTTGTAGAAAAATTCAGATGAGGTCTGAAATCTATATATTAATATATATTATATTAATATTTAAAAATGTTTTAATTTTGATACCTATAAAAGTGAATAATATGATCAAAATAACTTTTATCTCTAAATGTCTATTAATCATGTACTGTTTTTTTTATAACAGTTTTAAAATTTATTAATTTTGATTCTAATTCTTATTAGAATATTAATAATATATTATTATATTATTAGAGCATAAACTCCTCCTAAACTGCCCTCTCCCAGCATTCAGACCACACGGCCTAGAAGTGATGGGAAACCAATCTGCTTCCGGTGTGATTCTAATACCTCATATAACCATTGGGTGGAGCTAGAGAGCAGGAATGCGCTGATTTGCCTGGAGCTTATCTCTCCACAGGAAGTTCCCATTGCGGCCACCACGGGTTGGTTTGAAACGTTAGAGCCTAACTAATCACGCTGCACCAGCCAACTCGAGATTGACTGGCCTGGTAGCCAATGAGAATGAGCCAAACACCGACAGTAACAGCTGGGAAATTGCCGGACGTCATTTCCTGACAATAATACGCTTTAGACTCTAGGGAAGGCCAGCGATGTTTAGACCGATTGGTTTATGACCGATAAACCAATCGATCAACCAAAACCACCACATGTATTGTACTGTATGTGTATGGTTGGAGCTGGTTATTAGAGCATTAACTTCTCCTAAACTGCCCTCTCCCAGCATTCAGACCACACGGCCCAGAAGTGTAGATGGGAAACCAGTCTGCTTTCGGTGTGACCAAATTGGGCATATTGCCCGATATTGCCCCACAACATCCCGTTCTGAGAGGAGACGAGCAGAAAGAGAACGAGAGATGGGGGGTAGTCCTCCAATGCATAGAACGGCGGAAAACTAGAGCCCGCTAGTGTACAGAGCCAAACACTGGTGGGAGAGTTGCAAGGCTCCAATTTAACAGGTAACCCAGGCATTAGCCATCTAGTGGGTGTGTGCCCGGAGGGGGAGGTTGATTTGGGGGGAATTGTGGTCCCATGACTTTTAGACACAGGATCAATGGTTACCACAATGACTGAGAGTTTTTTTAAGAAAGGATTTTCCAATCTCACCAGAAATGCTTAAGGATTGTGGATGGTTAGGGTTAAGGTGGCTAATGGACTAAAAATTATTATTATTTGGGTTATGTTGAGTTGGATGTTACAATTTTGGGGATATGTCTGCCCGGTCGGGGGGTACTGATTGTAGAAGACCCCATTAATGGTTACATGAAACAGAAAAAAACATGTGTGCCGGGAGTATTGGGGATAAATGTATTTAACCCTCTCTGTAGTAAGTTGTACAAGCAACACGGTTCCAACCTGTGGGAAGCTCCAGCCCTGAAGACGGCACCCCCATCTTGGAGAAAAACACTGAGGTATTGCCAGACGATGGATGCCTTGGCTAAATCTGTTGAAACCCATCGCGTCAGAGTGCAGGGTAAGAAGCAATTTTGTGTTCCTGCAGGAACCTTGTGTATGTTCTGTTAAACTGTCCTAATATATCTGAACCGGATACAACAGAGCTGCTTGTTGAAACTCTGGAGTGTAATCAGAGCTGCCTCCCAGAAGGGCTGTTGGTGGCACCCTCATTGCTGAAGGGAGAAAGGGGTGGGACTTTTGTACCTGTTACCAATATGGGTAAAACGAATGTTTGGCTGACGCCACGTCACGTCATAGCCACAGTTCAAGTGGTGAGCGTGTTGGTTGACAGGGATCCTCAAATATGTGTGTCTGTAGATCTTCAGAACTATGTATGTACCTCTTTGTAATGCTGTTATAATGATGTTCATGCACAGGCGCAAGTCCTGCTGCAGCACGCTTTGATTGCTCTGTCATACCATGATGTCTTTTTGGTATTTTTTCTTACTTTTTACCTACTGTGTGTGATTTTCTTTAATTAGTCTTAGTATTTAAGTTGCACCCTCTCTGATCATGTTTTTCGAGAGAGATTTTTTTGGACCGTTTTTTTCACTTGGATTTATACTTTATTTATAATTTTTACTTTTTATAGGCTTTTAATAATCATCCGTAAAGCTAGTGTGCAAGAGCAGACCCGGCTGATTTCTCTGCTGCCACACTACACACCTCAGGTTCAAAGGCAGCCTGCCACCACTAAAACTGTTAAAAGATGGACAGATGAGGACCGCGTTGCTCTGCTTTGAAGACACTGACTAGGAGGCTGTCTGTGAACCTCATGGGGAGGACATTGATGTACTGACTGACTGCATAACAGATTATATTAATTTATGTGTAGACACCCACGTACCTGATAAAACTTTTCACTGCTTTCCTAACAACAAGCCATGGGTCACTCATGACATTAAAGCCACCCTGAATGAAAAGAAGAAAGCATTCAGGTCAGGGGACAGGGAGGCAGCTAGAATTGTCCAGAGAGAGCTGTCAGTCAAAATTAGGGAGGGGAAGGAGGCTTACCAGGGAGGTGTGGAGGGGCATGAGGACCATCACTGGCTACAAGTCCAGCAGCCAGGTGACCGAGGGGTCTGTGGACAGGGCCAACCAACTTAATAACTTCTTTTATAGATTCCAGGTTGGGCCCATAAACCCCCCGCTGCCCATGATAGGTCCCCCTTCACATCACCCACAGGCCTCATCCACCCCTACCTCACACACCATCACAGCTGAACAAGCTTCATCCAACAAAGACTGCAGGACCTGATAGAATCAGCCTAAAGGTGCTGAAATGTGTTCCCCAGTTTTGTCCTGCTGTGTCCTCCAACACATCTTTAACCTGAATCTACAGCTGGAGAGTGTTCAACTTGGGTGGAAAAAGTCATGCATTGTGCCACTGAATAAGACGCCACGTCCCAGAGTCTTCAATGACTACAGACCCGTGGCGCTGACCTCTCACATCATGAAGGCTTTTGAGAGGCTGATCCTGGACTCTCAAATCAAATCCTCAGTTGACCCCCTCCATTTTGCATATCAACCTCATTTAGGAGTTGATGACGCCATCATACATCTGCTCCATCGCACCTACAACCACCTGGACAAGCATGGCGTCTCAGTGAGGATCATGTTCTTTGATTTCTCCAGTGCATTTAACATCATCCAGCCTGCACTGCTGGGGGAGAAACTGAAGGACATGCAGGTGGAGCCCCCCCCCTCGATCTCATGGATCACGGACTACCTCACCAACCGCCCCCAATATGTCCGCCTGCAGAACTGTGTGTCTGACACCATGGTCTGCAGCACAGGAGCTCCACAGGGGACAGTCCTGTCTCCTTCCTCTTAGCCCTGTACACCTCAGACTTCAGGTACCACTCAGAGTCCTGTTCTCCAGAACAGAAGCGGTGGACACCTTTGTGGATTGGTGTGGACAGAACCACCTCCAACTGAACATCAGTAAAACTAAGGAGCTGGTGATCGACTTTAGGAAATCTGTGATTGCTGTCCGCCCTCCCACTATTAACAATGAAGAGGTGGAGATGGTGACTGAGTACAAATACCTGTATTTGGACCTGTATTTTGACAATAAACTGGACTGAGAACTCCTCAGCTGTGCACAAGAAGGCTCAGAGCAGAATGTACTTCCTGAGGAGGTTCAGGTTGTTTAATGTCTGCAGCTCCATGCTGAGGATGTTCTATGCGTCTGTGGGTCCAGTGTTTTAGGCTGTGGTCTGTGGGGCAGCACCATGAATGTAGCAGACACTAACAGACTGGACAAAATGATCAGGAGGGCTGGTTCTGTTCTGGGGGTGGAACTGGACCCCCTACATGCTGTAGCTTAGAAGAGGATGCTGGTCTAACTCCTCTCTATCTGTTACGGACCTCGGGATCCGTTTGTGTTGCACGGGAAATTGCTTGGCCCCGTGTTTGATAAAAGACGGTAAGGTTTAAAACAAGTCCTTTCAGTGTTTAGGTGTCCTCCCTATGGGTTAATGAGGCCAAAGAGATATGGCACTATTTATTTGTACAGGTATATCTTTCTATTGTGTAGGAAACTGCTAAATATTTAATTAGCTAATTAATTAAATGACGGCTAATTTTGTAACATGTCATTACAATGTGCTGTGGTGGTCTAATTTTCTTTATGTTTATGTTTACGTATGTGAATTTCAAACGAGGGTGCGTACAATGCTGGATTTGTTTTACGGCTCCTGTTGGAAAAAAAAGATCTATTCCTACAGTCCGTCATTCACTCACTGAAGTAAGTACATGCTTGATACTTATAATGTTTTAAAATGTCAATTTGTCTGTTTAAAATGTGGTAACCCATGTGTGAGGCAAGCTAATAGCTAGCTATGCTAATGGTTACACATAGTAGACCGAGCCTTTGTCCCCTTCAAATGTGATTATGTGGGCTTCTGCAGCCACACACTTGTGTGGAAAAAGCTAATGGCTATTGGCATTCGAGAGGCTACAGGCAGGGAGCGGTGGGTCTAGCTCACTGTAGTATGTACGTGCTTAATACTTCTGATGTCTTAAACTGTCCAATCCCAACAGCCCCTGCACTTTGTCTTCTAGGAGATCTAAGTGGGCTTGACCTAGAGACAAACTCATCACCACACTTCTTTCTGCCCTCTCTGTTGAAAAGAAAATCATCCTCATGAACTGGAAAACTAAAAAAAAATTAAGCATTACTCAGTACCTGAACAGCTTGTTAGATTATACCACCTTAGACACATTGTCTGCTTCATCAAATCAATGACCAAAACCTCTAATTGTTTTCTTTTCCAGGTAGGGATCCGTGGAGCTCGGGTGCTGCGTCATGTCTGGCACAGTGGTGGGGGGGGGGGGGGGGGGGGGGGTAACTGGTGGTTGGGAGTGCCTGCCTACCTAAGGACAACAGGGCTGGTGAATTCTGGGCTGGTCGCATGGGTCCCCTGCGGTGGGGGTGCGGTGGCTGCTGAGATCGACAGTCCGGTGCCGGAGTAGGGCCATTTTGAGGGTTGGCGTGTGCCTTTCTCCGGGGAGCGAAGGCAGGCTGTAATGGAAAAATTTTGCCTTTGCGCTATTTCTTATCCAACACAGTCGTCATGTGCTGGTTAGTTGCAATACTAAACTGAACATTCTTAGACAAACAACTAATCTCTTGTGCCCTGTCGTACATCAAGTTTAAACATCTGATGTTCCATTTGACTGACTAATAATTTATGTATGTATAATTTATGTTTGTCTTTTACACCTGGACTCTGGCTTCTTCCTATCTGACTCCCCACCAGACCCAAGGCTGTTAAAGCGAATGCATCTCGTCTTCGAAGCTTGGTGTTCCTTCCTTTGGATAACAAGACATGATGATGCAGAAGTGAGAAAGCAAACATTCTCACTCAGAGCGGGATAAGGTGGCACAAACAATTCCATTGCTGCAGAGAGACATTCCACCAGAGCCAGAGAAAGGGGTTAAAAGCCAGAAGCAACTTAAAGACCGTTGGCTCTTTGCATCACACCTTCGTGGTGTGTGCACTGATCTCCCCAGCTGGTTTTTGGTTTGGTGATGTGCACGATCAAAATCCATGTTTTTTATTTGCTTTCCCCATTAACTTTATTTTCTTTATTATTTCAGTAAATCGCACAAAAGGACAACTCTCTCATCTGCCTCTTTATGGGAAATTTCCACCACAAGGCCCCCCCTGTCAGTGTGCGGGGGCGGACCTTGGGGTGGAGACCTGGGTTAACTGTGTCCTGGGGGGGGGTCCCTCTGGTGGTGTCTGCCTGTGCCCTGAGGGATTTCTCTCCCCTGGGGCGCTGCCCCTGATCAGATGGGGCGCTGCCTGCCCTAGTGGTCCGACGCCCTCTGGTAACTGCTCGGGCCTGTCGCAGGGGGGTTGGCGGACTACTCATTGGGCCCTGGGCGGAGGTTGGCCCTCAATGCACAGCCACAGAGTATGTGTGTAGGTTTGAGTGTAGCACTACACGGGGCGAGCATGGGCATACTTGAGCGAGAAAATAGATATGTATGAAAGAAGGGTGAGGATGGCTCTGGCTGCACTGCGTGTGGCGCCTGGGCAGTAGTACTGCGGTCCCCGGGTCCCGGCTGTCTCTTCCTGGCTGGGGGTTGTGGGGGCGGTGGGATGGGTAGCAGAGCTAGTTGGGAACCTGGCTCTGTGGACCCCGGTGCCTTGCTTCCTAACTACATCTCTCCACATTCATCCACTTAGGTCTGCAAGGGGTGTCCTGCTGATGGAGGGACCGGGGCTACAGGGAAGTGGTTCCGTCCCTCCCAAGTGGGATGCTCTGCAGTTTTAATTGCATTAGTCATACACACTCGTCCAGGAATTTGGGGGCTCCCTCCGGGGGGGCCAGTGGACAGAGCCCCTAGACGGATGCTCGGGAGGAGCTGCGGTCCCTGCCTGGGGCCACATGGCCCACGAATGAGATCAGATCAAGCAAATGGTGTGGGTATGTATGCGTGCGGTGCAGTTGGAGTGTGGGGGGTCCGGTTTTCCGCACGGGGTACATGGATCCTCTGCCTGGGTGGTCTCTTTTTCTGCTGACCCCCACCAATTGCTGGCCTTGTGCTGCGGGCCCGGTGTGGTGCCAGGGGATGAGGTCGACTCCGGTCCACTCCGCTCGTGTGGGGGTGGTGGACTGGGGATGGGCCCCACTCTGGGCGAGGAGGGCATCTTCTGGCGGGCTCCCTACGGACCATGGGTCCTCGGGCTCCATTCTCTCAGGCCGACCCTCCCACCTGGGGGAGTGTTTGCCCCTGGTTCTCATGGGGCGGACAGCGTTGACCCACGGTGGCCCACTTTGAGCTCAGAGGCTGTCTCTGCTGCAGCTCTGCCTGGGGGGCTCTGTGTGGGCGGCTTGGGTCGCAACACCTGCCCTCCTGGAACTGAAGGCGCGTGGGCTCCCGGCTGCTAGGATTCTTTCCTCTGCTTGTTGGATGGGCGTAGTGGCTGAGCTCTTCCCATCGTCCTGGCTTCCATAAGCGGCATTGTTCATGCACCAACGTCTGCCTCACCCAAAGGGTGAACAATGCTAAGCTACAGCTCTACTAACCTTGTAGTGGGACACTCAACACCTGAGCTGATAAACAGGCTTTCCAAACCCAACTGTAAGTATTACTGAAACTTATCACTACCAATATTAATAATGTGTGAATATGGAAATTGTGGTGTTGTATGTCATGACTATTATTAAGTAGTATGGGATAAGAATGCATATGTGTATGTATGTGATATGTATATGTTTGTATGAGTATGTGCACATACCTTAGCACTATTATTGGTATTAGTATTAATCTCCAAGGTAAACCACAGTACAGCAGTTGTTTAGTTATGAATGTGTTAGCCTAAGGTACATCCTTGCTTATTTATTTTGCACCAATTGATTACTTAACAGATTTGCTTGGTTTCAGCAGCTGGTAGGAGCCCTCCACTGTTGAGGCCACCACTTTCTGTACACATCAAAGGACCTCATTCTCCTCAGCAGATGAAGACTGTATCCTTCTTGTATATACAGTTTGTGTTGTTTGACCAGTCCAGTTCATTGTTTAGGTGAACAAGTTTGAGCCCTGGATGTTCACCGGTGTGTGTCAAGTCAAGCCAAGTCAAGTCAAACACTCACGCCTTTGTTTTCCCAGTGTTTAGGTATCATCTAATCTAATTAGAGACGCATGACTGTATATTAGTTGTTTATCGTTTTTCTCCGTTGTGACTAATGATCATTTTCACGTGAATAACAGTTTCCCAGTTTCACTTCTTTGTGTCACTATTGGACCAGTAATTGTAGAAAAGTACTTACATGAGGCTCCAGGTGTTTAACTGGATCATAGCTTACAGTTTTTATTGGTCGCTTTGACCCAGCCATTCAATGAATCAACAAGTTCTTCTACAGTTTTTGTCTATTGCTCACAAACCAAAAACACACAATAAAATACTTAAACTTCTTGTAGCACAGTGTTACACACAATGTAATCATAGCTTACATGGTTACATGGTCACTCAAAAAGCAATGCTCATCTGGCAACTGTAGTCACTCACATACACACCTGAAAACACCTGCACAAAAAACAACACCAAACAGTCTGAGCCTCAGGACTAAAATAGGCCCCAGGTCAGACGTGTGTGTGGAGAACTATGCAAACATGGACGCAATGAGAGTCACAGTGAAAGGAGGACAAAGAGAGAGGAGTCAGATGTGGTTCAGCTCACAGTTTTATACCTGCCCCTTACAGCCCTTTCTAAATACAATTCAAGCGGTGGAAAGTATATGATCAGCAACCCTACACCAACATGACTCTACTGCAAGCCATGGAAGTGGCATTAGGAGACATTGAGGTGGATTCAACACACAAGGTGATATTTTTTCCCGATGCTGTGGCTAGACCCGCAAAGAAGATAGGATCCATAAGCCCCACCACCACACACACACACACACTATTTCTTCTGTATGTTTTGTTGATACATTTCTGTAAGAATGTTTTTTGTGTGAAAACAATTGTTTGATTTCTTCAGAAATGTTACTTTTAAGGTTTAACAGAAGAAGTCTGAGCAAATTCGAGTTAAAAATGGAAATACAAAGACGGGTGTTTTTTTTATTAATTTAATTAATTTAAGTTCATCAGTGTGTTGCTGGATGAAAAGGTGATTCAAATGGAGCTTGTGTGTAGAGTTGCAAAAATTTGATTTTTAGAAAGGAGTGTTAAGTTTTGATTGCAGTGTTTCATTTTGGTATGAGTTGTTCATCTCCAAGTGCTGATGTCTCTTTGGCTTGTGTGTAGAGTTTTGACATACTGTAATGTGCCACATTTTGCAAAACGTATCTAAGCAATAGGCAAAAACTGTAACAGTTCACACACAGGTTTAAACAGCGGCTCCAATGCCAAAATGACACACTTTGCTTGCAAAAGGCCCTAACTGTGTCAAAACATTTAAAATACACAGCAAAAACTTATTTTGCTTTTAAACAATACATCTTGCAACCAAGTATATGAACACGACCAATCAGTTATAACAGAATGGACAGCAGAAAAACAAAACACTGATCTCAGCGTGAATCAGTGCTTCATTGATTGTCATTGTAGCCTGTTGCTATTTGTTGTCTTTGTAGTTTATGTCAAATTTACCTTTTATGCAAAGAATTGGATCCAGATGAAGAAATGCTTTGATTTATTTAATCCATGAAATTCATTTTTCAAACTGCGGCAGAAAACTTAAGTATTGTAAATATTAACGAAAATATGTGTACAGTAAACTAAAAGTACAGTTAGATCGATTGGAGGATAAGATACAGCCATGCTGATAAAGAACAACACAGAACTGGCAAAATTTTAAGGCCTAAAGACTGATAGCAAATTGAAAATTTTTGTGGAGTAGTGTCAAACAGGTGCTTTGATGAGTTCATACTGATCTTACTGGTTTTAATAGTTAGGAACAGATGGTTTCTTGTTGGTCACCAAAGCTAAAACAATGGAATTAGGACTGTTTAAATGATGTCAGTGTTACTGCTTTGCAAAAGGGAGGAGAAAATGTGTCAATATAATTTACACTTTTACTAAATGTGTCTGATGCTCTGCTGTAATAGTGACGATGAAAATAATTGGAACGAAGTTATGCAAAAAAGGTAAAAGCGACTAATAAAAAACTGTAATAACAAGCTTCACATTCACTAACAGCAAGACAACACAGACCCAACTGTTACAGACTAGTCATGGTTGTTCATCTGTTGCCTTGAGCTTCACAAATGTCAGGAAACTTTTAATTCTCTTCTGAAATTGACATATGGTGATGAAACAATATTTGTACGAGCCACTGAGTGGTTACTTAGGTTGTTTTGGTTTGTTATTGATGCATTATTTCATTAATTTTTACATTTATTATATTCCTACTGTTGTTCTTTGTTCTGATGTATTAGTAAAGCACAGAGCTTGTTGAGATGGAGATGGAGAGAAGTGTGAAGAAGAAGCAATTGGTAAGGTTGGGTCAATTTAGGATTATGACTGTACTGATATAAATCCTGAAACGTTGTAACACCTAGTAGCAGAAAGCATATGTCGGTGTATTAGATAGAGTTCAGTATTGGATTGTGTCGTGTCATGGACAATAAATTTTCTTTTCAACCACAGAGACTTTCTTTGGATCACTTTATTAGGTGAAGTTACACAAAGGTCAGTAAGTGTAGTAAAAAACTGACCACCTAGCAAGATAGGGTGGCCTTTAAGGTTATGGATGTGTTAAACGGCCACTACAATATTTGACCTTGTGACCAGAGTTACTGTGCACTGTACGAAGCCACAGAAGGCCATTCGTGGATGATAGATACAGCTGTGCATATATAAACACAAATGGATAGTGTAAAGTGCAGAACTATAACTTTTGTTATAAATGTATTTTATATGTATCTCTGGCAGCATGGTGGTGTGGTGGATAGCACCGTCACAGCAAGAAGGTTCTGGGTTCGATTCCCGAAGGCGGCCCTGGTGCCTTTCTGTGTGGGTTCTCTACGTGTTCTCCGGCTTCCTCCCACAGTCCAAAGACGTGCATTAAGTTGATTGGCTTCTCCCCATTGCCCGTAGTGTGAGTGTGTGTGAATGGTTGTCTGTCTGTGTTGCCCTCCGATGGACTGGCGACCTATGCCTCTCGCTCATAGCCAGCTGGGATAGGCTCCAGCACCCCTGCAACCCTGCATATGGGATTAAGTGGTATGGAAAATGGATGGATGGATATGTATCTCTGTACTTGTCTTCTGGTTTGTTGGTCATGAAGAAAAAATACAAAACAAACTGGTTGTTCGTTTCTCTTGATATGAGTGACAAACGGAATTTGGATTAAAAATGCATTTAAAGCTGTTTTTTCGTTTTGACAAAAAAGCAGAGAACGAAAAAATAAGTCGTTCTCTCATTATAGCAGCTTTTAAGTTAGTGGAGAAACCAAACTCTTAAAATTTACACAGACCGCATTGACCTATAGTTTGCTCTGACTCTGAATGAAACGTACAGTTAGAGCCCGAATGACAGATGATGCGTCCAAACAGAGCTTAACCAGAAATGTATGCATGTATGAGAATCGGGGAAGTGGCGTCACCGTCTGAAGCAGACAGTGATGTGACGTTCCAACGATGGTGCTGAGAAGCCACTTATTCATAGGCAGTTCACTTGGATCAAGTTGTCAATGTGCGCTAATGTTTGTTGTCAATTGACAAAGTTCCTGATGTCTTTATAAAGTATGTCCTTGTCTTTCAGTACTATGTGATCTTTATCGACCCTCATCTTATATGTAGACATTTTCATACAAAAAGAGAAATTAAAACAAGAACTTCATCAGTGAATTTTTATTTACATTTAATTTATAACAATTTTTGTTTTGCAATAGCAAACTACAGCCAAACTAAACAGTACTGCTGTATGTCTAAAAGCAGCCCCCAGCACTCCTGGGATTCGATTTCCGCGGGTTCTGCAGTCTTTTGTTTATGCGGTCTCTTATGTCTTTCCAATCCTTCTCTGTTATTAAGGAGTACCGGTACATAACGTGCTCCTTGACCTGACATCTAAGCCTTTGCAGTTCACTTTGTGGCCCCAGGAAGAGCACGTGGTGAAGGCCACAAGCTGCATAAACATTCTGGCCGCATAGTCGCCTGGACATCTTTGAAAAGTTTTTTCTTCCACGTCCGGTTCCACTGTTTGCAGGACTATGTCCGGGAGAATATAAGCTCCATAGGAGATCAGGCAGCATGATCAGCTGCACCTAGGTAGGCTGTGGGACGCCAAAACCTTTCACTTCACTTTTTTCAAACGCTCTTCTTATGGTATTTCACACAACAAGTCTGGCACTGCTAACTTGTAGAGGATATTATATAATAAAAATAAATAAATTGTAATAAACTCTCTCTGAGGTATGCCAGAACGCCAGGACTCAGCAGATCTCCGACTCATTAGTGCAGCAAGTTGTTTGTTTTACATATATTGATTCTTCATGCCAATAAGGACTGTTACACTTATTTAGCCGAAGACAAAACTCAAAAGGAGAGCGGACAATTCGCTCAGCTGCACCTAGTCTGTGGAACGCTCTCCCAGAGCACACGAGAACGCCACAGACTGTGGACATAACTTGGAAATACTACTATACTAAATACTAAAATCGTCTGCTAAATAATACAGGCAGCCAGCCCTATTAGTCATTTGATATTATCTTTTAGGCCAAAATATAAAAATGAGATAACAACGCTGATTGTTCAGTAATTATAACTTCTGCTCACAAAGAGAATCGAACCCGGGACAAAAAACTAAAAGGTCACATCTGTTAACGAGTACACTATACCTATACACCTATATAACATCATCATACTACAGCGTTAAAGGGGCCAGTGTGGGGGCTGATCACCACCTATAGGCCAAAGAGACGTAACACACGCTCCAACGCGTTAAAAACAGGATGATATCGCAGGGAAAATGGAAACGAATCACCGTAGAGGCTGACACTCTTAAGTCCTATGACTGTATGTTTTTGAACAAGGTCTGTCAGTTTTAGAAGTGGAGGAGCCGTTAATGTGTCTGAACACACTGGTAACACAGCGTCTGGTTGTTTGGGCCAGCTGCCAAAGAGTGTACAGGACCATAGCTCCCAGTAAGTTAGTTACGCTAGAAACATAGATTTATATTTTCCTTTCCAGACAACATCGACTGAAATCAATCCTTCTTTTGGTTAAGTCCAGTAGATAAAATATGAAACACATCTGTTTTCCTCGTTTCTTTTAATAAAAGTGAAAAACTGTGCTCAATACCAGTGTTAAAAACCAATAAACCAGCTGAAAATTGTTTTTTCAAAACCAAAAAAAGAAATGAATTTAAAGCCATTTCCCATTTTCTCATTTTGAAGAAGAAACGAGTAAACGAGTCGTTTTGAAACAGCAGATGACTTGGATCTGAGTTCAACCAAACTATTGTTTGTTTTCAAATGCAGGATGTATCTTGTACATAGAAATTTTAAGACAAAAAGAGTAATTGAAACAAAAACTTCATCATAGAATTTTTATGTATGGTTTTATAACAGGAATGTTTATGTAGAAACACAATACTGTACATCTCAACTGTAGTTCGTAGTTCCTAAAAGCAGCCCCCAGCAGTCCTGGGATCGGATTTCTGCAGGTTCCGCAGCCTTTTATTTACCCGGTCTCCTATATCGTTTTATTTCTTGTCCGTAATGAATGAGTACCGGTGCGTAATGTGTTCTTTCGCAGGGCATTTTTGAGGAGACCTTGTTTGCCATCTGAGCCCTTGCAGTTCGCTTTGTGGACCCAGGAAGAGTACAGATGGAGCGATTCATTTTCGCTGATTTCAGTCGACTGTCAGTGCCCTTTCTGACGCTGATCACACACTTATCACACCCTCATGAGCATAAACTTAACGCTTTATTTTTAACAAGTTTTAACAATCAGCCGATTGTGGTAACATTTGGCAGTAAAGGTGATTGAAATGACACAGAACTGAAAGAATATCAGCTGGCATAACTCATAACACATTTATGTATTCAGATGTCCTTTTATTACTGGATATGGTGGATGATGATGCTGATATCCTGCTGTACAACCAGGCCCAGTGTCTGTCCATTCTTGAGGCACTGTTGTGCTTTGCCTTGTGTGGTGGAAATTTTCCATAAAGAAGCAGATGAGAGAGTTGTCCTTTTGTGCGATTTATTGAAATAATAAAGAAAATAAAAATAATGGGGAAAGCAAATAAAAAGCATGGATGTTGATTGTGCACATCAACAAACCAAAAACCAGCTGGGGAGATCAGTGCACACACCACGAAGGTGTTAAGGTGTTATCCAAAGGAAGGAACACCGAGCTTCCAAGACAAGATGCATTCGCTTTAACAACCTTGGGTCTGGTGGGGAGTCAGATAGGATGGAGCCGGAGTCCGGGTGTAAAAGACAAACATATATCTTAAATTATTAGTCAGTCAAATGGAACATCAGATGTTTAGACTTGATGTACGTCAGGGCACAAGAGATTAGTTGTTTGTGTAAGAATGTTCAGTTCAGTATTGCACCTATAACCAGCACATGACGACTGTGTTGGATAAGAAATAGCACAAAGCAAAATCTTTCCATTACACCTTGTCTCATCCTTCTTGCCTTGTCAACAGAAAATGGGGTGCACAGATCTCTGTATTTTGTGTCACAAGACACCAGAGGCACGTTTACACCAGGAGTCTCTAGCTGGGAGCTTCTGTGCCTTAACCACTAGGCTGTTGGTCCTTTGAGGGTGACCTACTGTATGGACAGACACTATATTCCTTCATACAGTATTATGTTAACAAAGCCTTGATTTGAGCGGAACCTTTAAAGTGATGGATCCATGAGGAATTTTCTTGTTAAGCAGTTTACAAATATATCTGGTTTTAATGGCTCAGGTGAAGTTGTGTGGAAGTTGAGTCATGTCAATGCTTTCAGTCTGGTGTCCTTCTTGGGGGAGGGTTCATCACACCTACTCACTTTTGTGTCTTTTGTTCATGTAACGAGACAGTTCTTTGCAAGTGTGAAGTGAAGTCAAACTGGAGGATAATGTGGAACTTCCCTCAGACTGAGGAAACCTTTGGACTTTGTCAGTTGTCATTTATTCCTGGCTGGTTGAAAAAAATTGCCAGTAATTTTAGTGCTAATCATTACAATACAGTAATACATAGTATAATTAATTATGATAATAATTTTTCAGCACTGTAGCCAGGCTGACTAAGAGTCATAGCTGTGTTGAGCCTACTATCCCCTTAAATCTCAGCAGCAATGACTTTATGAACTACTTTACTAATAAAATTATCATCATTAGAAAAAACATTCAGCAGTGACTTCTTCCAAATGACAGAAAGCACTGTCTAGATCCATCAACTTTAAATTTACCAAATCCTCTGTCTTACCTAGACAGCTTCTTCCCCATAACTCATATGGAGTTAACCTCAATAACTAACTCTTACAAGTCGTCCACTTGTCTTTTAGATCCAATCCTAACCAGATTACTCAAAGAAGTTCTACCTTTAATCAGCTCGTCCATTTTAAATCACATCAACCAATCTTTACAACTAGGCTATGTCCCACAGGCTTTTAAGGTGGCTGTGGTCAAACCTCTATTGAAAAAACCAATCGGAGCACTGGGGGCTGTGACCCCCAAACTGGAGGAGTGGCTACAACAGATCCCTGGAAAAACATCCGAAATCTCAGTCCAGAAAAGTGCGGTCCTAGGAACAGCAAGGATACTGCGCAGAACCCTCAAGCTCCCTGGCCTCTGGTAGAGGACCCAAGCTTGGAAAGTGGATGAGACCACCCGCGGAGGGTGAGAATAGAGTGTGTATGTGAGTACAAACCTCACGAGTGTCTTGACACACATATATATATGTGTATATATATACAAACCTAATGCACTTCCAGTCTACCTGTGGGCCTGGATTACACATCACTGCTCCAACTGGTGCATAAATGTGCAATTTATTTTTTTGTATTTTATAAACCCTTATTAGTCCCACAGTGGGGAAATGTGTTCTCTGCATTTGACCCATCCCCCTTGGGGGAGTAGTGAGCTGCCACATGAGCAGCGCCGTCGGGGAGCTAGCGCAAAGTGCCTTGCTCAGGAACACACCTGAAGCCAGGGGATCAAACCGCAGACCTTTTGCCTTCCGAGGCCGACGCTTTACCAACTGAGCTACCAGGACGCGAATTGCAGGTAATTTCCTAAACGTTAACAAGGCAGCCACGCATTAAGTACATCACAGTGGGGGGGTCATGACTGGTGCAGGGGGGCTTGGTGGAATGGTATCTAAGTCATGCTAATGTCATGACAAGATCAGCATGAAATCAGTCAGGAATCTGTATGTAGTGAAGTCCACTATTAGCATAAATATTCGGGCCACATAGTCAGCCAGACGTGGACAGTCGTCTTTGTGTTTGGCCTTATTGAAAATCCTTTCTTCCACGTCCGGTTCGACTGCTTGTCCGGCAGAATTGTTGGACTGCCTATGGTCGCTCGAGCTGGCGTGGACGTACAAATGCGCTGGGCCGGGGTAGCGACGGGCCAACGAGAGCCAGATGACGTAGCAATGAGAGCTGAAGGACAGGAAAGTCATTTTGAGGATGGCTGTCATTCCAAACATGCCTCCTGCTCTGGAAATGGTCACAGGTGCATCTGGAGGCAGATGGAACTATTTCCTCCCTCAACTTTTTCAAAAATTACATGAGCTTCATCTGCATCATCACCTGTCTCCTAACTATGGTTGTAGACCCCTCTGCGACACAGACGGTGTCTTTTGAGTGATGTTGGCTTCTGGCTTGCGCAATCGTTTTTTGTTTGTTGCTATTTTGTTGTTAAAGATAAGACAATGACCAAAATTTCGAAAGCACATTCTTAAGTGTCCGCATTACACGTGGGGCACGAGAGTGTCTAAGTGGAATGTACTCAGGCACTATAATGCGCGTGAGCCAAGGCATGTGCGTCCGAGAAAAATGTTAAGTCAGGTAAGGTAAGTCAAATGTCTCAACAGTGGATTGAGAACTGCGAACTGTATCCCAACGTGCTGTTCACTGACAAAACAACTGTTGCACTTGAGCACTTTGCAAGAATGAGCTTCACAAAAAAAGGACACTTGGTTTCCAAACTGTGGCCTAAACATCTCCTCAAACTGCATGTTTGGGGTATGATTTCTAGGTGGGAACCAGGACTGATGATTATTTTTTAAGGAGATTATGGACAGACAGTTTTTCACGGAGTCCATAATCAAAAGCACAGTGGGGCCCGTACATAAGGGAGAATTTGGAGTCACAGCATCTTTTTTTTTTCAGGACAATGACTCCAAACATGTAGCTGCAAGAGCCTGTCTGGCAGAAGAGATCAACTGGGTGCCACCTGAATCACTTGATCTGAACCCTATATAGAGCTCATTTGGCATCTGATGAGAGACTTTTTTCGCAGAGAAGCCAAGCCCAGGACCAAAGAACCAACTCATACCAGCCTTGAGGTTTCATAGACTGACAACAAGGATATGCAATACTCTGATTACTAGTTTAGCAAAAGTCCTTCCAATAATTGTAGACAGACAGAAGGTGATGTTGTACACTTCAGCAGCTACACTTTATACTGTTCAGTAGGTGTCTCACTGTCATTATGGTAAAATACAGTATTATTATGTTATATTTGTAATGTGTGTACCTAGACTAATAAAACACCATCTCACTTCTAAAACCAATGGTCTTTTTCTTATACTCCTGACAGATAAAACCTTCCACTTCATTGCTTTTAAATGCTGTTGTGTAAATGTTGTTCACATAAAATCTGAAAGAGGATTTATTCCATAAAAAACAGATTCTATAGACACTCTCTAAGGTATGTCAGAACTCCAGGACTCAGATCAACGACACATTAATAAACCACCAAGTCATTTGACCACTTTCAATATGTCATAATCTACAGTCTTTGTATTCATTTCCTGTTTTATTTTGTACATTACATCTGGTTTCTGTCATTCCATGCTCAGTTCAGTCTTTACTTCTGGTCACATTTTAGTTCAGCTGTCCATCCATCCATCCATCCATCCATCCATTTTCTAAGCCGCTTATTCCCTAATGCGGGGTCACAGGGGTGCTGGAGTCTAACCCAGCTGGCTTTGGGCGAGAGGCAGGGTACACCCGGGACGGGTCACCAGTCCATCGCAGGGCAACTAGTTCAGTTGTCATCAATCTGTAATCACCTTGATATTTAACCGTCAGTACTCACCTGGCTCCCCGCCAGATCGTTGTGTATGTGTTCCTCAAGTGTCCTGTACCTCGTTCCAGTGTTCCCTGTATGTATAGTTATCTTTCTGCCGAAGCCTTCTTCATCATCCCAGTCTGTACCGTAGCCTTGCCTGATTACCCTATTGCCCGCCTGCCTGTTTGTGAGACTGTACTTTTGCCTGCTCTCTTTGTGCCCTCGCC
Organism: Betta splendens; assembly: GCF_900634795.4. Classification (NCBI taxonomy): domain Eukaryota; kingdom Metazoa; phylum Chordata; class Actinopteri; order Anabantiformes; family Osphronemidae; genus Betta; species Betta splendens. The sequence goes on from NC_040893.2 coordinate 806,806, forward strand.
TTCTGGCCACCTGTGTTCTGTCACCTGTATTCTGACCTGGAGACTGTGATTAAACCCTCAAACTTACCTGACTGCCTCCTGTGCTGTGCGTGTGAGTCCGCTATCTCAGAATCTGTGACACAATATTTGAATGAGACCAGTTAAACTATTAAGGCATAGCCAGTGTCTTTTAAACGGAAGCTTAGATCTCCAAAGACTTGTATCGGATAGTATTAAGAAGCAGTTTAACAACGAATGAAAACCCCTGCTTATACTCTAAAAGCCTGTAATTTATTCAGTATTTTATACTTCCACCGTTACCCCAAATGTGATTGTAACTAAACAGATATTTTACCTTTTAATCTGGGAGTAAACTACAACATTATGTCAGGAACACTCGGATGAGGACCCAAATGCACAGCAAAACACAGGTTGACGGTGATCAAAGGGTGGTTTATTCCGGGTTAGGCAGAGGCAGCGTCAGGGACAGGCAAGGTTCATACACAACAGGGGGTTACAATACCAGAATCGTCGAGCGTCAGATCGTGGTCAGGCAGGCAAGGTCGGCAACAGGCAGAACAGAAAAGCAGGGCAGACAAGAACAGGCAGGGATCAGGCAGGCTCAAAATCAGCAGTCAAGACAGGATTCACGAAACACGGTAGGGCAGGATCAACAAACCGGATTATGACAGGAAACACACAAACAACGATCTGGCGGGGAACTAAGGACACAGGTGGTGGTTAAATACAAAGTGAACTAATAGCAGATGAAGTGCAGGTGTGGATAATGCGGACCGGTACTGACAGGGAACAGCTGTGATGTGACGTAGCAGGAAGTCCTTTCAACATAAAGGCGGATCTAAAACCGGGACGTGACAACTGAACAGGAAGTATTACAAAATAAAACAGGAAACAACAAGAAACAAAACCCAGATCGTGACATTATTATTATTTATCGGAATAAAATTTATCACAATATGAAAACACACAATTGATTTGGAACTTGATGTGCGCTGGATATGCGAGGAACAGATTTTACAAATTTAAATTTTAAATTGAGGAAAACAAAGATTTCCTGAAATGGAAATCAAAAGAACTGCTGAAAATACAGGAAGACACAGTATACCTAAATTTTACAAAACAGCTAAATGTTATAAATAAATAGTTTTATTTTCAAGAGATAAAAGAATAGCTTAGAGTTATGGAAACATTTAATACATTTGAAAGTAGCTGCAGAGAAGCTTTGGAGGAAACATGTGCAGGTAATGGCTAAACAGTAAAAAGAGTCTTAGTAATAAACAGTTAAAAGAAGTACTGCTATTTCTAGCTAAAGATTTGGATTGGTGCTTTTATTTTGAAAGTATATGGAAGAAGACGGTGTGGATCATAGCTTAGTTGAATAATAGTCTCATTAACTATTTACATTAACCAGTTGAAACCAGAAATATTGCCAAATTTAGCTAAAGATTTACATTGGTGCTCTTATTTTTAAAGGCTATGGTAGAAGCATATGACAGTAATCGTTAAATTATAAAAAAAAGTCTTATTACCTACTCATAACAAAGCAGTTGAAAGCAAAAATATTGTATTTTTAGCTAACAATCTGGCTTGGTGCTTTTATATTGAAAGTATCTGCAGGTAGCCTGTGCATGTAATTGCTAAACAGTAAAACAGTCTTATACACTTTTCATAATAAACTAGTTGAAATCTGTGAAATATTGCTATTTTTAGCGAAAGAGCTGAAAAAGAAGAAGTCACTCACTGCGCACTCTACCATAGGAGGTGGCGCTAATGCACCTTTCAGTTGGTTGCCACCCATCATTTAAAAGACAAAAAGAAGAAGTCACTCGGGTTGAAGAAGCGCCCACTTGCTGCTTCCCCAAACGTAAGTACATGCTTGATACTTATTTGATGTATGTACTCCAGACGTTTCTCTGTTTATAATGTAGCTTCCCTCCTGTGTAAGGAATGCTAATTGCTAGAACCTTTGAATCTAACAGCTACAGCGACAGAGAGAGACAGTGTTGCAAGGTGCTGACACGCAATTTGGATAAGTCCAAGCCTCTCCAGCATTTGTCCGGTTTGAATCGTGTGATATATGGTACTGAGGTCATTCACTCAGCTCACATTGTAGCTGCTAGCGCGATGGTAGCGCAGCTTTAGCGGCTAGCGCTAGTAAGTTGTGAGAGTCAGCTGTGTTTCTAATTACTACCGAGCCTGTCCTGTGTATGTTGTAGCCCGAGTAGACCCGTGAATTTGGGTTATTGCAAATTGCAAGTGTTTTTTTTATACAGGCTGACGCATGCCAGCTACCGAAACGCGAGGAGGTTGCTTCTCAAACTGACACGCGGCTACCTTGTAGAAGAGAAGAATAGTGCTCACCTCAGGAGCAAAGGTATGTACATTTAACAGCAGTATAATCATTTGCTGGCCAATATGCAGTTTTATTTGACAGAGATTTTGCATTTCACATTTCGGTAGTTGTGGTATTCATAATCTGATCTATATTATTGTCTATGTATTTACTCTGTATGCAGTTGGTCAACTTATTTTGATATTTTCAACTGTTGACGGGTAATTTGTAACTCTAGTGTTATGGTGCAGATTATGTGGAAAATGTGATGGAGACCATCTTCAATAAAGTCCTGCTGGACTCAGGTTGTTCTATGGAGGACCTTGTAAACATCCCTGTCCCACCAACCCTCTGAGCAAAATTTGAGCAACCTGACAGAAAGGAGGTCATTAATGTCATGCTAAGATTTAACAAACCAGCACTATAAAATAAGTTGAAAACGTGTTTGCTCCACACACCATTAAAACTGATCTAACTACCTCTATATATTGTTTAGATCTGTAAAGGTTGTGAGATACATAGGAAATACTGGTCATTTTATTAATCTGCTATTCTATTCTTTATACCTTCTAGAATGGTGTCAAGGAAAACAGCTGCATCCTCCATCTGTACAGCAGCTGCACTGCTTCCGATGTCTTCCAACACGTGAAGACAAAAAAGATCCTCACATCTCCCCAGCCAACTGCCCATGACTATACCTGTTCCACTCCAGAAACTATGCTTTCAACATAACTATGAATCCGGTACGATACGGTACGGTAACTTATCCAGCATTATAGTGCTGGTGCATTGGTTAACTATTACTACTATTGGTTGACTATTGCTGTTTCACTGAACTATTTTTGTATGTATATACCTAATGAGGGAAAACAGACAAATGTTTTATAATATTTCAGCTTTTATTGAGGTATTGCCAAAAACACAATAATTTAGGTATTTCACAGGTGGTTTAAGTCCAACATAGGTGCCTTGTCCCTCAGGAAACACTGCCCTGATCCAGACCAGGGAAGGTGGGATGACTTGGACTCTTCACCCTAGAGGTCCCCGCACCAGCTGACAAGACTTCTAGATACCTGCAACAACTTGAGATACACACAGACATAGTACTGAAAAAAAACAATAACTACATTTCTATTACTTATATATGAGCACTTGATATATCATACACCTTACTAAAAGCAATTAAAAAAAATATTAGGTCAATATATATTTGGAAACAAAACTATGTTTGTAAACCAGAGTTCCCAGGTACATTATGATTAATCTGTAAATAGTAAAATGTTCTAAAGTTTTTTATGAATTTCTGAGATACTGATTTATTCCATGCATGTGTAATTGTCTGACATACTGTATATTAAGAATAAGAATAAGAATAAGAAAACCTTTAATAGTCCCGCAGTGGGGAAATTACCTCTCACAACAGCAGTACAGATGAGCAAGAATACAGGTACAGAACAGTTTGTGTTGGCACAGTACAAAGCAGTACAGTACAGTTAGAGTGAGCATGAGGTCATTGCAGGGTTATTGCACAGTAATGGGTATAAGATTTGTACCGGTAACAATATACATGATTGTTCACAGATTTACACAAATATTGTGCAGAGCAGGTTGCTATATAAACCACTGATGCAGTGGGTGAGTGACTGTGGTGGGATGTGGTCAACAGTTCTGATTGTACAGTCTGACAGCAGCAGGTAGGAAGGATCTACGATATCTCTCCTTCACACAGCGAGGGTGGATCAGTCTGCTACTGAAGCTGCTCTCCAGAGCAGACAGTGAGTCCTCCAGTGGGTGAGAGACCTGGTCCATGATGGATGTCAGTTTAGCCAGGACCCTTCTCTCACCCACCTCCTGCACCGTGTCCAGAGTGCAGCCCAGGACAGAGCTGGACTTCTTGATGATCCTGTCCAGTCTTTTCCTGTCCCTCACTGTGATGCTGCTGCCCCAGCAGACCACACCGTACAGGATGGCTGATGCCACCACAGAGTCATAGAAGGTCTTCAGGAGTGGCCCCCTCACTCCAAAAGACCGCAGTCTCCTCAGCAGGTAGAGTCTGCTCTGACCCTTCCTGTACAGTGCATCCGTGTTATGGTCCAGTCCAGTTTATTGTTCAGATGCACTCCCAGGTACTTGTAAGAGTCCACTCTCTCAATGTCCCTTCCCTGGATGTGCATCGGTGGTATGACAGCAGGCTGCTGTCTGCGGAAATCCACCACCATCTCCTTCGTTTTCCCTGCATTGATCAGGAGGTGGTTCCGCTGGCACCAGTCCACGAAGTTCTGAGTGAGTCCTCTGTACTCTGCATCGTCATCATCGGTGATCAGTCCGACGATCACAGAGTCATCAGAGAACTTCTGCAGAACACAACTGTCCGTGTTGTGTCTGAAGTCTGACGTGTAGAGGGTGAAAAGGAAGGGGGCCAGTACAGTCCCCTGTGGGGCCCCCACACTGCAGGTCAGAGTGTCAGACACACAGTCCCTGGCTCTCACAAACTGAGGCCTGTTTGTGAGATAGTCCATAATCCACTCCGTCAGATGAAGGTCCACACCAGCCTCCTCCAGTTTGTGTTTCAGAAGCACCGGCTGGATGGTGTTGAAGGCACTGGAGAAGTCAAAGAACATGATCCTCACAGTGCTGCCGGGCTTCTCTAGGTGGGAAAGGGCTCGATGTAGGAGGAAGATGACGGCGTTGTCTACTCCTATGCCGTGTCGGTAGGCGAACTGCAGCGGGTCCAGGTAGGTTCCCACCGCAGGGCGGAGGTGACCCAGGACCAGTCTCTCCAGTGTCTTCATCAGGTGTGATGTCAGAGCCACTGGTCTGAAGCTGCTGGGGTCTTTGGCGTGCGGTGTCTTGGGCACTGGTACCACGCAGGAGGTCTTCCAGAGCTGTGGTACCACCCTCAGCTTGAGGCTCAGGTTGAAGACATGCTCCATAACTCCACACAGTTCGCCTGCACAGGACTTAAGGAGTCTGGAGCTGATGCCGTCTGGTCCAGCTGCTTTCCTGGCCTTGATCTTCCTGAGCTCACTTCTCACCTGGGTGCTGGAGAAGGATAGGGGTTGAGGGAGTGTCTCAGTGTGGTGTGAAGTGAGGGGTTGAGGGAGTGTCTCAGTGTGGTGTGAAGTGAGGGGGTGTGGTTGGGATGAGTCACCAGTCGTCAGGGCTGAGGGTAGAGGGCTTTGTGTAAAGGTGTGAAGGGCTGTGGGGGCTGGTAATCCAGTGGTATGAGGTGACAAAAGGTTCGGAGGCAGCTGCTGGGAGGTGTGAGTGGGTGCTTGGTCAAACCTATTAAAGTGTGAGTTCAGCTTAAATGTGTTCTGTAATGAATACACATTCAATCATACTGGCTCCAGTCCTGGATCATCAACCATACATACATACATATAGTTTGGCAACTAGTTCAGGCGTCTTGAGGTAAGATTTATCGAAATTTGAATTTATTATTAAAAGTAATAAAGACATGCAATATCTTGAAAGCAATAGTTGCTGTCACACCATGCCTCTGTAGGCATTCACTGTTCCTACATTGGCACTTAATTACAGACAAATATGGCAAAATATAAGCTGCAGCTGAAGATCCCATTATAGAAAAATTATTTTCACACAGCAGCAGAACGAGAAATAAAAAAAACATGTAAAAATGAGTTTATATTATTTTATAGAACTATGCTCCCAAACAAGCTGTAGTCGTGTTATGAATATTCTGTTGTATTAATTCAGGCTGCTAATTTGCAACCATTAGTATTAGCGTTAGCAGCCAATCAAGTTGCGTATTATATAAATCAAATTAAATTAAACGTGAATCTGCCAGTTAGACGTACCTTGCGCCAGTCAAAGTGTAACCACTTCAACAGCCTCCCATTCGACTTCAGAGTCAGGTTTTGGATCAAACGTATGGTTGAACTCCACTATGAGGACGAGTCAGCCAGTGTCACTGTTACAATGGATTCAGTGACCGTGACGTTTGATTCCCACGGCTATGCGCTTCCTCAAAGGGGTGTGGCGATCAGTTTAGCTTCCGACACACTCCGAAAATAGAGCGTTGTGGACGAAAGCTTAAAACACACATTTTCAGACGGGCCGTGTGGGCGATCTACAGCGCTTTTTGGCATGAAAAGTTACAGACACCTTACTGAGACATCAAGGTCCAATTCTTTAGCAATGTGGAGCATGAAAAAAGTGTGCATGGACCTTTAAAATTGTGGCTACAGTCTATCTTGTACTTCTGCGTTTTCGCTGAAAAAGTATCACAGCCAAACGCATTACACTTTATGGGAGGAATTCTGTAACTCTTTGCACTTTGAGGCAGCTACAAACTAAAGTATAGGTATGAGGGTTTAATCAGGCATATCATTAGAAAGAAGACAAGTATGACTACGAACGAGTGAAGAAATTATGTTCATAAAGTGAAACCTGTGGCTGTAGTGACGAGTTAAAGAGAAAGGTTCTGGCTTAAAAAAACGTGTCCTCACACTCCAGCTGTGACATCCCGCACTCCAGCTGTGACATCATGCACTCCAGCTGTGACATCACGCACTCCAGCTGTGACATCACACACTCTAGCTCACCCACTACACACTAATGGAAAACCTGAAAATTAACCAAAAACCACCCTATGCTGCTATAAATCAGAAACTTTTAACGATAATAAAAAGCTGAACAGAAATAGTTGTAAAGCTGAAGATTGTTTTAAAGCTCAAACGTGTCCATAGCCTAAAGTATGCTGAAGTAGTTAAAGCTGAAAGAAGACAAAGCTGAGTAAAATTAAAAAAGAAGTTTTTTTATTCATTTCAATGAGAAAAAATAATTTTAAAAAGTTTAATAACTTGAAAAATATGAAAAATATGAAAAAAGGGTGAACTCCATACCATAGCCAACTCAATTTACCAGTGCTGTGAAACCATATACAAAAAAATCACAGACACCGATAAATTGAATCATCCTTTATTAAACAACTAATATTAACGCCAGTATCAACAATATCTTGAACAACTCAGCAAATTACAACTTAATCGTATCGTGTGTACACTTTATGTGTATGCGTGTTACCTGACATGAAAGGGTGTGTGTATGTGAGAAAGAGGAAGAAAGGAGTGAGAGGGGAAGAGAGAAAGTGAGAGAATCCCAGCTTTAATCTGGGTTTGCGCTTTATATAATTGAGTTTAGCTCCTGTTAACACACACTTAGTTAGCAGCGATTACTAATTGAAAGGACACTAAGCCTACACAATTTGGTTTCAGTGAAGGCTTGGCACAACTTATTCTCAGTCTCTGGGGTTGTGGTTAGCAGCAGTTAATGCTAGTACAAACACAACACAATGGTATCGCTTAGCAGTTGATGCTAAGCTAGTCCAAACTCACATAGCTATGCTAATGGTAGCATGCTAACACACACACTGGCTGACATGTGGTAGCTCTTTGCTAAGCTAAAGCTAAGCTCATTACTAAGCTAAGGCTAAGCTAACAAAGCACAGCTTGGTAACACTGACGGCACCCTTAGCTAATAGCTAAGCTAGTAGTTAGGCTAACACTAGTGCCACTGGTGGTACAGCAGCCTATGCTAAAGCTACACTTGGCCTCTTAATGCTAAGTGGAAGCTAAGCTTCTAAGTACAGTTCCTACCGCAGCTCTCAGTAACTAGTGTTAAACAAAAGGCACCACCTTTCTGCCACACACAGCTATGAGCTCTTGTATAAACCAGCAATAGATTATTTGTAAAGATTTAAAGCACGGTAAATACTTTCCCAGCCCCACATGGGGCACCAATTATGTTGGGGCAGTGTGAGGGCTGTGGTATTGCCAAATAATTTAGTAACACTGGAGGGTCTCAAAAAGACTGAGTTTGATTATCTGTACAGGTTTGCAGCATGGTAAATAATCTTTCAGCTTCACATTATGTTTATAATTTAGATTTGCAAATTTTGGTTATTAGCTTAAATATTTATAATGATATGACCAATGTCTACAGTTTTGTAAGTGAAACACTTAGTTATAATTAATTAATATTAATTGCATTAATAATTTACCGCCCTGTTACCAGTGACCAATAACCAATTTGGAATAGCAAGTCTCAATTGTATTAAACCTTCTCGCCGTGAAGCGACGGTGCTACCCACTGCACCACCATGCCGCCCAACGTGACATTCTTCTTCTTCTCATTATTATTGTTGTTGTTGTTGTTGTTGTTGTTGTTGTTAGTCTTCAGCATCAACACTAGTCAGTGATTTATTGTAGAGACTTCCTATTGCTGAACCCAGTGTCAGGGGGTCAGTTCGTCTTTTCCTTCTCCTCCGTCTGTTGGTGACATTTTAGTGGCGGACAGCCACCCCTTGCTTCACATCCACCTTTATGTCTGACCACTTTTGTTTTATTTTGTGCAACTGTACAGAACAACATTGGCAGTTCCACACACGGTCTCACCCAGTGTATTGTGCAGACAAAGACCCTATTTAAATGCATCAACACAATTATATGGAGGTGTGTCAAGATTCATCAAGACTCATTCATCTGTGCTCAATTTCACATTGATCGGGATGTATGAAGGAAACATGCGTAGATCCGTGCTTTGTAGAGTAGTAGTCTAGTCTAGTTTTTTGGTTTTGATGGTACGCAGAGTTTAGTAGGAAATCTTCACAAATCTTTGTTCATTAGTGTAATGGAAAAATTCTACTTTAATGCTTCTTGTGTTCATTTCTGACTCTGTATAGTGTCAGGATTTGGGTTTCGTTTCTAGTTGTTTCCTGTCGTCACGCCATGTCCTGTTTTATTTTGTTAACTTCCTGTTCCAGTCAGCTGTCCACTTACCGGTTCTCAGTATCCACACCTGTCAGTAATTATGTAATCATTCTGCGTATTTAGTCACCACCTGTTCCCATAGTCCTTTGCCAGATCGTCGTTCGTGTTTCTTGTGAGTTTCGAGTTTCATTAGTTTCCCGTGTTTCCCGTGCTTCGTGCCCCTCGTGTTTTGTTCCTGTTTTGCCTCGTGTCTCCTGCCTGATCCTGGACTAACTACTGACCGTGAGTTTGTCTCATCCCTGCCTGTACTTTTGCTGAGCCTACTTGTGTACGAACCCTGCCTGGACATTGGACTCGAGATTGCCTGCTCCCTTGTTTACTGCTTACTGAACTCTTCCGTGTATGACCTAGACCGTCTGACTCTGCCTTGGAAAATAAACCTGTGCTTAACCATTATCCTGCCTCCGTGCTGTGCATGTGGGTCCGCCGCCTGCTTCGAGCCCTGACAGAACGATCTGGCCAGACTTGGACCCAGCCAGCACTCAGTCTCCGGTCAGGTCAGTGACTGTTTTTCTCGCTCCTTTTTTTTTTTTTTTTTTTTTTTAACGGCGAGTATAATCCACCCGAGGGAGCATGGAGTTCACCTGCGCCGAGCTACCTAGCGAGCTACGAGTTTATTTTAAGATCCTCGCGGAGGATTACCGACGGGCGGTTAGCCCGGAGAACCAGCGCAGCGCCGTGGAGGTGGCGATATTGACGCTGGAGGACGATGACAGTGTGTTAGAGCGCCCCAGTGTTCATCGCCTCTATGAGCGACTGTGCGCGAGGTTCAATGAGCTAAGCGACGCGCTCCGCACCACGCCAGCGCCGGTCGCAGCGCCGAAGGTTTCGGTTTCCTCCTCCCCGCCCCGTCGCACCGTTGTGTCTGCACCAACCTGCCCAGCTCCATGTTTGTTCCGCTGGGAGGATTTCCTGCACTCATGCGGTCCCCCGTCTCCAGTTCAGCCGTGTTTTGCCCAGTCTCCAGCTCAGTCGTGTTGGGGATATGCGAGGAGCACAAATTATAATAATTGGATTTATAGCTCCTGATTGGAGATACCAATTATGTTTATAATTTAGATTCACAAATCTTGGTTATTAGCTTAAATATATATAACTATATGACGAATGTCTATAGTTTGGCAAGTGAAACACTTACTATTATTGATTTAATAATTATTAATTGAATTAATAATTACTTAATTTACGGGGCACCACCCTGTTTCCAGGGACCAATAACCGATTTGGAATAGCCAATACAGTCTCATTTGTATTTAAGTTAGTTGAAGGGTGAACTCCGTACCATAGCCGACTCAATTCACTAGTGCTGCAAAACCATGTACAAATAATCACAAACAACGACCAATTGAATTATGAACGCTTTATTAAACAGTTAATATTAACTCTAGTGTCAACACTATCTTGAATAACTCAGCAAATCACAACTTAATCTTATGGTGTGTTCGTCTGGCGTTCTGTATGTGTATGCGCGTTACCTGAGATAAGAGGGGTGTGTGTGTGTGTGTGTGTGTGTGTGTAAGAGAGAGAGAGAGAGAGAAGAGGAGGAGGAGAGCGCCCCCCTTTAGGGGCGTGGTGAGGTGGCACAGCTGCGCGCGTGTGCCGGTGAGCCCTTTGAATGGAGCGCGCGTGTCTGGCGCTCACAGGGAAAGAAGCGTGTAAAGGAGTGTGAAGTGGGACTAGCGTGGATAAGGCTTGTGGTCACACAAACACGTGGGGCTATATTCTGCGATATAGTCACGTGATCGCGGAAGCGTGCAGTGGTTGAAACGTGCGCTTGGCGTGGTCGCAGAAGAGACAGAGCACTACACAGTAACACACTAAAGCACTTAAGCTAGCGAAATCACAGGTTACAACACTTCAATGTGCACCTCTTAGATTCACGTAGATCGGTAACAGCGTTACAGTCACGTGATCGCGGAAATACACAGCGGTCAGATCGTGTGTGCAGGAAAAGAAACAACACAACAATAAAACAATTACTGATACCCTAAGAGTTCTACTCTGCTCAGACTTAAGAATGCCTCTGCCTTACTGCTCAATCCTGGTGAGAAGATCCGGCGTTGCGTGCGTGCTTGCGCTGTTGCGGTCCGGTCCGGTCCAGGTGTGCGTCGCGGTGATCGCGTCGTGATCAGCTGATGCGGCGGCGAGTGAGGCGGTTAAGCTGGCGGTTTCCTGCCGTGTGGCTGGAAGTAGATGGGTGATCAGGCCCGTTCTCTGTGACGACGTCCCCGTTAGTTCAGCAGCTGGCTGCGGTGGAGGTTCCAGGCGTGCTGGTGCCGAGGGAAGCTCCAGGTGGGGCAGCGAGAGGGTCGAAGAGAAGAAGGGAGAGAACAAGGGGAAACGGGAGATCGAAGAGAACAAGGGACGAGGGAGAGAACAAGGGAGAGAACAAGGGGAAACGGGAGATCGAAGAGAACAAGGGACGAGGGAGAGAACAAGGGAGAGAACAAGGGAGAGAACAAGGGACGAGTCTTCGGTCACGGCGACTTTTATAACCGTGTTTTTGGTCACGCCCGTCCTATTGTTTGGTCCAATCAGGATGGCTGACGTCCAAGTTTCTCCTCCGTTTGTCGCTTGTGTCAGCGGGAGTTGGATGTCAGTGGGGGAGCCAGGTATGGGTCCCCAGCCTGGCGCCTGGTTTTGGCGCTGAGATTTGAAATCTCTTTGTTCTCACTCACTACTATCAGGATGAGGACTTTACATGCAGGCCGCAGTATTTCCTTTGTCTGAGCATGTGGGACCTTAATAATAATTCTGTTAATAACAGATTATACAGATGAGGTCCCCCAACATCCCCCCTTTTTGTTCTGAATGATGGCGTGTCAGCCGTCGCTTTGGAACAAGACGTTGAAAGGGTCCATGTGCTCTGACAGGTACCTTAAGGTCCTCAGTGTACTTGTCATCTCCTGTGGGCATTATCAATGTTCATTGACAGTCCATTTATTCCAAACAGTCCTTGTTTGTTAGAGTTGGAGACAAGTCTGAGCATTTTAGAGGCATGTCTGAGCAGAGGCAAGAGCATGTCTGAGCAGAGGCAAGAGCATGTCTGAGCAGAGGCAAGAGCATGTCTGACTACAATCCTAAACCATATCATTTCCTATGTATTTCTTAGGTGAAAGAAAACACAAGGAAAGAGAGGGATAGATGAGTGAAGAGAGGTGTGGTTAGTGTTTGCTGGTCAACTCGTGAAAGAGTTGTTAGCTGGCAAGGCGTTGCCAGGTTGGTGTCTTTATGAAGTGTACATGTTTGTGTCTGGTGTGGACTACAGTGTGTACATTCTCTCGTTGCATGAGATCTATAAAGACATGGACCTGCTTCTAGGTTAATCTAACCACAATTGGTACTGCCAGGGTTGTGGTACCTGAAAGGGATGCATAACCGTGGTGGCAGTACACACAAGGCTTTCCTTGATAAGGCTTCAACAGAAACTCAATAAGTTGCTACTGACTCTGACCGAGGAGCTAACTTGCAGATGAAATTTCATTAGCCTACCTAGCTACCTGTACCTGAATTATCTTCTCTGATTGTCCTGGAGGGTCTCAGGAGGCTGCAAAATCATTTAGGAGAAGAATGAACTATGTGTTGGTTACACATTGTTTAGGCTCATCCAGAGATCCAGCTATTCCTACCAGGTTGCTGATAAGATTTTGGGACCTACAATGGATGCGGACTAGTTCTCTTTATACATACCACGTTGTGGCATGGACTAGTCAACCCTCGCCTTTGGGAGCTGGGACTGCTCCCCCCTTTTGGTATGTGGATGTGTTTGACGCAGGCTTGGTGCCTGTTTCAGGCCACCTATGTCTTTCGTACCTAGTGTAATAGGGAAAGATGCCTGGTCTAATCCACTAGTGGGGAGTCAGTGTCTGGCTTCTGTTGAGAGGTCTGAAGGAGCAGCCGAACTGTTAGGCCTGTCAAGTTCTTTGAAGGCTTCCTCCACGCATCTCCGTACCAGACTTACAATGTCCACCTCTGAGTCTTCCCGTGACAGGTGAACTGGACTGTGGTCCTTGTACCTACGGTTCAAGTTCTGTCTGAACCGACCTCTTCCCCCTCGCGGGTGGGAACGAGGTTGTTTTGGCCTTGAATTACAGCGTTGAAGAGACGCATCTTCCCGGTTGACTGTGTCAACCTGCTGGCGACGTGACCTGCGGTTTTGAGTCTTCCTTTGCCCTCGTCTGCTTCTCTTAGCACGAGGCATTTCGTGGCCTTCAAGTGTTAAGTCAGACTTTTGATGGGTCTGGATGCTAAAAACTATGGCGTCCGCTACAGGTCTACTAATGGGGCGTACATGCGTTTCCCATACCAGCTGGGCATATCTCACAACTCCCTGCATTGTGCGCCTGCCTGTCTTACAGTGCATGGCGACATCAAATTGGATGCTGTCATGGAGATTATGCAGGAATAAGGACTGGAATGTACTGTCTTCTTCTAGACCTGGTGTATTCCGTCCTTGGAAGTATGTCTTTCTGAGGCGCCTGTAATATTCTTTGGGAGGTTCATTTCTTTTGTGTAAGATATTGAACGCTTCAAAGATAGTTGCTGCCGGGTCAGAATATGGGGCATATTCTTCTCTTAAAGCTCGACAGAGTAAAGAGTAATGATCCCGAATGGCAGGCTCGAGTGTTTCCATGAAGACATGGACACTCCTGGGTGTAGTCTTCCAGATTAGCTTTAGTTTCTCACGAGCTGTTGCATGAGGGAGGTCCAATAAGCAACGATCGACTTCCTGCAAGTAGTCGTCTATGGTAGAATCATGGCTCTTGGGGTCAAAGCACTCAATGTCCTTGGCTAGGGATTCAAGCTGGCGTAGGCGCAAACCTAAGTTTGGGGAAGGATAAACACTATCAGAGTCACTTGAGCCTGTGTCGTCCCACTGGTCGCTGTAACGTGGGTGAACCCGACGCTGCTTCCTGCGTTTGAGACGAGGTGCTTTCTCCAACAGGGGGCTTAACCTACCACTGTCACTCTGGTTCTCAGGTGAGTTTTCCCTCCTCAGAGTGGGGGCATTCCTGTCCTCAGTGCATGAGGGGGAGTAAAACAAGTTTGCTCTGGATGCTTTCCTGTGCACTGGACTGCTAGTGTCCCTGTACTCAGCCACTGTAGTGGTCTGAAAACCTTTGCCTTTGGCCATCTCACTGGTAACACAAGTAGCTGTACTGAGCTGGTGCTCGTAAGGAGGTGGCTGGGGGGTCTCTAGCCTCTGGGCGAGAGCCACTGCGCCTGCTTTGGGCATCTGCAGCTTTGCATGTGATCGGTTTGTTTGGCTGTCAAGAGGTGGGGGCTGCTCAGCCTTCCTGGGAGCTAGCCTACTCTCACCATCTACGCCTGACTTGGTCAGCTCTGGTCTCCTTGGACTGGCTGCCATGTCTACCTGATCACTCTGGCTCTTCCTCCTGGCTTTCTCAACCTCTTGATGGGCCACTAGGAGACTAGATTGTAGGGCGTCATGGTCCTGCTGCAATCTCTCCTTATCTTCCCGGAGCTGCTCCAGCTCTTGTTTCGTTACCCAGAGACTCTGCTTGAGGCGGGAAACGGCCTCCTGCTCAGCTTTGTAGCCACTGCACACAAGGAAGAGCTTCTTTTCGTACTCTGCAGCCTTCAGCTGCATCTTGCAGTGGCAGAGTAGAGCCAATTCACCCATTACCTCTTGGGCCAGGTGAGTTTCCGTTGAGGGCTTGGCCATGTAAGATAAATACCTCTGCAACTCAGCTTCACATTCATCAATAGTACAACTATTGAGTTCTTCTAATTCTGTTACTGACACATCTAAGATCTTTGCAACAACTCCTTGAAAGTCTAAGTTTCCCTGCTTGGGGGAACGTTCAGCACCAGATCTCCAAAGATTCACGTTGCCCATTCTGGTTCTGAGGAGCAATGTGATTTACAACTACAGCTATAGTAGTGGTGCACAGGTGACACTTGTGGCAACCTGTGGCTTACTTGAATGTTTATTATGTGTTAGCGGTGGAGGCTTGTCTGGGTTTGTCTTGCTGAAAACCAACCTTGGCTCCCGTTGCTAACTGAAAAGATACTAAGCCTACTCACTTTGGTTTCAGTGACGGCTTGGCACAACTTATTCTCAATCTCTGGGGTTGCTATGCTAATGGTAGCATGCTAACATGCACACACACAAGCTGACATTTGGTAGCTCTTTGCTAAGCTAATGCTAAGCTAACAAAGCACAGCTTGGTAACACTGATGGCAGCTCACCCTGAGTTAATAGCTAAGATAGTAGCTAGGCTAACACTAGTACCACTGGTGGTTTGGCAGCCTGTGCTAAAGCTACACTTGGCCTCTTAATGCTTAAAGTGGAAGCTAAGCTTCTAGGCCCACTCTTCCTACTGCAGTTCTCAGTAACTAGTGTTAAAGCAAAGGGCACCTTGGTTTCTGCCACACACAGTTATGGATTCTTGCATCCACCCGTAGATTATTTGTACAGATTTACAGCACGGTGAATAATCTTTGTCGGCCTCACACGGGGCACCAATTATGTTGGGGATATGCGAGGAGCACAAATTATAATAATTGGATTTATAGCTCCTGATTGGAGATACCAATTATGTTTATAATTTAGATTCACAAATCTTGGTTATTAGCTTAAATATATATAACTATATGACGAATGTCTATAGTTTGGCAAGTGAAACACTTACTATTATTGATTTAATAATTATTAATTGAATTAATAATTACTTAATTTACGGGGCACCACCCTGTTTCCAGGGACCAATAACCGATTTGGAATAGCCAATACAGTCTCATTTGTATTTAAGTTAGTTGAAGGGTGAACTCCGTACCATAGCCGACTCAATTCACTAGTGCTGCAAAACCATATACAAATAATCACAGACAACGACCAATTAGATTATGAACGCTTTATTAAACAGTTAATATTAACTCTAGTGTCAACACTATCTTGAATAACTCAGCAAATCACAACTTAATCTTATGGTGTGTTCGTCTGGCGTTCTGTATGTGTATGCGCGTTACCTGAGATAAGAGGGGTGTGTGTGTGTGTGTGTGTGTGTGTGTAAGAGAGAGAGAGAGAGAGAAGAGGAGGAGGAGAGCGCCCCCCTTTAGGGGCGTGGTGAGGTGGCACAGCTGCGCGCGTGTGCCGGTGAGCCCTTTGAATGGAGCGCGCGTGTCTGGCGCTCACAGGGAAAGAAGCGTGTAAAGGAGTGTGAAGTGGGACTAGCGTGGATAAGGCTTGTGGTCACACAAACACGTGGGGCTATATTCTGCGATATAGTCACGTGATCGCGGAAGCGTGCAGTGGTTGAAACGTGCGCTTGGCGTGGTCGCAGAAGAGACAGAGCACTACACAGTAACACACTAAAGCACTTAAGCTAGCGAAATCACAGGTTACAACACTTCAATGTGCACCTCTTAGATTCACGTAGATCGGTAACAGCGTTACAGTCACGTGATCGCGGAAATACACAGCGGTCAGATCGTGTGTGCAGGAAAAGAAACAACACAACAATAAAACAATTACTGATACCCTAAGAGTTCTACTCTGCTCAGACTTAAGAATGCCTCTGCCTTACTGCTCAATCCTGGTGAGAAGATCCGGCGTTGCGTGCGTGCTTGCGCTGTTGCGGTCCGGTCCGGTCCAGGTGTGCGTCGCGGTGATCGCGTCGTGATCAGCTGATGCGGCGGCGAGTGAGGCGGTTAAGCTGGCGGTTTCCTGCCGTGTGGCTGGAAGTAGATGGGTGATCAGGCCCGTTCTCTGTGACGACGTCCCCGTTAGTTCAGCAGCTGGCTGCGGTGGAGGTTCCAGGCGTGCTGGTGCCGAGGGAAGCTCCAGGTGGGGCAGCGAGAGGGTCGAAGAGAAGAAGGGAGAGAACAAGGGGAAACGGGAGATCGAAGAGAACAAGGGACGAGGGAGAGAACAAGGGAGAGAACAAGGGGAAACGGGAGATCGAAGAGAACAAGGGACGAGGGAGAGAACAAGGGAGAGAACAAGGGAGAGAACAAGGGACGAGTCTTCGGTCACGGCGACTTTTATAACCGTGTTTTTGGTCACGCCCGTCCTATTGTTTGGTCCAATCAGGATGGCTGACGTCCAAGTTTCTCCTCCGTTTGTCGCTTGTGTCAGCGGGAGTTGGATGTCAGTGGGGGAGCCAGGTATGGGTCCCCAGCCTGGCGCCTGGTTTTGGCGCTGAGATTTGAAATCTCTTTGTTCTCACTCACTACTATCAGGATGAGGACTTTACATGCAGGCCGCAGTATTTCCTTTGTCTGAGCATGTGGGACCTTAATAATAATTCTGTTAATAACAGATTATACAGATGAGGTCCCCCAACAGTCGTGTGTTGCCCAGTCTCCAGCTCAGTCGTGTGTTGCCCAGTCTCCAGCTCAGTCGTGTGTTGCCCAGTCTCCAGCTCAGTCGTGTGTTGCCCAGTCCCCAGTTCAGCCATGCCCCGCTCAGGCTCCAGTCGCCGTTCAGCCTCGCCACGTTCATGCTCCAGTCCAGTCGAGCCCAGTCCAGTCGAGCCCAGTCCAGTCGAGCCCAGTCCAGTCGAGCCCAGTCCAGTCTCCAGCCCAGCCGAGCCCAGTTCAGTCGAGTCACGTTCCTGTCCCAGTCCAGTCCAGTCACGTTCCGGTCCGAGTTCAGCCCAGTCACGCGCAGGTCTTGTCCCAGCCAGAGGGCACCACCTGTCGTACAGGTGCTATGCACACCCGATCAGGCCCGACGTCTCCTCCGTCGAGCTCGGCAGCTGTAAACGGTCATGCCGGCTCCGGAGGGGACGCCGTCCCAGTTCCTGTTCCGGTCGGCCATGTTGCGGCCGTTCCTGTTCCTGTCGGCCATGTTGAGGGCGTTCCCGTCCCTGTCGGCCATGTTGAGGGCGTTCCGGTCCCTGTCGGCCATGTTGAGGGCGTTCCCGTCCCTGTCGGCCATGTTGAGGGCGTTCCCGTCCCTGTCGGCCATGTTGAGGGCGTTCCCGTCCCTGTCGGCCATGTTGAGGGCGTTCCCGTCCCTGTCACCCTCGGAGCCGCAGCGCCCGCGCACCTCCCGGAGGAGGTCGCGCCAGCTGCAGTCCCCGCGCACCTCCCGGAGGAGGTCGCGCCAGCTGCAGTCCCGGCGGACCTCCAGGAGGGGGTCGCGCCCGTCGCAGTCCCGGCGGACCTCCAGGAGGGGGTCGCGCCCGTCGCAGTCCCGGCGGACCTCCAGGAGGGGGTAGCGCCCGTCGCAGTCCCGGCGGACCTCCAGGAGGGGGTCGCGCCCGTCGCAGCTCCCGCTGCACCAGCATCGGTTCCTGGCGGCCCGGCTCCGGCCGCATCAGCATCGGTTCCTGGCGGCCCGGCTCCGGCCGCATCAGCATCGGTTCCTGGCGGCCCGGCTCCGGCCGCATCTGCACCTGTTTCTCGTCGCGGTGGTCCAAGGAGGACGCCGCTGGTTCCTGTCTCTCGTCGCGGTGGTCCAAGGAGGACGCCGCTGGTTCCTGCCTCGTCCTTGGCTCGGCTGCCGGACTGGTGGCCTCGCCCGCGGCGCCTCCTGCTGCGTGGATGGCGCTGCCTCCTGCGGCGACGTCCACCTCGACTCCTCAGCCCCTCGGTTCAGCGTCCGCCTGGAGGACGTTGCCATTCGGGGTGGGCCCCGGGGACATCGGCCCAGCTCAAGGGCACGAAGAGTGCCATCCTGGCTCAGCGGCTGCTGAGCAGGGTCTCGCCACGCCATCACCCTCCGTGACGGAATCCCTGGACCTCGTGTTTTTCCTGTTTGTGGACTTTGGGTTTATCAGGTGGACTCTTGTTTTGGCCCTCCCCCGGTCCTCCCTCCACCCACCCTGCTCGTTTGCCTTGACGGGTTGGGATTCGGTCCCTCCTCCTGGGACCACCCTCCGCCCGCCCTGGTTTGGGGGGGGGGCTTCCGTGGGCGCCGTGGAAGGCGCCATGGGGGGGGGGGTACTGTCATGATTTGGGTTTCGTTTCTAGTTGTTTCCTGTCGTCACGCCATGTCCTGTTTTATTTTGTTAACTTCCTGTTCCAGTCAGCTGTCCACTTACCGGTTCTCAGTATCCACACCTGTCAGTAATTATGTAATCATTCTGCGTATTTAGTCACCACCTGTTCCCATAGTCCTTTGCCAGATCGTCGTTCGTGTTTCTTGTGAGTTTCGAGTTTCATTAGTTTCCCGTGTTTCCCGTGCTTCGTGCCCCTCGTGTTTTGTTCCTGTTTTGCCTCGTGTATCCTGCCTGATCCTGGACTAACTACTGACCGTGAGTTTGTCTCATCCCTGCCTGTACTTTTGCTGAGCCTACTTGTGTACGAACCCTGCCTCGACATTGGACTCGAGATTGCCTGCTCCCTTGTTTACTGCTTACTGAACTCTTCCGTGTATGACCTGGACCGTCTGACTCTGCCTTGGAAAATAAACCTGTGCTTAACCATTATCCTGCCTCCGTGCTGTGCATGTGGGTCCGCCGCCTGCTTCGAGCCCTGACATATAGCAACCATGCATTCTGTACTGTAGACCCAGAACTGAACATTCTTAGACAAACAATCTATCTCCCTCTCAAGGTTCTGTCGCACATTAAGTGCTGACATCTAATGTTGTGTTTGACTGACCGATTGTTTATGGCCTGTGTCTGCCTTTTACCCCTGGTCCCTGGCTCCTTTCTATCTGATGCCTCACCAGACCCAAGGCTGTAAACCTTGTGTATTCTCTGTGTAATGTAAACATCTTCACCCACCCACAGTGTGATAAGGAGATTCCACCAGGTCCCGGGAGGAGGGTTAAAAGGCAGAGACAACCTCAGAACGGGGTGATCTTTGCATTATACCTCCGTGTTGTATGTTCAGATCTCCCCAGCTGGCTTTTTGATTTGCTTTTCTCAATATTTGTTATTTTCTTTATTATTTCAATAAATCGCACAAAAGGACAACTCTCTCATCTGCCTTTATTTCAAAATTTCCACCACAATTAGGCCCCAGTTTTCTGTCAAAGACTCATCATCTTACCAATTAATTACTAGTTCCTTTTGACCTTTCACTCTAGATTGCTTGTTCAATCATTGTTGAGCATTGTTACCTTGTTAGTTTGCCTATTGTAAAAGCGTGCTGTGTGTTTTTATTGCTCCAATTGTCTTGTCTTCCTGCGTTAATCATTTGGGTTGAGATTTGGTAGGTGTAAGTGAAGCTGTTGGGGGGAGGAGTCCTCGTCTATGGAGTCCAAGAGAGGGTGATATGGAAGATCTGGAAGGTTTAATGATTACGGCTGAGGCCACAGCTGGGTAACATCAACAACGTTTGTGTTTCTATGTCTGGGGCTTTCATCTGATGATCAAAGTCCAAAACCTGTCTCTCTAAAATGGCAAGCATCATATCAACTTCACATTAGCATAACCAATTAGTTTTAGGACTAACTGGCTACATTCACTGAAATGCATGGCTAACATGGTAAACGTGGCAAATTAAAACTATCATAGCTCAATGGCTAACTCCCTGCACAACTTACATCAGACGTGTGCATGCATTTAGGTTTTTATTGTGCATATTTACTTCTGTTGTGAGACAGACTTTACGTTATCATAGTTTTAATGTGGTAGAAGCTTGGTTCATATTAAGAGCTTCCGCAAACAGTTGCTGTCTAGTGAGACACAGCAGCTAGCTACATTTTCATGGTTTGTTAATTTGAGATTGATTAATCCATATTTGTGCTTTTGCACCTTTCTCCTGTCTGATTGCTCTCCTCGCCATCTGTGGAGAAGCGTGCAGAGACTTTGCTTGTTTTTAGGCTAAGAAATCTTCAGACATGACAGTCAATACTGTACAGGATTAAAGAGTGCAGCACATTTAGCAGACACATGAAAGTGGCCACAGCACCTCAATCACTGGGCTTGATTTGTGCCTATAAGCAGCTGATAGTGCGGGTTTGCTCTTGGCCTCTTGTAAGTCAGGAGCCAACCTAATTGCCTGCTGCAGTAGGAACCAATTTATTGATGTGTTAAGACAAACGAGATGAGGCCCAGTGAAGCTGCCCTGGAATAACCAGTGCTAGGCCCCCACATACTGTAATCATGTACCAACACTGCAGCTTCAGTTTGCAGGACACAGTGCAGCACAGCTGCATGCCAACACCAGCAGTGAACTCTCTAGTCAACAATGAATGTGTGCTGTTCCACAAAGATATGACAAATCCTTCAGCGCTTTCACTGCCGGTGCCAAAGGCTTTCTGTACCCAACAAGAAAAGCTGCCCAACGTTGCAAAGTCTGTCACACTGTGGTTGTGAGAAGTCACAGCATGAGTAATGTGACAGTGTAATCAATGACTTTGAGTGAGTGAAGGACGGGGACAGAGCAAAAAATTAGTCAAAGGGAGAGGAGGCAATGTGTACAAACATGTTTGAAGGAGAAGGTTTATGTTGCAAAGAGATACGAGAATGAATAACAGCAGCTGCTCCTAAAGGAACCAAAGCACAACAACTCAGACACAAACAGCTGCACTTCATCCCATGGAAGGAACTCCAATAACAAGGACTGGTGGGAAATATTTGTGACGTGTTGAATGAATGATGAACATTCAGCTTCCGCTAATACGTATTGGATGCCTCTGTGTCCAGCTGTGAAATGTGCACTAGAATTAATGCTCATGTTTTCTGAGCAACAAGTGAGATGGAAGCTGATCTTTCTACTGTAGTCGGTTATCAGTTCACCATGGGAATCAGAGTCAGACTGTAGGTGGTGTTAATGTTTTAGGCCCCTCATTTATTTTAAATGTGGTGGCAGTTGTCAGTTGTCTCCAGCCCAACTAGAGAGAATGTCAGTAGGACTAGAGTAGCACCGGTGGAGACCGTTGCTAAAAGGAAAGAAGAATGCGCTGATCACTGCCTGCGGCCCACTACGGGCTAAGCGACAAGAGCTGTTTTCACCGTAATCGACCCTGAACCGCAGATGGCAGATTTGGAGGTGGTTCCCGAATGCTATGTAAATCTACATCGGGTTTTCAGCAAATCCAAAGCCACCTCATTACCGCCCCATCGTCTGCATACCAGCTGTCTCCCAAGAGGGGCAATGAAGTATTTGAATCAGGCCTCATCCGACCGTCCTCCTATCTGGCAGGTGCAGGGTTTTTTTCGTCAGTAGGAACGATGGATCTTTACGTCCTTGTATCGATTACCGATGCCTCAAGAAGTAACAGTCAGAGACTCTTATGCCTTGCCTGTCTGAGGCGAGAGTCTTTACCAAAGGCAGAGTTTAACACCCCGAATGGCCATTTTGAATATCTGGTGATGGCCTGACCAACGCCTCTGCTCTCTTTCAAGCCTTGGTGAATGATGTCCTTGGTCCTGTGATTAACAATTTTGTTTTCATCTATCTTGACATCCTGCAAACACCCGAGCTGTGGAGGCCTGGCCATGCCCGCCAAATCTACAAGTTCTCCAGGGGTTCTTAAGGTTCGCTAACTTTTATCACACATTATTTTGCGGGTTCAGTACCATCGCTGCACCTCTGCATGCACTCACCTCACGATAAGCCAGTTTCAGTGGTCCAAGGAGGCAGTCAACCCTTTGTCAGCTCAAGCTGAGCTTCACGTCCGCACCTGTTCGTTGCCTTCCAGACCCTACTGGACAATTTGTGGTCGAGGTGAATGCTCTAATTCTGGCATCGGAGCAGTCATCTCCCAGCGCCACCCGACTGACAGCAACTTGCACCCTTGTGCTATTATGTCTCGCAGATTATCCTCATCGGAGAGGAATTACGATATCGGCGACCGGAAGTTACTTGCGTTAAAGGGGAAATGGAGGCACTGGCACTGGAGGCATTTTCTCGCACATAAAAACCTCGACTATCTCCACACTGCCAAGCGGCTCAACGTTCGGCAAGCTCGTTGGTCTCTGTTTTTTAGGATATTTAACTTTCACTTATCTTATTGCCCACGCTCCAAGAATGGCAAGTTGCTATACAGTAGGTGGAATTCGCGCACAACACTCTACCTTGTGCATCCACGGGACTCACGCCGTTTCAGTGCGCCTACAAGTTCCAGCCTCTGCTGTTTCCATCACTGGAGAAAGATATTTACGTTCCCTCGGCTCACACTCTCCTCGAGCAATACCGTCGCACCTGACTTCACACCCTTCAGATGATGCTCAACAGTCAGACCAAATACTGTAGGTCTTGTCCACAATTCTTGGTCTTGTCATATTTTGAGTTTATTGAGGGATTTATTCATCATTTCCGTTTTCTGTTTCTCTGTGCTCCATGTCAACTTTACTATGAATCACCTGACCAGCCACCTATTTCTCATCACATAATCACTGTGTATTTAGTTACCAGTACTCACCTCAGTCCTCCACCAGATCGCCGTGTTTAGTCACTTCTTTCCAGCGTTTTCCACTCCTGCTGATCCTGTAAGTTACCGAGCCTTTGTGAAACGTCCTTACCTGTACCTGACCTGAATGGACTGTAAACACTGCCTTAGCCTGCTACCTACCTGTGCCTCTGCCGATTACTATTTTTTTGATTGTGGCAGAGTATACACTACCACAAAATCAACATGTTGATATATTGTTCGAAAGTATTGATTTACAAACACACTTTACATTATAGACACAATAAAACTTCACACATCTAGAATCAAAGAATCAAAGCCCACTAATTAATTATAATTCCATAATAATGTACGTCGGCTGTCAAGTGACAAATAAATAAACGTCAGAAATCAGACATTGTTCATTTCCTGGTTTATCAGTCCACACATCTCCCAGAGCTGTCACGTGACAAAAAAACTAACGAATAATCCCTAAGGTCCATAGGAACAAATCAGGAACGAACTGCAACGCTTGCTGCTCGCCACAGAGTCTGAGCGACTCTGCTGTCACGTGACAAAAATATAAATCCTTGAGGAAGTTTCCTGTCCTGCCATGTGGTACTGCATGGAAATGAATGAGTCTTTCACTGAGAGGACTCATTCCTCCCGAATCATATAAAAGATTAGGGTTTTATTAGAAACACACACACACACACACACACACACACACACACACACACACACACACACACACACACACACACACACACACACACACACACACACACACAAAATGCAGACAACCTTACTAACCGTGTTGCATCATTAATAGTTTTACCACACTTTGTATAGAGAGGGATGTAGCTGTGAGCATGTAGGAGATAGAGGCATATTGTGGTGCTGACTGGCCTCATCCTTTTAATGGCCACACCCCTCAGGCTACTAAGGCGCAGTGGTTAGCAAAATTAGCTAATTATTCACCGTAGCGACCCCTGAAGGGATAAAGTCAAAAGGAGTTACCTTAAAATTTTCACTGTATTCATTCGGAGCAGGAAAAGAAGTGATGAGACTCATGAGGTGAGGAAGGACGGAGAAGTGTGGAGAGCAGCAGGTCCCATGGCTCCTTCACTACAGTGTGGTGTGGGTCCCAAAAGGCTGGATGAACAGGCAGCACACTGTGGAAGACATATAAGAAGACTTGACTGCTATAACCCTGAGAAACAAAGTGGACCTTTAACAACATTCCAGCTAATGCTGCCCTGATACAGTAAACAAGTTAAATGATCAGTGCAGCTCAGGGCTTCTAATGCTGTTAACCAGGGCTTGGTTTTCCGTATCTTCCTGTCCCAACTATTGCTGATTACCTTCACCAGGTGTTCAGCCAGTCAGCAGCTGGCATCAAGGAGATTAGAAAAATAAGCAGGACAATGCTCCTGAAGGGCGGCGGTCCCCCCCTGGGGTAAACTATGAAGTCCTTCATGACTGGAGAAGTGGACAAACCATCAATTCTGCACTGGTACTCTATCTCTGCACGCTAACCCAACACTATTTACCCTGGGTCAGATCATACATGGCAATAATAGTCTATAGTCCCTTAGGCACACTCTGCCCAAGTCCAAAGCGAATACAATCAACCCTTTAGGTAATAAAGACAAGACTGAAATTATTGTAAACTCTAGATTTATAAAGACAGGAAGCCAGAGAAAGTCATTCATGCCTTTGTGTTTGTCAGGGTCAACTACTGGAACAGCCTCAGAGTGTTAGACATATCAGATCATTCTGAAGGTAAATTCTCAGTAAAAGTCTACTGATGGAACCTTGGGTCAGAACCAAACCCATTGAAACAGATTTTAGCTTCCAGCTCCATCCCACCCTGAACATGAACTCTTTGAACCACTTCTCTTAGGCAGAAGGTTACTGTCCATTTCCTTCCCGTTTGGACTCCTAAACAACCAATAACACTGTGTTGCTCTGCTCATGTCCTGCATCACACTTCTAATATGGCGAAACCTTCCCTGTACATGGCACTAAACACCTTTCTGATTCTGATTCTGAAACGGACATGTTGGTTGGTTTCACTGTTTTACATCTGTTACACTCTGAGCAACTTTGAGTTTTTATATTTGAGTTTCAGTCTTTTTAAGTTCTTGTTTTAATTTTCCTTTTATTGCTTTAATTATGATTTATTTAGATTTATCCCACCACTGAGCTCACATCACTGCAGAAGAAATGAAGGGGTTCTTATGAAATAGGTGGAAGTTAAAAGCTTTTATTTCAGTCAGCTGAAATCCACCATGAGCCCGCACTGAAAGCAACTCATTGTTTACATTATTGTGCTTTGTGTGACCATCGTCCTTCTGCGAGTCATTAACCCTCATCTAGCCAACACACACTGTCTATTATCAATGGACGTTCGCTACAGCACAGAACAGAGGAATGCCAGAGGAGACAGAGAGTTGATTTCAGAGCTGCAAACACGGAGCAGAGGAGGGAGCCGAGGAGGAGATGTGACTGGTGGGGCACGGAGAGGAGCGACAAGGAGCAGGAGGTCTTAAACGACGGAGCAGGAACAGAATAGCTTCCAGGCTTCAGGCTCCAGGTTCCAGGCTCCAGGCTCCAGGCTCCAGGCTCCATGCTCCAGGCTCCAGGTTCCAGGCTCCAGGCTCCAGGTTCCAGGCTCCAGGCTCCAGGCTCCAGGCTCCAGGCTCCAGGCTCCAGGCTCCAGGCTCCAGGCTCCAGGCTCCAGGCTCCATGCTCCAGGCTCCAGGCTCCAGGTTCCAGGCTCCAGGTTCCAGGCTCCAGGCTCCAGGCTCCAGGCTCCATGCTCCAGGTTCCAGGTTCCAGGTTCCAGGTTCCATGCTCCAGGCTCCAGGCTCCAGGCTTCAGGCTCCAGGTTCCATGCTCCATGCTCCATGCTCCATGCTCCAGGCTCCAGGCTTCAGGCTCCAGGTTCCAGGTTCCAGGTTCCAGGTTCCATGCTCCAGGCTTCAGGCTCCAGGTTCCATGCTCCAGGCTCCAGGTTCCAGGTTCCAGGTTCCATGCTCCAGGCTTCAGGCTCCAGGTTCCATGCTCCATGCTCCATGCTCCAGGCTCCAGGTTCCAGGTTCCAGGTTCCATGCTCCAGGCTCCAGGTTCCAGGTTCCAGGTTCCATGCTCCAGGCTTCAGGCTTCAGGCTCCAGGTTCCATGCTCCATGCTACATGCTCCATGCTCCAGGCTCCAGGTTCCAGGTTCCATGCTCCAGGCTCCAGGCTTCAGGTTCCATGCTCCAGGTTCCAGGCTCCAGGCTCCAGGCTCCATGCTCCAGGCTCCAGGCTCCAGGTTCCAGGCTCCAGGCTCCAGGTTCCAGGCTCCAGGCTCCAGGCTCCATGCTCCAGGTTCCAGGTTCCAGGTTCCATGCTCCAGGCTCCAGGCTTCAGGCTCCAGGTTCCATGCTCCATGCTCCATGCTCCATGCTCCATGCTCCAGGCTCCAGGCTTCAGGCTCCAGGTTCCAGGTTCCAGGTTCCATGCTCCAGGCTTCAGGCTCCAGGTTCCATGCTCCAGGCTCCAGGTTCCAGGTTCCAGGTTCCATGCTCCAGGCTTCAGGCTCCAGGTTCCATGCTCCATGCTCCATGCTCCAGGCTCCAGGTTCCAGGTTCCAGGTTCCATGCTCCAGGCTCCAGGTTCCAGGTTCCAGGTTCCATGCTCCAGGCTTCAGGCTTCAGGCTCCAGGTTCCATGCTCCATGCTACATGCTCCATGCTCCAGGCTCCAGGTTCCATGCTCCAGGCTCCAGGCTCCAGGCTTCAGGTTCCATGCTCCAGGTTCCAGGCTCCAGGCTCCATGCTCCAGGTTCCAGGTTCCATGCTCCAGGCTTCAGGCTCCAGGTTCCATGCTCCATGCTCCAGGTTCCATGCTCCATGCTCCAGGCTCCAGGCTCCAGGTTCCATGCTCCAGGCTTCAGGTTCCATGCTCCAGGCTCCAGGTTCCAGGCTCCAGGCTCCAGGCTCCAGGTTCCAGGTTCCATGCTCCAGGCTTCAGGCTCCAGGTTCCATGCTCCATGCTCCATGCTCCATGCTCCATGCTCCATGCTCCAGGCTCCAGGTTCCAGGTTCCAGGCTTCAGGCTCCAGGTTCCATGCTCCATGCTCCATGCTCCAGGCTCCAGGCTTCAGGCTCCAGGTTCCAGGTTCCATGCTCCAGGCTTCAGGCTCCAGGTTCCATGCTCCAGGCTCCAGGCTCCAGGTTCCATGCTCCAGGCTTCAGGCTCCAGGTTCCATGCTCCATGCTCCATGCTCCAGGCTCCAGGCTTCAGGCTCCAGGTTCCAGGTTCCAGGCTTCAGGCTCCAGGTTCCATGCTCCATGCTCCATGCTCCAGGCTCCAGGCTTCAGGCTCCAGGTTCCAGGTTCCAGGTTCCATGCTCCAGGCTTCAGGCTCCAGGTTCCATGCTCCAGGCTCCAGGTTCCAGGTTCCAGGTTCCAGGTTCCATGCTCCAGGCTTCAGGCTCCAGGTTCCATGCTCCATGCTCCAGGCTCCAGGTTCCAGGTTCCAGGTTCCATGCTCCAGGCTCCATGCTCCAGGCTCCAGGTTCCAGGTTCCATGCTCCAGGCTTCAGGCTTCAGGCTCCAGGTTCCATGCTCCATGCTCCAGGCTCCAGGTTCCAGGTTCCAGGCTCCAGGTTCCAGGTTCCATGCTCCAGGTTCCAGGCTCCATGCTCCAGGCTCCAGGCTCCAGGTTCCAGGCTCCAGGCTCCAGGTTCCATGCTCCAGGCTTCAGGCTCCAGGTTCCATGCTCCATGCTCTATGCTCCAGGCTCCAGGTTCCAGGTTCCATGCTCCAGGCTCCAGGCTTCAGGTTCCATGCTCCAGGCTCCAGGTTCCAGGCTCCAGGCTTCAGGCTCCAGGTTCCATGCTCCATGCTCCAGGCTCCAGGTTCCAGGTTCCAGGTTCCATGCTCCATGCTCCAGGCTCCAGGTTCCAGGTTCCATGCTCCAGGCTTCAGGCTCCAGGTTCCATGCTCCATGCTCCAGGCTCCAGGTTCCAGGTTCCAGGTTCCATGCTCCAGGCTCCATGCTCCAGGCTCCAGGTTCCAGGTTCCAGGTTCCATGCTCCAGGCTTCAGGCTTCAGGCTCCAGGTTCCATGCTCCATGCTCCAGGCTCCAGGCTCCAGGCTCCAGGTTCCAGGTTCCAGGTTCCATGCTCCAGGCTTCAGGTTCCATGCTCCAGGTTCCAGGCTCCAGGCTCCAGGCTCCAGGCTCCATGCTCCATGCTCCAGGTTCCAGGTTCCATGCTCCAGGCTCCAGGTTCCATGCTCCATGCTCCAGGCTTCAGGCTCCAGGTTCCAGGTTCCAGGTTCCATGCTCCAGGCTCCAGGTTCCAGGTTCCATGCTCCAGGCTTCAGGTCCCTGCTCAGGTTCCATGCTCCAGGCTCCAGGCTCCAGGCTCCAGGCTCCAGGCTCCAGGCTCCAGGCTCCAGGCTCCATGCTCCAGGTTCCAGGTTCCATGCTCCAGGCTTCAGGCTCCAGGTTCCATGCTCCATGCTCCATGCTCCATGCTTCAGGCTCCAGGTTCCAGGTTCCAGGCTTCAGGCTCCAGGTTCCATGCTCCATGCTCCAGGCTCCAGGCTCCAGGTTCCAGGCTCCAGGCTCCAGGCTCCAGGTTCCATGCTCCAGGCTTCAGGCTCCAGGTTCCATGCTCCATGCTCCATGCTCCAGGCTCCAGGTTCCAGGTTCCATGCTCCAGGCTCCAGGCTCCAGGCTCCATGCTCCATGCTCCAGGTTCCAGGTTCCATGCTCCAGGCTCCAGGTTCCATGCTCCATGCTCCAGGCTTCAGGCTCCAGGTTCCAGGTTCCAGGTTCCATGCTCCAGGCTCCAGGTTCCAGGTTCCATGCTCCAGGCTTCAGGTTCCATGCTCCAGGCTCCAGGTTCCAGGCTCCAGGCTCCAGGCTCCAGGCTCCAGGCTCCAGGCTCCATGCTCCAGGTTCCAGGTTCCATGCTCCAGGCTTCAGGCTCCAGGTTCCATGCTCCATGCTCCATGCTCCATGCTTCAGGCTCCAGGTTCCAGGTTCCAGGCTTCAGGCTCCAGGTTCCATGCTCCATGCTCCAGGCTCCAGGCTCCAGGTTCCAGGCTCCAGGCTCCAGGTTCCATGCTCCAGGCTTCAGGCTCCAGGTTCCATGCTCCATGCTCCATGCTCCAGGCTCCAGGTTCCAGGTTCCATGCTCCAGGCTCCAGGCTTCAGGTTCCATGCTCCAGGCTCCAGGTTCCAGGCTCCAGGCTCCATGCTCCAGGTTCCAGGTTCCAGGTTCCATGCTCCAGGCTTCAGGCTCCAGGTTCCATGCTCCATGCTCCAGGCTTCAGGCTCCAGGTTCCAGGTTCCATGCTCCAGGCTTCAGGCTCCAGGTTCCATGCTCCATGCTCCATGCTCCAGGCTCCAGGTTCCAGGTTCCAGGTTCCATGCTCCAGGCTTCAGGCTCCAGGTTCCATGCTCCAGGCTTCAGGCTTCAGGCTCCATGCTCCAGGTTCCAGCCTCCAGGTTCCATGCTCCAGGCTCCAGGCTCCAGGTTCCATGCTCCATGCTCCATGCTCCATGCTCCAGGCGGGCACGGGCTGGCAGCTGAACGGCGCAGCGGCTCGGCTCTTTACCCATGTTACGCGGCTGGACACAGCAGCATCGCAGAGACGACACACAGCTGAGCGCCATGCCAGCGAGCCGTCACAACGACCGAGGGGTGTGAAGGAGTCGGGACAAATGGACCCGTCGGAGGATGAGTCGCTGCTGAAGAACCGTACGGAGCCCGGGCCGGAACCGAGCCAGGAAGCAGCGCGTCCTCCGTGGGTCATGACGGCGCTGGCCAGCGTGCTGATCTTCACCACGGTGGTGGACGTCCTGGGAAACCTGCTGGTCATAGTGGCTGTTCTTAGGAACCGTAAACTACGGAATGCGGGTAAGAAGCTGAAAGCTATTGTGATAGTGTGCTGGTCATGTGTGTGCGCGCGCGCGTGAGTGAATTACGGCACAGAGCTCAGGTTATTATACATAACAAAGGTGAGCTTAGCTTTACTGTATCCGCTGTCACGTGGCGATGAAAGTGTGTGACTTTATGAATGAACGGATGAATGCAAGCTGCAAACATGAATGGTTTCGAAATCCCTGGCGCTGCTTTGCTCAATGAATTGTCTTCAGCGCTGCCTCTGTCGTCGCTACTCTCTCACCGAACTTGTCAGTCAAACAGACTCGTTTTCATTCCGTTCAGAGCGCGTGCAGTGGAGGAGATGCTTCCACTGAAGCGTCCAGCTTCTTATCTTATTCCTGATTTCTTCATTAGGGATGAGTTATGCTTTATAGAAAGGTATGTTGATGCTCTTTGGCAGTAAAATCTGAAGATTTGGATGATCTGTGTACTGAACTAGCAGCTCTTTTTACACCGGCTCTGCAGTTTCTCTTATTTCAATTCAATTTAGTTTTATTTATATAGCACTAAATGACAACAATGTTATATAAAGGCATTTACAAGGTAAGGTTTAAGAAGTTACACAACTAAACCCAACAAATACCACATACAACAAGCCTTAAGTATTTAATAATAATTTGACAGTAAAATTGGAGAGAAAAAAACTCCCTCTCTAACGAGGAAGAAACAGAGGAGCTCCATGTATAAATTAAGTCCCCCAGCCGTCTATGTCTATTGCAGCTTAACTAAGAGATGGTTCCTGTGACTAACAATCACTGCCAACTGAAATTTATGTTGCTTCTAATTTTAGCTATATTTCTAAGATGAAAGTAGGCGGTTCTGGAGATTTGTTTAATGTATGATGTAAAAGAGAGATCCTGGTCAAAGATGACACCAAGGTTCCTCACAGTAGAATCTGAAGCTAATGTTATGCCATCCAGGGTGGCTATCTGACTCAATAGTGTCTCTCTCAGATTTTTAGGCCCAACAATAAGAATTTCAGTTTTATCTGAATTTAGTTGAAGGACGTTTTGGGACATCCAGGATTTGATGTCTTTTAAACAACTCTGAATTTTGACTAGTTGATCTGTTTCATTTGGTTCCAAAGACATATATCGTCTGCATAACAATGAAAATTTATAGAGTCATTAATATGGTTCCTAATAATCCCACCTAGAGGTGACATGAACAGATTCTACTTTGTTCATGTTAACGACAAATCCTCGTTAATGTGAACAAACTGGAATCTTTTCAACAAATAGGATTTAAACCATCCCAGTGCTGTACCTTTAATTCCGATGCTAAGTTCTAATCTCTGTAATAAAATGTTATCATCAATTTTATCAAATGCAGCACTAAGATCTAACAAGGACAGAGACTAGACCATTGTCTAAAGCTATGATACATTAACCAGAGCTGTTTGTCTGCTATGATGTTTTCTAAATCCTGACTGACTACAGGATATTTGTCAGATAATTGTTTAGCTACACTGTTAAATATTTTGGTGTAAATTTACAGTAAATTACTGCCTACTAATTGCATGACTTTCACAGTATCATACTGCTTGTAAATTTATAGCTCTTTACTCTGACTTCACAGTAAGATAGGACACTAAATTACTGAGTTAACAGTATGCCACTGTGATTTTACAGTAAATGGATGTAACTCTTACTGCAACTAGACAGTATGCGTTTGTAAAATGTTAATATTAAACTGTAATATCACAGTAAAGGTTTCATGAGGGGTTTTCTGTTATGTTACAACATATTGTGGTACAAATAATATATTAAATTAAGAAAATATAAAATTTATTAAGAAAAAAAAACCACACAATTTCTGTGACTTTTAGATTTGCATTTCATGGCACAACTTTTTGCAACACTTAAACTGGTGACCTAATGAACAGGTGTGTATGACATCCATTCGAAGTCAATTAATTTTCGAATGAAAGTGCAGACGTTTTGAATAATAGGTCCATGCTGCCTTTTCGATTTTGACCCTTTCTCTGGATTTATGCCCAAGAAGAACCTATAAAAACAAGATCAAGAGCAAAAATGTTAGTTATTGGTGAGAAACTAAAATAATAGAAAGACAAGCTTTTTTTTAAATAAAAATGATCTTTGGATCAATTCCAGGGTGCAGGAAGCATCATCAGCATACTGCATGTTGAAATTGTAGTAGCTGGCAAAGAGCGCTGCTAAGCCACCGGTCGTAGTGAGGTCCCATGACCACCTGCCACTCCACAGACAGCATCCATGCTCTTGGCTCTAATAAGTCACCTAACCTAGCTCAGTCTGTGATAGCCCAGTCTAGTATTTTCGACCTCTGCCTGTTTTTTGACCACGTCTTTCCCTACTCCTTGTCGGACCTTGTTTTTGCCAAACTGTGTATGACCATTGCCTGCCTGACTACGTTATTATTAAAACACTCGTTTATCCAAGCCACGCTGTGCATTTCGGTACTTCCACCATTGTGCCATTGTGACATTTACAGGGACAAGCATCAAATGAGAATCTAAAGTGCTTTTAGAAAATTGTTTGGTAGTTTTCAAGGTAGCTGAAATTTAGTGTGTTTTTTTCCCTGATCCAAAGGCATCTTGGTACATGATCAGACCAACAGAGGAAGGTTCTGTTTTGAACTGATGATTACTCTGAAATCCCTCTGCATCGCTAACATCATCATTTTAGCAGTAAGATGAGTCTGTGTAGCATCATGTTGTTTTTTAATAGACTCAATTTTGAACAATGTGGCCAGTGTATAGGAATATACTGGGCGAAGCACTCCTCATCATTTTCATCATTGCCCAATAGCAAAGGCACAGGCTCAACATAGTTAAAAGTGTTTTTAAAGACCCGTTTCTGGTCTGTGCTTAATACACCTTTGTTGTAAAGCTTCAGTAGATCACCATTGTTAATTTCATCAATAGTGTTGCTTACAGTGGATTCTTGGATGCCAAGATTTTTCAGTAAAGTAGTTCATAAAGTCATTGATTGCTGGGGAGACTGTCCTTCCATGCAATGCAGTTTACATTTATTTTGTTGGAACGCCACTGCCTTTCTAGTGGTCTGGTCCTGTGCTTTAGGCTGCGGATGTCTGAGTTATACCACGGAGCTAACCTCCTCTGATTCACTGTCTTCTTCTTCAGAGGAGCCACTGTGTCTAACATTGTACGTAGAGAAGCTGCAGCATCATCTACAAGACAGTCAACCTGTTCATAAGGATTAAGGTGACTGTTCTCTGTGTATCTACAAGACATTGAGGCAAAAGATGATGGAATCATCTGCTTGAATCTGGCAACAGCGTTGTTGCCAGATATAGTAACATTTCTTTCCAGCTGCTGCAAGATCAATTATAATCAATACCAATATTAATTATCTTGACCTGTACTTCTAGGAACATGATCGTTAATGTGACTCATTGAAATCGACTCATTTAAAGTAACATATTCATCCTGCTGCAGCCAGGTTTCAGTGAGACAGAGCAGATCTATGTGAGGGTCACTTATCAAGTCATTTATTAACAAGGATTTAGATGAAAGAGATCTGATATTTAATAACCCACACTTTATTAAATTACTGTTACTTTGTTTCGAAAGAGGAACTGTTTTGATGTTTATTAAATTCTGGTAAGTCACTCCCCTTTGATTTGTCTGTAACTTGTATAGTTTAGGTGGTCCGAAAGCAGAGAGAGTTGGAAAACCAGCAGGACTGTGGCTCTCGAAGACCAGGTGACCCCTGCTCTATGCATTAACTAACACTAAGAGGGAAATTGAGGAACCACTTGGAGAAAGCTGAGTGGGTTACGACACAAAGTCAGTGATGCTGGGCACCTTTCATATATGATGGTCCATCAAATTCTCACATTTAAGAGGACCAGTATGTAAAATTACACAATGTCAGATGTGAGGTAACAACCTGCTTCATGGATCCAGACCCTGCTGTCCGCCGCCAGGATGGGCTTCCTCGACAGCGTTGACAAAGTTAATTCTATGGTTCAAAGCAGTGTTGTCATTAACGACTCCTTCGTCCCCAGTCCCCTGAGCCCCGCCCAACCCCCCCAACCAGGGCGAAGCAGAGGGCAGCGGAAAAGGCACCCCAGAACCCTGCAACCCAGCTTGGACGTGAGTGTGTGGATCTAAAGTGCACTGAAGGTGGGTGACACCTCCAAGAGCACAACCGCTGGCTGACGGTGTGTCCCCCGGACAGTGCCCCCCCTCACCCTAAATGTCTTTTTGCAGTTAAAACTGGGTGGTGATCTCTCCACCAGGGCCAGTGGGCGAGGCCACAACTGGCCTCAGCCCCAGGCCCAGTGAAGGAGCCCTGAATGTATGTGTATGTGGCTAAGTATAAGGAACTTTGGGAGATCACCAATTCTCCGAGGGGTCCAGCAGGCAGAGCCATCAATGTGAAGGCTCCACTGGCCCCCCCTGAAGGGGCCCCCAGATTCCTGGACAAGAGTGTATGACTAATGCAATTAAAACTGCAGAGCATCCCACTTGGGAGGGAGGGAACCACTTCCCGGTAGCCCCAGTCCCTCCATCAGCAGGACGCCCCTTGCAGACCTAAGTGGATGAATGTGGAGAAATGTAGTTGGGAAGCAGAGCACCAGAGTCCGCAGAGCCAGGTTCCCAAGTAGCTCTGCTACCCATCCCACCACCCCCCACAACCCCCAGCCAGGAAGAGATAGCCGAGACCCAGGGACCACAGTACTACTGCCCAGGCACCACACGCAGCACAGCCAGAGCCATCCTCACCCTTCTTTCACACTTACCCATTCTCTCGCTCAAGTATGCCCATGCTCGCCCCGTGTAGTGCTACACTCAAACCTACACACATACTCTGCGGTTGTGCATTGAGGGCCAACCTCCGCCCAGGGCCCAATGAAGGTCGGAGCCCGAGTAGTCCGCCAACCCCCCCTGCAACAGTCCCGAGCAGTCACCAGAGGACGTCGGACCGCTAGGGCAGGCAGCGCCCCACCCGAGCAGGGGCAGCGCCCCAGGGGAGAGACACCCCTCCGGGCACAGGCAGGCACCCCCGGAGGGAGTCCCCCGGACGCAGGTCACCCAGGTCTCCACCCCTAGGTCCACCCCCGCACACCGGCAGGTAGGCACGCCTCTGCTCCCTGGAGACAGGCGCACGCCAACCCTCAAAATGGCCATACTCCGGCACAGGAACGCCGGTCTCAGCAGCCACCACACCCATGCGGCCAGCCCAGAGTCCACCAGTCCCGTTGTCCTGGTTCCTTAGGTAGGCAGGCACCCCCAACCACTGTGCCAGACATGACGCAGTACGCGAGCCCCACGCATCCTTACCTGGAAATGGAATCACTCAGAGTATAGTTTTGCTCATTGATTTGATGAAGCAGACAATGTGTCTAAGGTGGTATAATCTAACAAGCTGTTCAGATACTGAGTAATGCTTAATTTTTTTTTAGTTTTCCAGTTCATGAGGATGATTTTCTTTGCGACACAGAGGGCAAAAAGAAGTGTGTGTGATGAGTTTGTCTCTAGATCAAGCCCACTTAGATCTCCTAGAAGACAAAGTGCAGGGGCTGCTGGGATTGGACAGCTTAACTGGATTGACAGGTTTTCACATACTCTTTGCCAAAATTGCTGCACAGGTGAACATGACCAGAATGCATGTAGGAATCTATCTGCTGTGGTATCTGTACAGTGAGGGCAAATATTTGAGTTTGTGAGACCCATTTGGAACATCCTTTGTCCTGTATAGTGAGTTCCATGAATAATTTTGTATTGTATTAGTTGTAAATTTGTATGTTTTGTCATTCTGAATAAATTAGAACATATATTATTCCAGAACATGTAATTAGTGGTGATGTTGAGATCAGCTTACCATTTAGAGATTGAAAGGCTCACTGTCTGATCTACATTGAAAATTAACATATAGATTTTGGATATGATGGATATATTGGATTGGATATGTCAATAAATCGCTCTATTACTGGTGGTGGATGCATGTGGATGGGAGTATTCTTACTTTTTGCATTAAGTATTTACTTTAGTTGTTGGTATTTTTTTTTTCCTTTTTTTTTGTTCTGTCCAGCAGTTTAGCAAGCAGCATATATTACGTTGAATGCCATATTGTGATGGACAGCTTTGCTTTAACAAGAAGAGTATATATAGAATATATATACTCTTCCTGATTTATGGTTTATTTAATGTTTTATTTAGCTAATCCAAAATGTGTGTGATGTTGCTGTGTTGGTGGACAGGTTAGGTTTCTGCTTTAGGGTGTGTATGCGGAAGGGTGGGGGGGTGGGTGGGTAAGGGGTGCAACCAGCTGCTGAAACCAAGCAAATCTGTTAAGTAAACAATCGGAGCAGGGATGTACCTTAGGCTAACACATTCATAACTAAACAACTGTTGTACTGTGGTTTACCTTGGAGATTAATACTAATACCAATAATAGTGCTAAGGTATGTGCACATACTAATACAAACATATACATATCATATACATACATATGTGCATTATTATACATATCCCATACTACTTAATAAAAGTCATGACATACAACACCACAAATTCCATATTCACACATTATTGATATTGGTAGTGATAAGTATCAATAATACTTACAGTTGGATTTGGAAAGTGTCCCACTACAAGGTTAGTAAGGCTGTAGCTTAATATTATTCACCCAAAGGGTGAGGCAGACGTTGGTGCATGAACAATGCCACTTGTGGAAGCCAGGGTGATGTGAGGGGCTCGGCCACTACGCCCATCCAGCAAGCAGAGGAAAGAATCCTAGCAGCCAGGGAGCCCACACACCTTCAGTTCCAGGAGGACAGGTGTTGCGACCCAAGCCGCCCACACAGACCCCCTAGGCAGAGCTGCAGCAGCCACAGAGACAGCATCCGAGGCCAGAGTGGGCCACCGGGGGTCAACGCTGTCCGCCCCATGAGAACCAGGGGCAAACACTCCCCCCGGCGGGAGGGTCGGCCTGAAAGAGTAGAGCCCGAGGACCCACGGTCCGTAGGGAGCCCGCCAGAAGATGCCCTCCGCGCCCAGAGTGGGGCCCGCCCCCAGTCCACCACCCCCACGAGCGGAGCAGGACCGACCCCATCGGCCCGACCTCATCCCCTGGCGCCACAGCGGCCTGCAGCACAAGGCCAGCAATTGGTGGGGTCAGCAGAAAAGAGACCACCCAGGCAGACGATCATCGTACCCCGGGCGGAAAACCGGACCCCCCACACTTCAACCGCACCACACGCATACCAACTCACACAAACACAGACGCATGCACCCACCCACATATGCAACACACATCATCACAACACACACACACACACACCATAGACTCTCTCACAACAAACTAGTCAATCATACGTGAACCAATGCACTCTCAGATACATTCTCGCACCCACACCATTCGCTTGATCACATTCGTGGGGAGGGTAGGTCTCCTGCCTGCCGTCCATGTGGCCCCAGGCAGGGACCGCAGCTCCTCCCGAGCCCCGACCAACCCCCTCAACCCGGGGGAGGCAGAGGGCAGAAGAAAAAGGTACCCCAGAACCCTGCAACCCAGCTTGGACGTGAGTGTGTGGAACTAAAGTGCACTGAAGGTGGGTGACACCTCCAGGAGCACAACCGCTGGCTGACGGTGTGTCCCCCGGACAGTGCCCCCCCTCGCCCTAAATGTCTTTTTTCAGTTAAAACTGGGTGGTGATCTCTCCACCAGGGCCAGTGGCCGAGGCCACAACTGGCCTCAGCCCCAGGCCCCAGTGAAGGAGCCCACCCCCGGCCCTAAATGTATGTGTATGTGACTAAGTATGAGGAACTTTGGGAGATACCCAATTCTCCGAGGGGTCCAGCAGACAGAGCCATCAATGGGAAGGCTCCGTCTACTGGCCGCCCCGGAAGGAGCCCCCAGATTCCTGGACAAGTGTGTATGACTAATGCAATTAAAACTGCAGAGCATCCCACTTGGAAGGGACGGAACCACTTCCCAGTAGCCCCGGTCCCTCCATCAGCAGGACGCCCCTTGCAGACCTAAGTGGATGAATGCGGAGAAATGTAGTTGGGAAGCAGAGCACCAGGGTCCGCAGAGCCAGGTTCCCGACTGGCTCTGCTACCCATCCCACCACCCCCCGTTGTTGGTATTTTAAGAAATTGGCACTAGTGATTTCATAGTGGGACACTAATTCTTCAAAAGAGGTAAACTTGTCAGAGATGCTTTTATGCTAACGCTCTGGTAACTATGATGTTTGATTTTGGTGCTGATAAAGGGCAGATCTGCAACTTCAATATTTCCACAAAATGTTTGTTTGTTCAATGTCTATCCAGGAGGAGTCTGCTGGCATGGGTTTTATTCATTTGTGGACATGGTTCAGTCTATTGGCAAGAAAATAGTGGTGGAAGTTAGGTAGTTCTAGGCCACCGCAGCGTCTGGACTTTTGAAGAGTTTTTAAACTAATTCGTGGTGGCTTGGTTTTCCACAAAAACTGAGATGTAGGAGTCTAATGTCTTAAACCACGCCTGGGCTGGCTGAGTTGGAATCATTGAGAATATGTAATTAATATTTGGCAGGATTATAATTTTTATGGTGGCAACTCTTTCCATACAGTAAGTGAAATGGGTAAGGACTGCCATCTTTTGAGGTCGGCTTCTATTTGTTTTAATAATGGATTGTAGTTTAGATCAATAAGCTCTGATAGCCTAGACGACAATTCAATGCCCAAGTATTTAATGTTCCCTGAATAAAAAGCAGTGAGGTGGACTGGACCAGGGAGTGGCCTGGGCAGGTGGTGCTGAGTCACGGCAGCAGCACCAGTGCTGGTGTGGGCATCTTGTTCTCTCAATCCTGTCCTCCAGTGTCCCTCACTGTGTCTGAAATCGTCCCTGGCTGACTGTTGGTGGTGCGGGCCATGTTTTCTAACAGCAGTTTGGTTTTAGTGAATATTTATGCTCCCACTTTAGGTGCAGAGAGACTCCTGCTGCTGAAAAAAGTAAATGCTGTTTTAATGGATTTTAACTCTGAGGATTTTCTGGTTTTAGGCGGTGATTTTAACTGCACTGAAAACACTAATCTGGATAGAAACCACATGGAGCCACATTCTCCATCGAAGCAGCTCTTAAGTCGAGTCCTAAAGACCCACGAGCTGGTAGATGTATGGAGGAGTCTTCATGGGCAGGACAGACAGTACACACGGTCTCCTTAGCGGGACTTGACTGTTTTTATGCTTTTGGGCATCATTTGAACATTTTTAGGTCCTGTTTCATCAGACCTGTTGGTTTTAGTGATCATGCCATGGTTTTATGTCATGTTTTTATTAACAACATAAAGCATAGGAATGCATACTGGCATTTTAACAACTTACTGCTGCTGGATGAGTCTTTTAAGGATGGTCTTAAGTTTTTTTTGGGAGAATTTCAGAACCAGAAAATTAGGTTTTGTAAGTCTGAGACAGTGGTGTGATTGTGGAAAAGTTGAGATAAAATAGTTTTGTTTACAATACACTCTCAGTCTCACAAGGGACATTACGAGGTCAATGAGGGATCTAGAGATTGACATTGTAGAATTACAGAACTTGGTGGAGTCCACAGGAAACAGGAGGCACATTGATGTCCTCAAATGCAAAAAGGCAGCTCTTGCTAGCCTATTGGTCACCAGAACACAGGGGGCACTTGTCCAATTTAGGTTTTAGAATGTGACTGATATGGACGCCGCTTCCAGATTTTTTTTCAGCCTGGAGAAACGTAATGGTAAGAGTAGGTCAATCCACAGTGTACAAGCCACTACAGAAGACATACTGGAGGAGCCCGGTGACATCAAGAGGACATGAAGTTCTACAGGGAACTTTTTCACAGCGAGTATGCTGAGTATGAGGAGGACATAGACTTCTTCTGTGGGGATCTTCCTCAGGTGTCTGGGGAGATAAACGATCCTCTGGATACAGACATTTCTCTGCAGGAGCTGTCTACAGCCTTGAAGGGCATTAAGGGAGGGAGAGCTCCAGGGCTGGATGGCCTCACTGTGGAATTTTATAAGACGTTCTGGTGTCACCTTGGAGCAGACTTTCTCTCTGTGGTTCATGAGAGTCTGGCAAGGAACCTCCTGCCTCTCAGCTGCAGACGGGTCGTCCTGACCTTGCTGCCCAAGAAGGGTGACCTTCAGGATATCAAGAACTGGCGTCCTGTCTCACGGCTGTGTACTGACTACAAGATACTGTTCAAGACTCTGGCTATCAGGTTGCGGGAGGTGATGGACCAGATCATCCATCAGGACCAGACGTACTGTGTGCCTGGTAGGCTAATCACTGACAACGTTGTGTTAATTCGGGATGTTCTGGATCTCTCTGGTTCATTGGGAATAGACTTGGGTCTGATTTCATGTGACCAAGAAAAAGCTTTTGACCGAGTTGAGCACCCTTACCTCTAGAAAACTCTGGAGAGGTTTGGTCAAGATATTAATTGCAGAACATAAGTCATAAATCGTATAATAACTGCATAGAAAGAAGAAACAGTTTTTCCCATAACACAACCTACGACTAATTTGTCTAGATCAATACTCCAATCGGTCAGAACTCAGGGCTTCATCGCCTTTTGTGGGACCATGGGTCACCTGTGGCATCTCCTCAAGCCTGTCAGACAAGGCTGTCACCATATTTACCAAATGTTCAGTCTGTCTGCAGATGTTATCCATCTGTTTCTTGTCTTCCTCCGAACGGGCTGAGATCTTATTAGTCAGTCCTGCAATCCGGGCATCCGAACGGGCTGATATGTTACTGATCAGTCCCTCCATCCGGGTCATCCTCTGATGCAAATCATCCAAACAAGCTGAAATGTTAGTTGTCAGTCCTTCAATCCGGGCCATCCTCTGGTGTAATTCCGTCAGCCGAGTAACCATGGCCCCCGTCGGTGTTTGTAGCTCTACGGCCGGTGGACACGCCAATGAGCCGGCCGCAGATTTTCCAATCTTCCGATAAAGCAGGGCACCACCAAAGCCAATCATGAGTAGCCCTGTTATCAAAGTCCAAAATATGAACAGATCCTCTGCATCCTCGATGGACAGAGGCTCCAGACACACAGGGCACCAGGAATCCCACGCGTCCCGCACGTAGCTGGAGGCAAGAGTCCTCAAGGGGCAAAGTGGTTCTCCCGGAGATTCTTTCCTTTGTGAAAACATTTTGTCCAATGCGCTGAGTGACCAGTTGATTAGCTCCATGTTCAAAAATGTTATTCCAAAATAGCAGATCAGGGTGCTCAGAAAAAGACAAGACAAGGGCACTGCAAACAATAGCAGAGTGGGAGCAGAGAGAAAAACATGTCTGCACTCCTCGAGAGGAGGAGTGGCCAGTGGGCTCTGGCATCGCCTGGCCTGTGTAGAACCTCCTCCTGCCCTTCTGACCTTTCTGCCTAAGGAGCCAGGGGGTAGTTCACGTGTCTAGCAGGGTCTCGGCCTTGAGATTACAGTTTACCCAAAGATTCCTATGTGGCCCAGCTGACCTAGTTTGGAGAGCTGTGGTTTTTGACATTTTTAAGAGGACTGATGATCTTAACCTGGACACTGCCCTGTTTTTAATTGACAAAAGTGTTTTTAATATTACAGTTTAACCCACCCACTTTTATCACAGTGTTTTTAGGTCTTGGGATTGTTTCAGTTGAGGAGGCTGGAGCCCTCAGTCTCGCTTCAATGGCTGCTGGTGGAGCCTCTTATTCACAAGGCTCGGCTGGAGGTTCAAGACAGCAATATTCCTGGACTAACACATGCTCTCATTACTGCTGGATTAATAAGGCTGTGCCACCTTGTAAATGTAACTGGTCCTGATTTGCGGAACGTAGAGACTGTGACCTCTGCCTTGGGCTTCAGATTGACTTGTGTTCTCGCGAGGTTCCTGGAACTGCTGCTGAGGTAGTTGACTGCCGATGAGCGTGCTATGGTGGTGCTGAAAGAGGGAGATCCTTTTCCTAAGATTGGTTTTAGCTTGGTTTTTAGGGGCTCCAACAATGTTTATGACCTATTCACTCTAACTGGCAAGACAATGTATGGCTCCTGTGTTAAGGCACTGATTAGGAAGCAGCTGAGAAACCGAGTGGACACAGTTTGGAGGAGGAGACTGCCAGTGTCCGTCCAGACTCAGCCAGTGTGGAGAGTCATCTGCAAGCCACCACTAAACAAAAGGACTGGGCACCTGCAGTGGAGGATTCTACATGGAGCCATTGCCTCCTTCACTGGGAAGATCAACCCAGGGGGTCCCCACACCTGTGTGCACTGTGGTGAAACAGAGACTGTCTTCCACTTTTTTATGGACTGTGCACAACTGGCTGAGATTTTTAATTTATTATCTGGTGTTTTTAATGCTTTTAATAAACTGTAAAGTGTTACTGGGTTTATCTTTTTGTGCTGGCTACAGCAGAACAAATGCTGAGAAATGGCAACTGTTAAACTTCCTGTCTGGTCAGGCCAAGCTGTCCATTTATAAGACCAGACAGGCGAAGGACCGTGTGGTGGTCTCTGTGTTCCGTGCTCTGGTCAGGGACAGAATGTGGGTGAATTTAAAATTTTATAAGCTCAAGATTTATAAGCTCATCAATGGTGGTTTTAGTCCTGGTTTTAAGTAAGGCTTTGGCCTCTCTTCTCTCAAAGCAAGTATGTATATATGTATGTGCCTTTAATATCCTACATATCTATTGATTTATCGTAGTAGTTTTCAACTAAAAACATAAGGGTTTTACATGTGGAACAATGGTATTTTTAGCGTTTATGTTGTCTGCTTAATATTGGTCATTTTCACATGTAAGTCTCGTTGGAAAATCAAATATCTCTTTCTCTCGCTCGCTCTCTGAGTGGGCAATGTGTGACAGTGTGTGAGAGTCTGCATGGTGATTCTGGCGTTTTTTTCTCCTTTTCCCATTGTTATTTTTGTAAATTGTTTTTATATTGTGTAGAGTGTTTTCGTAGTTATTGTAGTGCTGGTGTTTTCTGTGGGGTTTGGTGGGGTTATGTTTTTTTTTTGTCTGTGTTTCCATCGGATGGCGTCTAAGAAGGCGTCATCTTGCTCCGTCATGGTGCAAGAGTGGTTCCGGATCTGACGGTTTCGCTGGAGGACGTGCTGTTGGTGGTAGGAGAGCTGGTGGGGCACAACTGTTTAGTGTATACCTCTAGAATGAATAAGGTGGTAGTCATCTTCCTCAAACAGATTGCCAGTGCCTTTAAAACCGTTGGCCTGGGGTGTAAAAATGAGAAGCTCCGTCATGTCCAATCCATGGTTTTTATGTACCTGAAGTCTCCTACACAGTTCCTGGATGTGTCATTCAGAGTGAAATATGAGGACTCGTTTTATATGGTGTTTGCGAGTTCTGGTAGCATGAACTGTTTTGAGTGTGTGGATCTGGGACACAAGCGAATCACCTGCCCTCACCAGCAACGGGGGGCTGGGCATGGGCCGCCTGACACTTCCACAGCAGCGGGGAAGGATGAGGCAAATGTCGTAGTGGGGGAGGTCGTTCATCCGCTTATGAATGAAAGTCAGAGGCTGGAGGATGACGGTGAGGTTGAGTACTACTCAGATCGTTTGTCGACTGCAGAGACAACCTCTCAGTCAGCTGATGCTTATACGTTGCAGGGGATTAATAGTTAATTGAATGAAACTTTTGGTAAATCCGTAAAGATTGCTGACTATTTTCCTGACACTGATAAATCTATTAAAGATTCCCAGAGCGGCCCGGGTGCCATTCTGTGTGGAGTTTGCATGTTCTTCCCGTGTTTGCGTGGGTTCTCTCTAGGTTCTTCGGCTTCTTCCCATGGTCCAAAAACATTCAATTCAATTTTATTTATATAGCGCCAAATCACAACAAAGTTATCTCAAGGCACTTTACAAAGTAA
Organism: Betta splendens; assembly: GCF_900634795.4. Taxonomy (NCBI): domain Eukaryota; kingdom Metazoa; phylum Chordata; class Actinopteri; order Anabantiformes; family Osphronemidae; genus Betta; species Betta splendens. Next base: position 850,964 of record NC_040893.2, read on the forward strand.
GGTTTAAGACCTCACAACTAAACCCAACAGATCCCACATACAGCAAGCATTTAATTTGAGTCAGTCTATGTGTTACCCTTTGATCGACTGGTGACCTGTCCAGGGTGTACCCCGCCTCTCGCCCAAAGACAGCTGGGATAGGCTCCAGCCCCCCCGCGACCCCACATGCGGGATTAAGCGGTAGAAAATGGATGGATGGATGGATGGATGGATGGATGGATGGATGGATGGATGGATGGATGGATGGATGGATGGATGGATGGATGGATGGATGGATGGCATTGATTTGTTGGATGAGCAAAAAATTTGTTGTAGGTTGAGAAAATTTGATACTGGTCTGAGGAGGGAAGCTGTGTCAAAGAGGGGGAAAATGGCAAATCGGACACTTAATCAGGTATGCCTGTGTGGTTTTCCTCCATTGTTTGTTAACTCTCTTGTTCTTTTCTCCTATATAGTCTTGAAGGCTGAGTTCTCTTAATATAAATGGGTGAGAGATAGACAGAAAAGGGTTTTGGTGGCTGATTTGTTTAATCAAAAATGTTTGGATGTTTCATTCCTGCAAGAAACACAGACTGACACTAATAATGAAGTAGAGTGGGGTATGTAGTAGGATGGTCAGGTTTTCCTCTGCCATGGCTCCAATTTTAGTGCAGAGGTTGTAATTCAAATCTCCCCAAAACTTACTTTGAACATATCAAGTAGTACCCAGATAGTGCAGGGTAGGATGCAGCATGTCAGGGCTCAGTTAGGTGAGCTGATCTCATTTGTAAATATTTATGACCTAAATGAAGGGTCAGAGCAGTTGGCGTTTTTTTTTTTTTAAAAAAAGAAAGACAGTTGGAGATTGTGGGCTGGACCTCCTGTTGATGCTACAGACTCAGGCACTCTGTAAGGAAATGGAGATGGTGGTGGAGACACTGATGGTCTTACAATCTGCATCACACACTCCATCTATCTATGTGGTCTCCCACTCACCCTTAAAGCAGCTGCGTTCTGGGTCATCAACTGCATTAAAGCCATCAACAAAGATCATAGCGCTTGCGACGGCCTCTCCCAACGACAGAACAGTGGAGCACGTTCAATGCTGGACCAGGAAGCTACCACCTATATAGACCAGGGGTGGGCATTTCTGGTTCTCGAGGGCTGCTTTCCTGCTGGTTTTTCAACTCTCCCTGCCCCAGTTACAGATGATTACCTCGATAAGGCGTGTTTAGTTAATCAGCAGATGAAAAAGCTAACTGACACACCTGATAAAGTTGATAAGCAGAAAGAGTTGGAAAGCCACCAGGGATACCAGCCCTCAAGGAATCAGGACTGCCCACCCCTGCAATAAACACAGCAACTTTAAAACGAGGCCAGGGGGATCTGAGGTACATGACACAGCTGCTGTTGTTGCTACAGACTCAGGCACTCTGTGAGGAAATGATGATGGAGACACTGATGACCTTACAATGTGCATCACACACTACATCTGTCTCTATGTGGACTCCCACTCACCCTTAAAGCAGCTGTCTCCTGGGTCATCAAATGTATTAAAGCCATCAACAAAGATCATAGCGGTGTGACCGACGCTTGCGGCCTCTCCTAGCAACAGAACGGTGCAATCGGATGTAATTGTGGATTTGAAAAGAAGTGTGCGTATGATCGACAGTTTCTTTTGGAAGTTCGTGAAAGAGCTCATGATTACGACATACATCTCTTGATTAGACTGGGCAAACTTTTACATTGGACAAGGCCGAAGGAAATCTGCGGCCACGCCAGGAACACACTTGACAAGAGGCTGAAAGCAGTGTGACAGGACGTGGAAGTAGGGCAGACACAGAGGAGTGAAGGCCGGGCTAGCAGCTAATTCGTACAAGCCAGCAGTGCCCACAATCTTGCTGGCACACGTTCACTCTATCAATAACAAAATTGACTACGTCAGAATGTGGAAAGCTTCTCAACGCAGTATAGGGAACTGCTATGTCACAGTTTTTCCGGAGTCTTGGCTGAATGAGACCATCATAGAAGCCTCAATCAAGCTTAAGGGGCTAACGCTACACAGGGCAGACAGAGTTGCTATGCTGGCCGGTAAGCAAAGAGGCGGCGGCCTCGCCATGTACATCCACAACTCATGGTGCCAGGATGTGGATTTCCTAACTGTGAAATGCTGGCCATTCCGCATGCCACAGGGCTGGTAACTCTGACAATCTAGCTGTTTTTCTCAAACCTATATATCCAAGCAGGGCAGGCCAGGCTTGGATATATAGCTTGTCTGGCAACGACCCTGCACGCTAGCTCGACGATGACCCTGCCTGTACGGAACGGTACTGTAATCCTGAGCTCTTTTGTTAATTAACCTTGCCTGTCCACGACACGAATTTTGCCTGCTCCCTTGTATTACTCATTTCTGCCTGCCTGTGTATGACCCTGCGTGATCTGGACTCTGTCTATTGGAATAAACCCTCACTTATCATCGCCAAGTGTGTCTGAGCTGTGCATGTGGGTCCAGCGTCTAGTATAACCTGACACACAGAAATCCTAAGTATAGTACACAGGGCTAATTTTTAAGTACACTATACTTACTGTAATAGCACATAGTGGTTTTCATTCAAGTATTCAAGTAAACTTTACTTTTTTGGTTATTGATCTAAACAAATCACTATACCTTACTCACTCTACCTTAGTAAATTGTAATCAAAATGCATTTGCATCAAAACTTACCAAGAGGTGAATTTATGTAAGTTATATTTCAGTCATATTCATTTCTTTATTGTTACAAAATATTTACTAAATTGTACTTATACTACCTTAGTATTTTTTGTATGTATTTGTAACAATACATTTTTGTGTTTGCATATATATATATATTAATAAGAGCGGCACGGTGGTGCGGTGGGTAGCACTGTCGCCTCACAGCAAGAAGGTTCTGGGTTCGATTCCCGGAGGCGGACCTCGTGCCTTTCTGTGTGGAGTTTGCACGTTCTCCCCGTGTTTGCGTGGGTTCTCTCCGGGTTCTCCGGCTTCCTCCCACAGTCCAAAGACGTGCATTAGGTTGATTGGGCCTCTCTCCATTGCCCGTAGGTGTGAGTGTGTGAGTGACTGGTTGTCTGTCTATGTGTTGCCCTGTGATGGACTGGCGACCCGTCCAGGGTGTACCCTGCCTCTCGCCCGTAGCCAGCTGGGATAGGCTCCAGCACCCCCGTGACCCCGCACTAGGGAGTAAGCGGTTAAGAAAATGGATGGATGTACAGACGACGTCACAGTGGTCAAAACCATCAAGGTGCGGGACAACCACAAGCCCTGGCTAACTGGGGAAGTTTGTTCACTGCTGAGAGCCGGAACAGTGCATTTAAGTCTGGAAAAGCTGCAGCTTATAAGGAAAAATCTGTCACAGGGAGCCAGAGAGAGGCATAGAGCCGTTATGCACAAAAACTAAACCGCCACTTCACATCCCACAACATCTGTGGCAGCGTTTTAGAAACATCACAGACTATAAGCCCCGCACTCCAACTACATAATGCACCAAACAGTCTCTACCAAAGAAACTGAACAACTTCTATGCACGGTTTAAGGTTAACAACACCTTTCAGGCACAGACAGTTCCACTATCATCCAGCGAGTGAGTACTTCAGCTGTCGAAAGGTGAAGTGCGAAAGGCCTTCTCCAGCATCAACCTACACAAAGCAAAGGGCCAGGATAACATCCCTGAACGTGTAGTTAAGGACTGGGCAGATCAGCTGAATGACGTTTTCATAGATATCTTTGATATATCTCTCAGGCAGAGAGTGTCTTAGTGTGCCAACATTATTCCATTAAAACTACCAACATCAATCCAGTATCCTTAAATGACTTTCGATCCTGTGGCCCTCAAACCAATTGTGACCAAATGTTTGGAGAGACTGGTTCTGAAACACATCAAGAACTGCCTCCCATCAAACCTGGACCCCCTACAATTTGCATACAAGCCAAACCGGTCCACAGAGGATGCCATTTCCACCACGCTCTATCTCACACTGTCACATCTGGAGAGAAAGAACACCTATGCCAGAATCCTTTTCATTGACCTCAGCTCAACTTTTAACACAATTATCCCACAGCAACTGGTAGAAAACCTCATGTGGCTAGGTGTTTTCACTGCCACCTGCTGCTCATAAAAGGCATGAGGTCATCATCATCATCATCATTTTACTGTCTTAGCTGTCTTCAGATATTAAGCATTATGTGGCCTGGTAGGTAAGTAGGTAGAGCATAAGCCTGGGAGGCAGAACTGTCCACTGTTTCCCCAGTGAGAGATTGGTCAGAGATAAATTTCCTCACTTTGCGATCAATAAAGTTTCAGTTATTATTATTATTATTGGTATAAGTGAGGCTCAGTGGTGTCATGGTTTGACTCCTGTTACAACTATGTCTAGGGCGAAGGCGCAACAGAGTATCCTTCTTCCCCACCTGCTAAGCCAAGTCAAGTAACCAAACCACAAAAACCAGTATACGCTGGTAGCATTTATTTGCCTTGGAAAAGAGCAATGCCCAAAATAACAAACAAAACAAATCCTTCCATGCCCCGTTTGACCTGCTTAAAATAAATGAGGAAAAACAAGGAACAGGGTGACTTCCCTAGGCTCCTGACATAAAACAGGAGAAAAGGTATTGTAACAACAAAAAGGGCTTCTCCTTGTTACTTACGTGCTACCTTGCACAACCGCAACAGTTTACAAATCACAGTTCACAGAACACACTGACATGTGATGGGTTTGACAAGCGGTAAGAGAGGAGGTGGCAGCGCTGACATCTGTCGCTTAAGTCGAGGGCCATTGTGCTCCAATCCGGAGCCACCACGTGCAACAAGCAACCACTACACACCCACACACATACCTGATGACAAAAGAAAAAAAAGACAGTACCCACAGATAACAATAACACAAATAACCATAACAATGAGCAACATAAATTGTGCATATTAATACCAATGGTCATAACACAGCGTAGCACAAGCCTTTGACCTGTGCGTGAAGGATGGTTATTACTGCAGTCACGTACAGTATAATAGCTTTAATTCCTCTGAGTCCATATATCATCTAAGCCACTCTCAAACGTGCTGCATTAAAGTTTACACAAGTCCATCAAAGAATAACCTTAAAATGTGTAATGTTCGCTCTAAATGTGTTTGAAATGCGAGAGCATTCAGCTCTGAAAACGGCAATGTAAGTAATTATTAATAGGATCCGAGCAAATCCAAAATAGCCAGATAGAATTAGGTCCATGTAAACTAGCTTAAACAATCCAGGTCCTGTAGTGCCATTTCCTGTTTCATTGTTTCCGTATTCGGTTTCTGATCCACTACGTTTAGTTCCTACTTTATTTACGGGCACATGATTCACCAGCTCCTGCTAATCAACCTCCAGTACTCACTCCCGTCCTCTGCTAGATCGTCGTTTATTATCACCACTTTCTAACGTACCTAGTCTTGATCCTGCCTTGTGTGTTTGATCTCTTGCCTTTTCCTGTTTTTGACCGCCTGCCTTGCCCAAATTGTACCTTTGCTGAGATAATGCTGCTACCGACCTTGGACTGCTACTTACCTGCCTCAGTCTGCTCCTTTTCTGTGCCGTCGCTGACTGATCACCTGTGTACCGACCCCCGCCTGTATCCTGACCATAGAAATTATCATTAAATCCTTTATACTTACCTGCCTGTCTCCATAGCTGTGCATGTGGGTCCGCCATCTCCGAAAACCTGACACTGGCAACCTTTTAGACCATACCACTTTCGATCTTCTGCTCAAACTGCAGTTAGAGATAAACTGGGTCAGTGTCAAAGTCTAGTGACCCAGTTGGGAATCAGCTCCTGCGGTCCTGGATGTTGAACCGGTCTTCATGTGATGACAACACACAAACGAAGCTGACAGAGTCACAGACAAAGGAAGGACCCAGTAAGTGAGGATGATGTCATGAGGGCTATATCATTGTAGACTAAGAATACAGATTAGGTCCCAGTTGGACATTTATCAGGCTGGAAGCGTCTGAGAACGAGATGCTATCAAATTACATCCCTGTTATGGAGCTTTTACTGTAACAGCTACTAAAATGTCTCAGCCTCCACTGTTCTGGTCTCACTCAGTGTCCCCCAGCTACAGAGGGCACAGTGGCATCGCATCATAGATTCTATCTTACGTGGCAAATTATCAAAGTCTATTCACAGTTGTTGGATTTCTATTGTGCTCCACCTACTGTAACTGTAAATGTTCAGAGGCTGACATGGACACAGAGTGAGCGCTGTTAGTGCTCAGCATACAGAGCATTTATCTCTGGATGCTGTGCATTTACTGTAGCAGCACCATGTTGGCATATTACAGCCTTCATGGTCCGTGCATGAAGTGCAATTCATTATTCAAGTGTAAAATGAAAATTGAATAACGTCTTTTTATGCTGTGTTTCGTTTCCGTAAATCGGTAAAACACATTTGCGATATACTGATTTACTCATTCTTCTTTTCTCCACTTTCGAAACGAAATACGAAAAAAGGAAACTGGCGCCGGGGCCAGTGGCCGGACTTTCACAATAAAACAGCATTTGAAGCGCAAATATTTGTAACTCTTGAAGGATTGCGGTTGTGTTTTGACACACAATAAAACCTACATTGTTAACATTAATCAACGTAACAATCATTTATCTAAATCATTTATTTAACCAAGTGCTGACAACTGTCGATTACGTTACGACTCATGCTAAAGGAATGACAGGTCAGTCAGCTCGCCACCGTGACTTACAGAATCACCTGCCAACAAAGCTAAGTTTTCTGTGCATCCTGCTTCATTAGACTCCAGCGAAATCACGACCTTGTCGACGCCTGATGAGGAAGAATTTAGCGCATCTGCGGTGTTCCGGTGATTTTCAGTTTATGATGAGACTGAGGATCTTTTTATTTTCCACCACCTACCTTCGGTATTGGTTTAGTAGTCATTATACCTGAGAGACTGGTTCTACATCAACTGTGCTGCATGGTGAGCTCAGCAATGGTTCTGCCTACCAGCCTGGCATCAGAGTAGAGGACGCCATCATCTACCTCCTCCATTGTTCCCTGGCTCACCTGGAGAAGCCCAGCAGCACTGTGAGGATTCTGTTCTTAGACTCCTCCAGTGCCTTTAATACCATACAGCCAGCTCTTTTAAGGGACAAATTGGAGTTAGCTGGCGTGGACAGTTACTGTACCTGACAAACTGGGGACAGTTTGTGAGGTAGTCCAGTATCCACTCTGTGTCGGTCCAGGACTGGTGTCAGCAGAACCACCTTCTAATCAACGCAGGGAAGACCAAGGAGATGGTAGTGGACTTCAGCAGATGTCAGTCTACACCCCCTCCTCCAGTGAACATTTAGGGAATGAACATCCAGACAGTGGACTGTTATAAGTACCTGGGTGTTCACCTTAACAACAAACTAGACTGGACTAACAACACAGGATACAGGAAGGGTCAGAGCAGACTCTACAGTACCTACTAAGAAGGCTGAGGTCGAAGGGAACATATTATCTATCAGCATAGACACATATAAAACAATGGCTTAATTATTTAAAAACAAGTTGCTAATAGAGCTACAGTTTCTACTGTTTTCCTCAGATCAGGATGACAGATGAATCAGAAACAACAGTGCATCCTGGAACACTGTGGGTTCACCTCTTGTAATGCAGTCCTATGACCTATATGAGGCAGAGAGACAGTCATCATTGACACAAATGTCCGCTTTTGGCCAAAATCCCTTCCACACCCCAGAAGAACAACGGCATGCCGAGCTATGATTTGGGACTGCATTACAAAAAAAGGACTGCTGCTTTATTATCGATCGATCGATCGATAGATCGATAGATAGATAGATAGATAGATAGATAGATAGATAGATAGATAGATAGATAGATAGATAGATAGATAGATAGATAGATAGATAGATAGATAGATAGATAGATAGATAGATAGATAGATAGATAGATAGATAGATAGATAGATAGATAGATAGATAGATAGATAGATAGATAGATAGAAAGAAAGAATACCTGTATTGTCCCGCGATGGGGAAATTACCATGTTGCAACAGCACAGAAACATATAGACATATAAACAGAAGAAGTAACACAATAATCCTTATAACAAATTAGAACTTAGAACTCCACAGGTTATCAACATCATGTACATATAAGAATGAGGTAAGGTGACCGCACCACAAATCTGAAGAATCAGAATTTTGCCAGAACTCTTCTGTTGTCCCAGACAATGTAGGTCTTATTGTGTGTCAAAACACAACCGCAATCCTTTAAGACTTACAAATATTTGCCAATGTTGCGCTTCAAATGCTGTTGGGCGTTTTATTGTGAAAGTCCGGCCACTGGCCCCGGCCCCAGTTTCCTTTTTTCTTATTGCGTTTTGAAAGTAGAGAAAAGAAGAATGAGTAAATCAGTATATCGCAAATGTGTTTTACCGATTTACGGAAACGAAACACAGCATAAAAAGACGTTATTCAATTTTCATTTTACACATGAATAATGAATTGCACTTCATGCACGGACCATGAAGGCTGTAATATGCCAACATGGTGCTGCTACAGTAAATGCACAGCATCCAGAGATAAATGCTTTGTATGCTGAGCACTAACAGCGCTCACTCTGTGTCCATGTCAGCCTCTGAACATTTACAGTTACAGTGGGTGGAGCACAATAGAAATCCAACAACTGTGAATAGACTTTGATAATTTGCCACGTAAGATAGAATCTATGATGCGATGCCACTGTGCCCTCTGTAGCTGGGGGACACTGAGTGAGACCAGAACAGTGGAGGCTGAGACATTTTAGTAGCTGTTACAGTAAAAGCTCCATAACAGGGATGTAATTTGATAGCATCTCGTTCTTAGACGCTTCCAGCCTGATAAATGTCCAACTGGGACCTAATCTGTATTCTTAGTCTACAATGATATAGCCCTCATGACATCATCCTCACTCACTGGGTCCTTCCTTTGTCTGTGACTCTGTCAGCTTCGTTTGTGTGTTGTCATCACATGAAGACCGGTTCAACATCCAGGACCGCAGGAGCTGATTCCCAACTGGGTCACTAGACTTTGACACTGACTCAGTTTATCTCTAACTGCAGTTTGAGCAGAAGATCGGCAGTCATTCCTTTAGCAAACGCCATGAGTCGTAACGTAATCGACAGTTAGCGTCAGCACCGAGACGAGCTAAATAAATAATTGTTACGTTGGTTAATGTTAACAATGTGGGTCTCATTGTGTGTCAAAACACGACCGCAATTCTTCAAGAGTTACAAATATTTGCCAATGTTGCGCTTTAAATGCGTTTGAGCATTTTATTGTGAAAGTCCGGCGACTGGCCCCTGTCACAGTCTCGGTCTAGGCTTCTGGTCATGTTCTGGTTTTTATTTTGAAGCACGTCCTGTCTGGCTCGTCTTGATTCTAGTCCATGGTTTTATTTTGAAGTCCTTCCTGTCTGTCATGTTTTGGTTCTGATCTATGGGTTTTATTTTGAAAGGACTTCCTGTTCATGTCTTGTCACAGCTGTTCCCTGCTTCTACCGGTCATTATCCACACCTGCACTTCATCAGTAATCAGTCACCCAGCATTTAAGCACCAGCTCTCACCCCAGTGCCTTGCCAGATTGTTGCGTGACATTTACCACATTCCAGTGTTCTGTATCCTTGTCCAGCTTTGTTACCGTGAACCTTGTTTTTAATCACCGTCGACGTCTGTTTTGTTCGCCTTGGCTTTTGATCCTGTCTGATAACGACCTTGCTTACTAATTTGACGACGACACTGCCTCTGCCAGAACGGTACTGTAATCCTGAGCTTTTGTTTATGAATCTATGAACAACCTGTGTGCCTGATCTTGACTCTGAGTTTTGGAACAAACCTTTTGTTTTTCATATCCCAGTCTGTCAGTGCCTTGCATGTGGGTCCGCCGCCTTTGACGTTCTGACAGCCCCGCCCCCGGTTTCCCTTTTCTTATTTCGTTTTGAAAGTGGAGAAAAGGAGAATGAGTAAATCAGTATATCGCATATGTGTTTTACCGATTTACGGAAACAAAACACAGCATAAAACGATGTTTCTGATTTTCATTTTACACATGAACAATGAATTGCACTTCATGCACGGACCCCGCAGCCCTTAAAGAAGTATGGATGTTTTCACACTCAAAATCCAATTCACAATACATTTGTCAATTGGCAATTCAATATGCAATATTGTCGTTCAATTTGAAAATGCATTCTGCAAACGGAAATGCATTATTAAAAGTGGAAATTCAATACTTAGTTTCATTAATTAAAAGTATAAATAAAAACTTAATAAATTGCATTTCGTATTGTTATGCTTTTTTGTAGTCTTTATTCAAATGGAAATGCATATTGCTATTGACAATTAAATATGCCTTTTGAAAATGCACTCTGCAAATGGAAATGCATTATTAAAAAGTGTTGATTCAATACCCAGCTTCAATAATTAAACGTTTAAATATTAAACTATTAATATAAATAAAAAAGTAAATATTTTTACTTTTTCTACAAGTAAAATTGTAATATGTATCAGGTGTAAGACAAAACTGTTTATTTTTATAGGATTTGTGGTATTATTTAATGTCAGAACTGTATTCTTACTGACCAAGTGTTAAACTTGTTAATCTTAAGGACATGAAATGCATTGTACATTTTATCCAAGATATTGTACCAGTCAAGGGCCTTAGACTCCTAAGGCTCATGGGAAAAATGACTGTATTTGTGTTCTTAACATTATATTTAAAAGATAGGAGTTGATTAGTGTTATAAGTTTGGTGGAATCTAATTAGTGAAGTGTTCATGAGCTGCATCATGACAGGGAAGAGTTTTCGCATAACTGACCCTCAGTGGACAGTGATGCAAGTTACTGTGTTAAAAATAACTCTGGCTTTGCCCCTGGCCTGCAGAGTTACTGTTCTTCCTCTGTTCTGGTAGGATTGAACCTGCAATCTGTGTGTCACCAGTGGAACACACCAAACAGAGGCAGGGTACACCCTGGATGGGTCGCCAGTCCATCGCAGGACAGACAACCATACACACACACCTACGGGCACACCTACACAATCACGCTGCACGTCTTTGGACTGTGGGAGGAAGCCGGAGAACCCGGAGAGAACCCACGCAAACACGGGGAGAAGGTGCAAACTCCACACAGAAAGGGACACACCTGGGCCGCCTCCGGGAATCGAACCCAGAACCTTGCTGTGAGGCGACTGTGCTACCCACCGCACCACTGTGCCGCTCTATTAATATATATATATATGCAAACACAAAAATGTATTGTTACAAATACATACAAAAAATACTAAGGTAGTATAAGTACAATTTAGTAAATATTTTGTAACAATAAAGAAATGAATATGACTGAAATATAACTTACATAAATTCACCTCTTGGTAAGTTTTGATGCAAATGCATTTTGATTACAATTTACTAAGGTAGAGTGAGTAAGGTATAGTGATTTGTTTAGATCAATAACCAAAAAAGTAAAGTTTACTTGAATACTTGAATGAAAACCACTATGTGCTATTACAGTAAGTATAGTGTACTTAAAAATTAGCCCTGTGTACTATACTTAGGATTTCTGTGTGTCAGGTTATACTAGACGCTGGACCCACATGCACAGCTCAGACACACTTGGCGATGATAAGTGAGGGTTTATTCCAATAGACAGAGTCCAGATCACGCAGGGTCATACACAGGCAGGCAGAAATGAGTAATACAAGGGAGCAGGCAAAATTCGTGTCGTGGACAGGCAAGGTTAATTAACAAAAGAGCTCAGGATTACAGTACCGTTCCGTACAGGCAGGGTCATCGTCGAGCTAGCGTGCAGGGTCGTTGCCAGACAGGATCAAGGGCTAAGGCGTACAGAGCAGACAGGGGCTAGACAGAATTGGTACCGGTGATCAGTAGCAAGGTTCACAACAACAAGGCAAGGCTCGAAATGCAGGACACTGAAATGTGGTGGATATCACGCAACAATCTGGCGAGGTACTGGGGGTGAAAGGTGGTGCTTAAATACAAGGTGACTGATTACTGATGGGCTGCAGGTGTGGATAATGACCGGTAATGGCAGGGAAAAGCTGTGACATGACATAAACAGGAAGTCCTTTCAAAGTAATAGCGGAAGTTGACCCAAGACGTGACAGTAAACACAGCTGTGGTGTGAGTGGCAGGAAGTCCTTCAAAATAAAACCCAAGAATAGAACCAGACATTACCGAAAAGAAGAACTTCAAAATAAAACAAGGAGCAGGACCAGAAACTGTGACACTGTGTGGAAATTGTTACCTAGGTAATTTTCACTCCACATTTTTTTCAGTGTTTCTCACACGCTGTCTAAACAGCATCATGTATTTGACATGATTTCTGTCCTGAAGAGAGGAATGTTTCAATACTTGCATGTTATAGCTTATGTCTGTTCTCTGTCTTATACAGTATTTCAGTCTGTATAATGAAATAATGGCTTCTCCTGAAGTTTAACCTTTTTCTACATGATGTTTCCCATCAACTTCTGTTTAGTGACCACCACCTGCTTATCCAACCACAATCCAGTGGAGATTTTAGGACCAGAGACTCTCTGCAATATTATGCTATATGTGGAGAAATGAAAAGTAGGAAACAAGTAAACTTTACTGCAGAGAACTTTTATAGCCTCCTTTTAAGTCTGGTGATACTGGGACTCATGTTGGCTAACTCCTCTTTTAACAGCTATGCAATGACCCATTAGAAGTCCCAATTGATTCAAGTGGCCAATCAACAGTGTGGGGGGAGGAGGGGGGCATTTATATGCTAGCATAGTTCCAAAGAATCTCAGAAATCCCACAGTTAATGAAAATGAATGAAAATTAGAGAGGGGAGCAGAGGGAGACAGGGGAGTCCTGAGGCTCAGTGGGTAAAAGAGTTTTGATATAAATCATCCGCAGAGAAGCTTTAGTGCCACTCAGTCTGTCTCTCTTTAGCTTTACCTAGTGCTTATGAATTATTGTCCTGTTCGCATCTCACATTAAATCATTTCAACTTCAGATGCACAGCACAAAGACACAGTAACAGATCAATACTAGCAGGAGGTTTTAAAGCAGAGGCATGGTTTTAATTGTCTGGGGCCCCAGTAAAGCCAGGGGTGACAGTAATGACCTGGCTCCTCAATAGTGACGGACTCTAGGCAGTGTTTGTGCTGTGGTGCTGGACATGTTCACACAAAGCAATCTGATCTATCAACCAACCATATCATTGTTACAACAAGGGATGGAGAGAAACCCATTTAAGTCATATGTTATTAGATTATTTGACTGCACTTGAATTTGTTCAGGATGGCACGTGATACAGTGGGTAGCACTGTTGCCTCACAGCTAGAATGGCCTGGGTTAAATTCCCACCTTTCTGTGTGGAGTTTGCATGTTCTCTGGCTTCTTCCTACTTTTTTTCATCCAAAAACATGCATTAGGTTAATTGGTCGCTTTGAATTGCGTGTGTGTGTGTGTGTGTGTGTGTGTGTGTGTGTGTGTGTGTGTGTGTGTGTGTGTGTGTGTGTGTGTGTGTGTGTGTGTGTGTGTGTGTGTGTGTGTGTGTGTGTGTGTGTGTGTTACCCTGTGATGGTCTGGCGACCTGTCCATGGTGTACCCTGCCGCTTGCCCACAGCCAGCTGGGATAGGCTCCAGCATGGGAATAAACAGTAGGAAATAGATGAATGTCCATCCATTTTCGTGTTAACCACAAATCTTTGATCTCTGTCAATTAGCTGATGTATGCTTTGCCAGTACAGTCGATGACAGTACAGTTAGTCAGAAACAACAATATAAATGTGTTTTTTTTAAATATCAGATCTCTCTCATCTAAATCCTTGTTAATAAATGACTTGATAAGTGACCATCACATAGATCTGTTCTGTCTCACTGAAACCTGGCTGCAGCAGGATGAATATGTTACTTTAAATGAGTCGACTCCAATGAGTCACATCAACTATTATGTTCCAAGAAGTACAGGTAGAGGTGGAGGAGTAGCAGCAATTAATGAATAAGATTTATTAATTACTCCTAAACCTAAACATAGTTATAACTCATTTGAGAGCCTCACTCTGAGCCTTTCTCACCCAGACTCTAAAACCCAGAAGCCAGTTGTGTTTTGTATTGTTTACCGTCCTCCTGCTCTATATTCAGAGTTCTTAACTGAATTCTTATCTAACTTAGTTCTTAGCACAGATAAAGTCATTGTAGTGGGAGACTTTAACATTCATGTAGATGTTGACAGCAACTGTCTCAGCACTGCTTTTAACTCCTTAATAGACACTATTGGTTTTACTCAGCAGGTAAATGAACCCACTCATTGTTTCAATCATACCCTCGATCTTGTCCTGACATATGGGGTTGAAATTGATAATTTAATAGTTCTTCCCCAAAACCCTCTGTTATCTCACCATATTTTATTAACTTTTGAATTTAGCACAATTGACCCTACAATAGCTGGAAAGAAATGTTACTATAGCAGATGTTTATCTGACAACGCTGTTGCCAGATTCAAGCAGATGATTCCATCATCTTTTGCCTCAATGTCTTGTAGATACACAGAGAACAGTCACCTTAATCCTTATGAACAGGTTGACTGTCTTGTAGATGATGCTGCAGCTTTTCTACGTACAATGTTAGACACAGTGGCTCCTCTGAAGAAGAAGACAGTGAATCAGAGGAGGTTAGCTCCGTGGTATAACTCAGAGATCCGCAGCCTAAAGCACAGGACCAGACAACTAGAAAGGCAGTGGCGTTCCAACAAAATAAATGTAAACTGCATTGCATGGAAGGACAGTCTAATGAAATATAAAAGGCACTTTGTGCTGCTAGAAAAACATATTATTCCTCTCTAATTGAGGAAAACAAAAACAACCCCAGGTTTCTTTTCAGCACTGTACCAGGCTGACAAAGAGTCATAGCTGTATTGAGTCTACTATCCCCTTAAATCTCAGCAGTAATGACTCTATGAACTACTTTACTAATAAAATAATCACCATTTAGAAAAAACATTCAGCAGAGACTTCTTCCAAATGACAGAAAGCACTGTCTAAATCCATCAACTTTAAATTTATTAAATCCTCTGTCTTACCTAGACAGCTTCTCCCCCATAACTCATATGGAGTTAACCTCAATAATCCACTCCTCCATGTCGTCCACTTGTCTTTTAGATCCAATCTCAACCAGATTAGTTCTACTAATAAATGTAGTGCTAAAGTTCTACCTTTAATCAGCTCGTCCATATTAAATCAAATCAACCAATCTTTACATTTAGGTTTATGTACCACAGGCTTTTAAGGTGGCTGTGGTCAAGCCTTTATTGAAAAAAACTACTCTGGACCCTGGAGAACTAGCCAACTATAGGCCCATTTCAAATGTACCCTTTATTTCCAAGATTCCTGAAAAAATCATGGCTAAACAATTATCTGACCACCTGAGTGGGAATAACCTGTACGAAGATTTTCAGTCAGGATTTAGAAAACATCTTTGCTTACTCATAGGACGTTCTAACAGCTCAATAAAAAGCCTACAGCTTATTCAAAATGCTGCAGCCAGAGTTCTGACAGGACTTAGAAAGAGAGATCACATTTCTCCTACATTAGCTTCTCTGCACTGGCTGCCTGTAAAATGTAGGATAGAATTTAAAATTCTCCTACTCACCTACAAAGTACTCAATGATAAAGCTCCTTCTTATCTTAAAGACCTCTAGTTCCTTATGCTCCCAGCAGAACACTTCGTTCTCAGAGTGCTGGGTTACTTGTGGTTCCTAGAGTGTTTAAATGTAGAACAGGGGGCAGAGCTTTTAGCTCCAAGCTCCTCTCCTCTGGAACCAGCTCCCTCTTCAGGTTCGAGAAGCTGACACACTCTCCACCTTTAAGACCAGGCTTAAAACCTTCCTTTTTGATAAAGCTTATAGTTAGAGATGGTTCAGGTCACTGGCAATGATTGCTAGTCACAGGAACCATCTCTTAGTTAAGCTGCAATAGACATAGACTGCTGGGGGACTTAATTTTTTACACTGAGATACTCTTTTTTCCTTCTACCTCTTCTGTCCAATAACCTCCCTTCATTGTTCTATGTTCAAATAACCTTGTCTCTTTCTCCCCAGTAGTTCGGCTTCTTCCCCGCTCTCTCTCTCTCTCTCTCTCTCTCTCTCTCTCTCTCTCTCTCTCTCTCTCTCTCTCCCCTCCATTCTGTCCTCACCTACAGGTATCATAGGACTCAAAGTTTGTTGTCTGTGATGGGCAGCTGCGGATCCAACCATCCTGCCTGTATCCAGTCCCTGGTCCAACCGTCCTGCCTGTGCTCTATTGTTGCTTATTGTTGCTTGTTGCTGTTGCTGTGCTTTTCTCTCTCTCTATCCTCTCACCCCAACCGGTCGAGGCAGATGGCCGCCCACATCCAGTCTGGTTCTGTTGCAGGTTTCTTCCTCGTTAGAGAGGGAGCTGTTCCTCTCCACTGTTGCTGTCAAATTAAAGGCTTGCTGTATGTTGGATTTGTTGGGATTAGTTGTGTAAGGTCTTAAAACTTACTTTGTAAAGTGCCTTGAGATAACTTTGTTGTGATTTGGCGCTATATAAATAAAATAAAATTCAATTAAAATAAATATAAATAAACTATTTGTCTACTGGAGCAAACCAATGTAACTGTTGTACAGTAGAAAGTAAATGACTAAACATTGAACTTTTCTCGGCACTTAGGGTGGAACACACCAGAATGAACACACAATGCAACCACATCCAGTGGATTCCTGGCTCATGTTGGCTGATAAGGCCAGACTCTGATCTTCCTAGAGGCCTATAGTTATGCTGGGCCTGGCTACAGAACACTTGCAGTGGGTGGTGGCTGTGTGGCATTGACTGTACTCATGAAGGCCAGGCTTTATTCATAACTCCATTAGCAATCTGAAGCAGCAAGGCCTCAATTGTCTTCAGCAGCGTCACCTTAAAACTACAGAGCTCTGCTGAGACTGGGACCACAGTCATTCCATCCAGTCCCCTTCCAGCATTACTGCCTTCAATTTATGGCTAATTTATGTATTAGCAGCATGATCCTCACTTAGTGACTTACCTTTAAGTCCAGAATCCATCTCATAGTCCTGGATGTGTGTACTTGCTGCTACTCTTTTCTAAAAGCTGTACAAGGTCACTCTCTACGTTGTTCATTTCAGAACTAGACTCCTGGGAAACAGTGGTTCTTTGTCATAGATACTGTATAAGGCTCAGCAGACCAGTAGCCTCATTGGTAGGCTTCATTGGCTCTGCCTGTCCACTGTTAAGTGGCTGAGGCTAATACAGGGAACACAATGAAAAATAAAATTTTATGAAAAATAAAACACAATGTAAAATCTGGTTGTTATGATGCAACACTAATTGAAGACACTTAACATGAAATAAACTGTATCATGATTTTTTTAATTATCTGTCAGAGAGACATGAAACAAAGCTGATGCCTCCTGTCTCCAGATTAAATGGGGACTCATCTTAGCACACAAGGCACATCTCTGAGCTATGAATAATGAATTCTGGTCTCCAGGCGGCTTTATCACTCTGTCCTTGTCTGCTTATCTGTCCTTCCTCTCTAACATTTGTAAATTGCACTTCATATTTTTCTAGTTCTGAAAGGCATCAAAGCACAGTCCGTCAATGTGCGTGTCTGACTTTATGTACTGCCCTAGTATCCTGTGAATGTTGAAAGACGTGTTACATTACTCCTGGCTGTGCTTGTCTGGCCAAAGTGTCTTGTTACCATGCATAAAGGGACAGGTGTCTTTAACCCATCAGTGCTTTGCCCTGACCCTGAATGTTCTTCACGCTGCATTAACTAATACCTGGAGCCTGTGTCCAGCATCTGACTCCCCCCATGACCTCATGAGTTTCTTCCATTTCACACCCTGAGGGTTGGCCTTCCCCATTAGATTAACTTTGCTTATAGCTCTAATTGCTCGATGGTACAAACCTGAGAGGTTCTGGTGAAGTCATCTTTGTGTTTGGCAATCTGGGGAAATCTGGTTCACTCGTCCCACGTGCACACATCCACCATTGTGCCAGGTCATTGGTCATGTAGATTAGCGCTACAGGCAACCATATGTCCTGACTGTACAGATGGAGCCTCCATTACCTCTGCTCTTTCAGAAGCTGCCATTTTGATCAGTTGTCCATCACCAGTGCCTCATCAGAAATTCTTCTATCATGTTTGATGCTAATCTGTTTCGTGGAGAACATTGTGTTGTGTTATATGCATTAGCTTGACTTCCTCTAGGTTAGAGAACGACTGCGATGTGCTTCCACTGCCTAATGCTCAGATTTATGCTTAAGCCACTTTCTGCTTACTAGCACTCAATTAATAAATGTAGTGCTAAATTAATGTCAGAATATAATTGCATTAGAGAATAATCCATCCTACAGAGCATATTTGCAGTTCAGTTATGCAAAAAGATCATTTTTGCAGCAGACTTGTGTCGTACCACATAACCCATGAAACTCCCCAAGATCTTCTGTTTTCATTATTTGTGATTGTTGTTTCTTTGGTGAATTTCTTACCAGTCTGACTGAAAACAGGACAAATGCTCCTAATAGGACAAAACAGAGGCTTGGACCGACTTTTGCTCAGTTCATCCCAGGAATAGTGGTTCTGCGGCAGCCAGAGCAGAGTATGCCTGAGCCCATCAGTCCTGCTCTCCTCCCTCTGCCCTTCTGTAAGAGAGCTAGCACATTCTATATTGAGCATGAGAAAGAAACTGCTGCTTGTTACTTCGAGAGTCTGCTACACTTAGATCACTGTTTTCTTCATGTTTTACACTGTGGTCGGGAGCCTTCAACCTTCTCTCCCTCATGTTACGTAACCTTAATCTGCCTTCTTCTGTCGATGTGTATTCCTTCCCCCAGAGAACCATGTGCCTCCTAGTGGTTCCTCCTTCTCCCTGTCCTCTCCATTAGGAATATTCTTTCTCTTCTCTCATTGTTCGCATTGTTGAATATTCATTAGGATGTTGTCTCTTTTTTGGGGTTGCATAGTTTACATGTGGGTAAACTGTAAAAGGCAACATTCAGTTTAGAGGCTGGCAAGTAGGAATTACAGTTATTACATTAATGGAGTCCCTGGAGAGTTTGGCTTTGTTCAGCTCCATCATCAGCCCATGGCTTCACTGACCAGAAGGTCTAAAGAAAACTGTGTCACCATCCAAAGACGTGTTATGACTTGCAAATGCTTTAGCTGTGATCAAATCTACTGATCAGAGCAGCAACAGAGAGATAACGTAAATTCAATTTGATTCAATTCAATTTTATTTATATAGCGCCAAATCACAACAAAATTATCTCAAGGCACTTTACAAAGTAAGGTTTAAGACTTCACACAACTAAACCCAACAAATCCCACATACAGCAAGCATTTAATTTGACAGCAACAGTGGAGAGGAAAAACTCCCTCTCTAATGAGGAAGAAACCTCCAGCAGAACCAGACTGGATGTGGGCGGCCATCTGCCTCGACCGGTTGGGGTGAGAGGATAGAGAGAGAAAAGCACAGCAACAACAACAAGCAACAACAGAGCACAGGCAGGATGGTTGGACCAGGGACTGGATACAGGCAGGATGGTTGGATCCGCAGCTGCCCATCACAGAGACCAAACTTTGAGTCCTATGATACCTGTAGGTGAGGACAGAGAGGGAGAGAGAGAGAGAGAGAGAGAGAGAGAGAGAGAGAGAGAGAGAGAGATTTTGATTTGATTTTTCAACAAGACTTTATTGTCATGTGTAGCTGACCAGTATTAAACAGACATCTAAAAAAGGATATCATGTAAACAACCTATGCTTTAAGTCACAGATTATGATGATGAATAAATAAACATGTAGGAAGTTATAATACGTACTTGCTTTAAGAAATAAAAGAGAGACCAAAGCCTTACTTAAAACCATGACTAAAAACAAGGTCATCCTCCACCACAGAACAGATGACATCCTGGTGACACCATTGATGTTTAAAACACGGTAGGTTACTGGTGAGCTTGCAAAATTTGAAATCCACCCACACTCTGGCCCTGACCAAGGCGCAGAACACAGGGACCACCACATGGTCCTTCACCTGTCTGGTTATGTAAATGGCCAGCTTGGCTTGACCAGACAGGAAGTTTAACAATTGCCACTTCTCTGCATTTGTTCCGCTGTAGCCAGCACCGAGGATGAATCTATCAACACTCCACAGTTCATTAAATGCATTAAAAACACCAGATAGTAAGTTAAAAAGCTCAGCCAGTCATGTACAGTCCATAAAACAGTGCACCACAGTGCACGCAGGTGTGAGGACCCCTTGGGTTGATCTTCCCAGTGAAGGAGTTCACGGCGATGGCTCCATGTAGAATCCTCCACTGCAGGTCCCCAGTCCTTTTGTTCAGTGGTGGCTTGTAGAGGACTCTCCACACTGGCTGAGTCTTGGTGGACGCTGGCAGTCTCCTCCTCCAAACTGTGTCCACTCGGTCGCTGAGCTGTTTCCTATTTAGTACTTTAACGCAGGGGTTGTACATTGTTTTGCCAGTTAGAGTGTGTAGATCATAAACATTGTCGGATCCCCTAAAAACCAAGCTAAAACCAAGCTCAGGAAAAGGATCCCCCTCATCCGGGCTCTCAGCACCGCCATAGTAGTCCTGCAGCATCTCACACTCATCAGCAGTCAATTTCTTCAGCAGCAGTTCCAGGAACTTCCCAACAACGCGAGTCGATCTGAAACCCAAGGCAGAGGCCACAGCCTGTACGTCCTGCAAATCAGAGCCAGCTACATCCACAAGGTGACGCAGCGTTGTCATCCCAGAAACACGAAGAGCATGTGTTATGCCAGGAATTCCGCTGTCTTGAACCTCCAAACGCGCCTTGTGAATTAGTGGCTCCACCAGCAGCCAGTGAAGTGAGGCTGAAGGCTCCAGCCTCCTCCACTGAAAGAGTCCCCAGGACCTAAAAACACTCTGATAAAAAGCAGGCAAAGCTGTAGTATTAAAAACACTATAGTCCATTAAAAACAGGGCCGTGTCCAGGTTAAGGTCATCAGTCCTTTTAAGAATGGCAGAAGCCACAGGTCTCCAAACTAGGTCAGCTGGGCCACACAGGAACCTCTGGGCCAACTGTATCCTGAAAGCTGCCACCCTGCTAGACAGGTGAACTAACCCCTGGCCCCCCTGATCCTTAGGCAGGTACAAGACACACTGGGGCAGCCAGTGAAGCCGGTCCCAGAAGAAATCCACAATCTTAGACTGGAGCAGTTTCAGGAGGTCAGGAGGAGGCTCTACACAGGCCAGGCGATGCCAGAGTCCACTGGCCGCTAAGTTGTTGACAATGAGAGTTCTCCCTCTGTATGACATCTGTGGCACCAACCTCTCTCCCTCCCTTAATGCCCTGCAAGGCTGTAGACAGCTCTTGCAGAGAAATGTCCATGTCCAGGGCATCGTTGGTCTCCTCAGACACTTGGGGAAGATCCCCACAGAAGAAGTCTATGCCCTCCTCATCCTCAGTGTACTCACTCTGGAAAAGATCCCTGTAGAACTTCACCGCCCTCCTCCTGATGTCACCAGGCTCTTCCAGAATGACTCCAGCAGCGGATCGCAGGCTGTGGATTGACTTATTTTGACCATTACGTTTCTCCAGGCTGAAAAAAAAATCTGGAAGGGGCATCCATATCAGTCACGCTCTGAAACCTAGATCGGACCAGCGCCCCCTGTGCTCTGGTGCCCAATAGGTTGTCAAGAGTTGCCTTTTTGGATTTGAGGACTTCGATGTGCCTCTTGCTTCCTGTGGACTCCACCATGTTTTGTAATTCCACAATATCATTCCCTAGATCTTTCATTGACCTGGTAATGTCCCTTGTGATATTGAGAGTATACTGTAAACAAAACGGTTTTATCTCAACTTTTCCACAATCCCACCACTGTCTCAGATTTTCAAAATCAGACTGTCTGGTCCTAAAAATTTTCCAAAAGAACTTAAAACCATCCTTAAAACACTGATCCAGCAGCAGTGAGTTGTTAAAATGCCAGTATGCACTGCTATGCTTTATGTTATTAATAAAAACATGAATTAAAACCATGGCATGATCACTAAAACCAACAGGTCTGATGAAGCAGGACCTAAAAACGTTCAGATGGTGCTTAAAAGCATAAAACCGGTCAAGTCTTGCTAAAGAGACCGCGTTGTCTCTAACGTGAGACCATGTGTACTGTCTGTCCTGCCCATGAAGACTCCTCCATACATCCACCAGCTCGTGAGTCTTTAGGACTCGGCTTAAAAGCTGCTTCGATGGAGAATGTGGCTCCATGTGGTTTCTATCCAGATTAGCGTTTTTAGTGCAGTTAAAATCACCGCCTAAAACCAGAAAATCCTCAGAGTTAAAATCCATTAAAACAGCATTTACTTTATTCAGCAGCAGGAGTCTCTCTGCGCCTATAGTGGGAGCATAAATATTCACTAAAACCAAAGTGCTGTTAGAAAACATGGCCCGCACCACCAACAGTCTGCCAGGGACGATTTCAGACACAGTGAGGGACACTGGAGGACAGGATTGAGAGAACAAAATGCCCACACCAGCACTGGTGCTGCTGCTGTGACTCAGCACCACCTGCCCAGGCCACTCCCTGGTCCAGTCCACCTCATTGCTGCTGTCACTGTGTGTCTCTTGAACAAACATCGCATCAATGTGGTTCAACTTCATCAGTTCGTACAAACTCATCCTTTTTCGTAATTCTCTGGCCCCATTCAGGTTTAAAGTGCCGACTTTAACGTGGACCATGATGAGAGATGGTAAAAAAACAGAGCAGAGCAGAAGCACAACTCTAAAGTCAAAAAAGGAGTAGTTAAAAGACACCATCATCATCATCTTCGTGACGAAGCTCCTGCTTCAGTTTAAAAGCAATCTTTTTCAGCCTGTAATACTCCTGGTCGGTGTATCTCCCTCTGCCGGTGCTCCTCATCTGTGTGTACACCGACCTAGCAAACAGCTCCTTATCAGAAAAATAGTCCTCCAATTTCACACGCTTCATGTTCTTTGTTCTCAGTAAAAACTTCTTAACGCGTTCCACCGGGTACTCTTTTGATTTGTGAGGCCGTGGCTGAGAGGAGTCGCAGTCTGAGACGTCAGTGTCGCTAACAGGAGGAGAACCCTCGTCCTCACTGAGGTCTGCCTCCATGTTCGCTCTCCTCAGCCTCCCTCTGACCTTCTTCACAGACGCTTGTTGTTCCTGGGAGCCGCTCACAGTCGATTTACACTTTCTTTTTCCAGTTGTGGCCTTTTTACAGCTCTCAGTTTCACTAATCACTGACTCGGTGTCAACAAGCGTCTCAGTGACATCACAGCTTGTCGTCTGCTCAACCGTCACATCCTCCATCACCACAACCTGTTCTTCCGGGGCTGTTGCTTCATCGGCCCCCTGTGCCTGTTCACCATCGCGCTGTGGTTCTGATCCACCCTCCGCCTGCTGCCCAGCACCACCTCCACCCTGCTCCTGTCCACCTGCTTCTGCTTCACCTTCAGCCTGTTTTGCTGCTTCCTCCTCCTCACCGTGTTCCCTTTGTTCATGCGTGAACTTCTCAGGACACGCCCTGAGGAGATGTCCTTCTCTCCCACAACTAAAGCACTTCATGGTCTCAGATGTTACAAAGAGAACATAATCAAAACCATCAACTTTTAGCTTGAGGACCAGGTTCAGGTCCTCATCCTTTTTGTACGTCTGCCTCCTGTGTGAGACCACATGTCGAAGCTCTGGTTGTTTACATCCCGATGGCAGCTTCTTGAAAGGTGAGACAATTTTGCCGTGTCTGGACAGTTCTCGACTCAGCAGTTCGTCACTAATGAATGGTGGAATGTTTGACAAAGTCACTTTCTTCGCGGGCTGCGTGAGGGGAGAAACGGGAACAAATGAGTCGCTAATGACGACGCCGCTTTGAACCACGGAGTTCACTGTTTCAGTGTTGTCAAGGAAGATCACCACCGATCCGCTCATCCTGGCGGCGGACTTGATGCTTTGTGCACCGACTACAGCGGCCACAGCAACCGTACATTCGTTGACCGAAAAGCGCGAAGCAGCGGCGATCTTCAGGCCGTGCGTCCGCGTTAAGTCGGTGAACAGCATACCGACGCCGGTGTTCGAGTTTAACTCGTTTCCAGTTTAACTGGTGACCGACTTCCGAATGCCGCACTGGTTGCTCTTAGTTACGGCAGATGTTTGAAGCAGAGAAAAGCGGGTTAGCTGTCCTCGTCGATGCCTTGACAGTGTTTTCTCAATGTTTTGTCCTCTGTACACGTTCGGAACAGTCCTTACATTTTTACAGTGCGTAATCTGACGCAGTGTGATCGCTGTTCGTGTTGTAGATACTGAATTTGCTCAAAGGAAATAAGGGCTGAATAATTCTGCTGCTAATTGCTACGATCTTTTGGCAATAAAATATGAAATGTTGAACCTCTGCGTCCTGTCTTCGGAGTGTTGTTTGCTTAGCTTCGCCTATAAGAAAAATCTCAAATATTCCGTGGCATTAGCAAAAAAATAACTTATAACGGGATTCGATCCCGCTGCCACTGCAGCAAAAGCGCTCAAAGCCACAGTCTTAACCACTGGGCCATCGAGAGATCGCTATGAAGCTCTCCTCCCAAGATGTATCCAACATACATGAAGCCCTAAGTGGACGGTGGAACTCAGATTATCTTGTGACCGCTGTTTCTTGGTGTTACGTTAAATCCAACGGGTTTCATAAGACGTCTACATTTGATAAATTGGTGTCAGCACCTGTTCTCGTTACATCAGCCTTGTCTGTTGTTACTACGTGGTCAGAACACACGTTTAACTCGTCTTTTGTGACGTGTTTTGGTGAACGAGTCACAGTTACTTTCAACGTTGAGAGGAAGAGGAGGAGCCAGCAGCTGTTTACGCCTGGGTTCAGATGCGACACAGGTTGACGGTCACAGGTTGACAGACTGGTCACACGTTAAATTGTGTGTATTATGTACAAGACAACGCATCTGCAATCTGTTCAAAGTGATGTATCCAAGGCAAGGGAAGGCTTTATATATTGTATAAATAAACATTTACTGCAGGAGGAATATCTTTTATAAGACTTTCTGTATAACTAACACGGGGTGCTGTGAATGTTCTGATGCGTTGTCTTGTACATAATACACACAATTTAACGTGTGACCAGTCTGTCAACCTGTGTCTGTCAACCTGTGTCGCATCTGAACCCAGGCGTAAACAGCTGCTGACTTTCATTTATGTTAGATACATATTGGGAAGAGAGCTTCATAGCGATCTCTCGGTGGCCCAGTGGTTAAGACTGTGGCTTCGAGCGCTTTTGCTGCAGTGGCAGCGGGATCGAATCCCGTTATAAGTTATTTTTTTGCTAATGCCACGGAATATTTGAGATTTTTCTTATAGGCGAAGCTAAGCAAACAACACTCCGAAGACAGGACGCAGAGGTTCAACATTTCATATTTTATTGCCAAAAGATCGTAGCAATTAGCAGCAGAATTATTCAGCCCTTATTTCCTTTGAGCAAATTCAGTATCTACAACACGAACAGCGATCACACTGCGTCAGATTACGCACTGTAAAAATGTAAGGACTGTTCCGAACGTGTACAGAGGACAAAACATTGAGAAAACACTGTCAAGGCATCGACGAGGACAGCTAACCCGCTTTTCTCTGCTTCAAACATCTGCCGTAACTAAGAGCAACCAGTGCGGCATTCGGAAGTCGGTCACCAGTTAAACTGGAAACGAGTTAAACTCGAACACCGGGAAACCCGACCAGCGAAAACGCCGGTCGGTAAAAAACTACACACTAACCCCCCTACCCGATCTATATACACACCCCACTGGTGAAACAAACTACAAAACACACCACCGTGAAACAATATTGACAACGTACAAGCAAAAAGTTTGAAAAAAATGTCAGTCAGTCTGACAATCGCCCGGCTCTCACTCACACGCCGCCTCACTCGGAGAGAGAGAGAGAGAGAGGGAGATTTGATTTTTCACAAGACTTTATTAGTCAGTTTTAAATAAACTCATGACAAGAATAGTTTAAAAAATTACATTGACAGTGCAGGATTAAACTGAAAAAAAGATAATCATTCTCAAAAAAGCTCAAAAAAAGACACAGGAACAAAACACACAAAAAAACATAGCAGCATGGTGACAAACTTGTTAAAAAACGCCATCATCCAGATCTCTGTTCATTTTGAGCAGTATTTTCTTTAACCTGACAACTTCCTGGTTTGTGTAACCTCCTTTTCCTCTACTTCCCATTTGGTCATAGACCGAGTTCACAAAACATTCGTCATCCGAAAAATAATCATCAATCTTCACACCCCTCTTATTTTTCGTGTGCTGTAAAAACAGTTTAACCCGATCAACTGAGTAGGTCTTGGGCTCCGGTGACTGAGATCTACAGTCAGACATTTCACCGTCAGAGCTGAGAGAAAACTCATCCTCACTGAGATCTGAGTCTGCAGGTCGTCTGTCTGGCTTTTGGCTCTTTACCTTTTTACCAGTTCCTGACTGATCATCTGTGTCATCAACAGTAGTGTCGCTTTTTCTATTTGTATGTTCTTTCCTACCATCACCCATCCCTGCCTTCTCTGCAGCTACAGCACTGTTTACATTTGGGTCCTGATCACACATTTCTATATCATTTCTGTTCTGCCTTCCCACAGTTGACATATCAGCAACTTTGCTTCCATTTACAGTCTCAACTTCAGCCTGTTTAGACCGTTCGTTGTCAGTCTCGACCACAGTGTCTCCACTCACTACTTTTGTTTCTCCACCACCGGCCTCCTCCTGCTTGTCTGCACCTTCTCCACCGTCCTCCCATCCATCTCTCTCCTCCATGCTGGTCCTCTCCTCCGCGCTGGGCCTCTCCTCCGCGCTGGGCCTCTCCTCCGCGCTGGGCCTCTCCTCCGCGCTGGGCCTCTCCTCCGTGCTGGGCCTCTCCTCCGCGCTGGGCCTCTCCTCCATAGGCGGCTGCACGGCCTCCTGCACCCGAGTGGAAGTCTCCCCCAGCTTTGTCTGGACAGGCTCTGACTAAATGTGCCTCTTTCCCACATATTAAGCGCTTCATAGTCTCTGACGTTATGAACAGAACATAGTCGTAGTCATCAATTCTGAGCCTAAAGCCCAGATTCAGTTCTTCCTCCTTGTTGTTAAGGACCATGTAGACCTGACGCCTGTGAGAAATCACGTGACGCAGTTCCCACTGTTTACAGCCCGATGGTAACTTTTTAATGGGAGAGACTATTTTTTCGTGCCTGGACAGTTGTCTTTTCAACAGTTCGTCGCTGATGAAAGGTGGAACGTTGGACACCGTTACCTTTTTAGCAGGTTGCGTGAGAGGAGACACGGAGATGGAATCACCGTTGATAGTAATGCCGTGTACGATGACTTTGTGGACTTTGTCAACACTGTCCAGAAAAATGACCACTGCTCCGTTCATTCTTGCAGCTGATTTCAGGCTGAGCGGACCGACCACCGCAGCCACAACAACCGCGCACTCGTCCACAGAAAAGCGAGAAGCAGCGGCGATCCTCAGGCCGTGCTTCCGCGTTAGCTCGGTTAGCATCATGCTAGCACCATGGCGAAAAAACACCCCCAACCCTCGATCGATATGTACACACCAAAACAATTTAAAAAAACTTCACCGAAAACACCCTCATGAGCAAGAAGTAAATACTAATTCGAATGCACATCAAAAACAGGTTAATCGCGCCGTCGACACTCGCGACTCTCACACGCCACCTCACTCAGAGAGAGAGAGAGAGAGAGAGAGAGAGAGAGACAGGGAGAGAGAGAGAGGGAGAGAGAGAGAGAGACGGGGAGAGAGAGAGACGGGGAGAGAGAGAGAGAGAGAGAGAGAGAGAAAGAGGCACAACTACTGGAGAGAAAGAGACAAGGTTAGTTAAACATGGGACAATGATGGGAGGTTATTGGACAGAGGAGCTCAGTGTATAAATTAAGTCCCCCAGCAGTCTATGTCTATTGCAGCTTAACTAAGAGATGGTTCCTGTGACTAACAATCACTGCCAGTGACCTGAACCATCTCTAACTATAGGCTTTATCAAAAAGGAAGGTTTTAAGCCTAATCTTAAAGGTGGAGAGTGTGTCAGCTTCTCGAACCTGAAGAGGGAGCTGGTTCCAGAGGAGAGGAGCTTGGAGCTAAAAGCTCTGCTTTTAATTCCGATGCTATGTTCTGGTCTCTAATAGAATGTTATGCTCAATTGAATCAAATGCAGCACTGAGATCTAGCAGGAGGTTCAAGGCCTGAAGCTGCAGAAACTAGAAAGCAATGAGATGTTGACACACTGAAACGGTGGCGTCTGCATTTTCTCCTGCTCCCATGACAGTAGTGGCTCTTGGCAATGTAGGGTGAATCTAATGGCATAACAGAATGTTTAGCATAGCAACTGTCTGGGAGGTCACTGTTTAAACCACCAAAATGAGCGGGTGTGAACTAAACAATCACAATCAGATGTCCAGATGCACAGTCTGAGCAGAGCAGCTGTGTCCACGCTCAGGGCCACTACAGAGTTCACAGCACACAGTTCTGGTTCAGCTGCAGGCAGGATACGAAATCTAGGAGGAGGTCTAGCAGCAGGAAGTGGCTGAAGAGTTGATCAGAATCAGAATTAGAATCAATGGCCAAGTTTGCACAGGAAAACCAAGTCCTTATATGTGGCCTGACTCCATCTTTCTTCCCTCTTGTGACCAAAAAAACTTATTTACAATTTTAATTATAGTTATTTACAAAAATGAACAAATAAAGAATAGAAACTGCAGCTTGCTGTGTCACATTCAACAGTGGTTATTGCACATTTATGTTTGTGTCTGTGAAGAGTCATTTTTTTTATTCTGGCCCAGTACAGGTGCTCGATGGACGGAAGCTCAGTTCCAATGATCTTTTCTGCTGATCGGACACAGATTGTGAGATTGTGGTCCTAGGAACCTTAATGAGTCCACAGTAGACACTGTGTTGTTGTGGATGGTGGGGGGAGGGGGGCAGGTGGTTCTTCCTCTGTCCACCGTCATCTCCACAGTCTTGAGCGTGTTGAGCTCCAGCTGGTTCTGACTGCACCACTGGACCTGCTCCACCTCCCATCTGTATGCAGACCCATCACCGTCCTGGATCAGCCCAATGACGGTCATGTCGTCTGTCGTCGTACTTCAGGAGTTTCACAGGCGAAGTATGCAGATGACCGTCACTGGGCTCATCCAGGACATTGATGAGTCTGTATACCGACAGGCGGTGGAGGAGGTGTCAACCAGCAGCCTCTGTGACTAGAGGGGAACTCCTCCTTCCTCTCATTATTTGTCAGGGTGTAAAAGTCAGAAAACAAAGCAACTTACAGGCACAATGCAAGGTAAGCAATGAGAGCAGCTTTAGGCAAACAGCTAGTTCCCTGAGAGGTGAAGGTCGGTGATTGGGGCTAAGATAGATGAGTCTAGAACTTGTAGAGTAACCTCAAAATGCTATAAATAGCCATGTGTGAGGTATGGCTTGCTAAGATAAGCTTGGCTGCCTCCTTTGATGAATTACCCCTGAGAGGTGAATGCCTCAGGCAGTAGAGAATAGTAGCTCACATGTCATGGCCCAGTCTAGTTGCAGTAGCAGAATTATGGCAGCAGGAGGCGCCTGCTGTCAGGTCAGGCTCACCACTAGCTGTTGGTCAGCACAGTTCAACATTCACTGGTTGTGTTGTTCCTTGGATACACAGATTCTCCAGTGATCAACCATGTTACAATCAGTCAATTGCTCCTTCTTTAAAGTTAGAGCAACTAGGCTGTGGCACAACTAACAAAAGGGTTTGTCCTGAAAAGCTCAACTTCAATGTCAAACAAATAGATTTGTACATAATGGTTTAATCAATGCAGTGCAAGTAAGAATAAGAATAAGAATAAGAAAACCTTTAATAGTCCCGCAGTGGGGAAACTACTTCTCACAACAGCAGTACAGATGAGCGAGAATACAGGTACAGAACAGTTTGTGTTGGCACAGTACAAAGCAGTACAGTACAGTACAGTACAGTTAGAGTGAGTATGAGGTCATTGCAGGGTTATTGCACAGTAATGGGTATAAGATTTGTACTGGTAACAATATACATGATTGTTCACAGATTTACACAAATATTGTGCAGAGCAGGTTGCTATATAAACCACTGATGCAGTGGGTGAGTGACTGTAGTGGGACGTGGTCAACAGTTCTGATTGTACAGTCTGACAGCAGCAGGTAGGAAGGATCTACGATATCTCTCCTTCACACAGCGAGGGTGGATCAGTCTGCTACTGAAGCTGCTCCAGAGCAGACAGTGAGTCCTCCAGTGGGTGAGAGTCCTGGTCCATGATGGATGTCAGTTTAGCCAGGACCCTTCTCTCACCACCTCCTGCACCGTGTCCAGAGTGCAGCCCAGGACAGAGCTGGATTTTGTTCACGTGTTGGTGGCATTTTGGGAACATATTCTGTTAATTACAATGGTTGAAATCACCAGCAACGATAAAAAGAGCATCAGGGTGAGCTGTCTCCAGCGTGCTAATGCCGTCATGGAGGGCACCTAGCGCCGCTGTAGAGTTGGCTTGTGGGTGAATGTAAACAGCGGCTAAAACAAACAAAATCCTGAGCAAGTATAATTTCAATAATAAAAAACTCCACGTCTGGTGAGCAAAGTTTTCTAACAGTCTTCGCATCTCCGCACCACCAGTTGTTTACGAACACACACACACCCCTCCGCCTCTAGTTTCTAGTTGAACAGCTGATTCCGTGACTTTCTCTGAGAGCCAGGTCTCGGTAAAGATCAGAGCGCATTGCATGATTTCCCGTTGTGTTGTAATCCTGGCCCTCAACTCATCCAGTTTGTTCTCCAGAGACCTCATGTTAGCTAACAAGAGGCTAGGGATCGGTGGTCGGCTAGCGCAAGCTTTAAGCCTCGCCTGGAGACCTCCCCTCATGCCCTTGCTGACGTCGCTGTCTCAGGAGCGCTCTCCTTGGATCAGCACATTCACTCGAGCTTGGTGTGGTGGCGGTGGTGGTGGTCACGATGGCGAACAATAAGTTGTAGCTCCGTTGGTATAACTCCATGGAAATTTAAACAGTTGATTGTTTTTGCGATGTTCAGTAGTTCCTGTCTATTGTATGTTAGCAGTGCCGAAGAGTTCATATATATTCCATCGTCTGTTCATCAGAGCAATGCTTTCTACTTCAAGACTAAACCTTCTCCACTCAGCAGACATCTGCTGGACATACAGTAACTCTACTGCATGGTTCTAGACAAAGTGAACCCCTGTATGATGCAACTCAGCACTAGGTCACAAGACATCTTCGGTTCTCAAACACTATATACTGAAGACAACATGGTTTGCTTCAGTGGACAACTTTTAATACACAAAATGCCACAAGCAATTGAAAACCTAGCAAATTCAAATCTTGACCATGTTTGGCTCCACACACAACTGCGAAGCAGCTTTCTCCACAATGAAGAAATGTCGTCACCATATAAACACTCCACATGTAGCAGCACTAGCACTAGCAGGACAAGCTACAGTAGAGCTCCATTTTCTCACTGAGCAACAAAGTGGGGGAATTAAATATATAAGAGGATGAGCCTCTAAAACTGTTCAGTTGTTAGGATATGCTTTTTTTTGCCTGTTAATTTTGACTTTTGAGTCGAGATGTAAAATAAGTTTTTTATGCCTTTCTTTCCTATATTTTATTTGTTCAGAGTTGAGGCACTTTATTTCACTTTATTTTTTATTTTATTTTTTTAGCAGTTTTATTCAACAGAACAGTTTTATTCTTGCTTATTTTAAAAAGCAGCTCTGATTTTATACCATAGCACATTGCACCTCCAGCTGTTGACCACAGGGTTCCAGCCACTGGGACATTCAGAAGGAGCTGCAGACCGGTCGGGTAGTGGAGCCTGAGCCGAGCCAGCTCTGTGGGACGCAATCATCTGTATGTCAGCAAGGCATCAATTTTCCAACAGTTGATCAGGGCAACATTAAAGCGCAGTTTGCATCAAGAGCAGGTTTACCTGACGTAATCAGACGCATGGACTGAACACATCGCTATAAAAGGGATAAAACATGAGTCACGAGGTTAGGGTTAGGGTTACCTAACCCTGTCTTCAGCATCAGCATTAGTTGTGGTTTAATGTAGAGACTTCCTATTATAGTAGTTATTGTTGAGCTTTTGTATTTTCCTGCAGGAGGCGTCCTTCCCATGATGTTGCCTCTCCTCTCGACCTCTCACACCCACAGGTCAAGACAGATCTATAGAAATGGTTAAGAATGAAGTATTTAGACAAATAAGACAATCCAGGAATCAAACCCAGGACGTTCTCGCGACAGTGCTACCCACCGCATCACCATGACGCCCTGGTTGACACATGTACATTATCCAGGACAATCAGCCTGTGAGCTGAAGACGCAACACATAGTCGTCTGGTCTATAACACATGTGGCTAGTGAGGTACAGCCGCGTGTTCTTCTGTTACATAGACACCGGCTGCAGGGCTCATTGTCACACCCTCTGTGTTTGTTGTCAGCTGGCTCAATCGTAATCTGGAGCTGTGCTGGCAAAGATTGGGAGCCGCACAGCTGTGAAACGATGCCCTGAGTCAACTTCAGGGGATCCTCTAAATCATGTTACAATAGTGAAGAGGGGAACGGAAACAGAGCGCGCACGCACACACACACACACACACACACACACACACACACACACAATGCAGATAACTAAATTAATCATGTTGCATCATTACAGTAATAGTTTTAATACACTTTGTATAGAGACGGATGTAGCTGTGAGCATGTAGGAGATAGAGGTTTATTGATTTAATGCTGCCTGGTCGGTCTCATCCTTTTAATGGATGAGACCTACTCAGGCTTTAGGACTCCCGTGCTTAGATATTTTTGGTACAGAGGTTCCATTTTGCAAAGAACTTCTGAATAAAACAGTCTTAAAATTACCACTGTGCCCCAGCACAGTGGTCAGCGCATGGCGCTCCTGTTGCCCAAGGTTGCATCAGGAAGGGCATCTGGCTAGCTAAGATAAGTGGGCACATGAGAAAATACATGAGCGAAGCACAGAAGGGCATTGGTAAGGATACCAGAGGAGCCAAACACCAACTCCTGGTAGACAGAACAGTCGCCCAAGACTGCAGAGTGCGACACACCAACCTGTGCACAGCCTGGATCGACTACAAGAAAGCCTATGACTCAATGCCACACACATGGATCACTGAATGCTTGGAGCTGTACAACATCAACAGAACTCTAAGGGCCTTCATTGCAAACTCGATGAGGTTGTGGAGAACCACCCTTGAAGCCAATGGGAAGCCACTTGCCCAAGTATCCATCAAATGTGGCATATACCAAGGAGATGCACTGTCCCCACTGCTGTTCTGCATAGGTCTGAACCCCCTCAGCCAAATAATAAACAAGACTGGCTATGGATACCGGCCCCGGAACGGGGCCACCATAAGTCACCTCCTCTACATGGATGACATCAAGCTGTACGCCAAGAATGAGCGAGACATCGACTCACTGATCCACACCACCAGGATCTACAGCTCAGACATTGGGATGTCATTCGGGCTCGAGAAATGTGGGAGGATGGTGACAAAGAGAGGCAAGGTTATCCACACAGAAGGGGTCTCACTCCCAGAAGGAACAATAGCAGACATTGAGGACAATTACAAGTACCTTGGAATACCACAGGCAAACGGCAACCTTGAACAGGCAACAAGGAATGCGGCAACAGCCAAATACCTCCAACGAGTAAGGCAAGTCCTAAGAAGCCAGCTCAATGGCAAGAACAAATCCTGGGCAATAAACAGCTACGCCCTGCCAGTGATCAGATACCCTGCAGGAATAATAAGGTGGCCAAAGGAAGAGATACAGACCACAGATGTTAAGACACGAAAGCTCCTCACCATGCATGGAGGGTTCCACCCCAAATTCAGCACCCTGAGACTGTACGCTAGCCGCAAGGAAGGAGGCCGAGGACTAGTGAGCGTGAGAGCCACAATCCGGGATGAAACATCCAAGATCCAAAGGAAAACAAGGATAA
Organism: Betta splendens; assembly: GCF_900634795.4. Taxonomy (NCBI): domain Eukaryota; kingdom Metazoa; phylum Chordata; class Actinopteri; order Anabantiformes; family Osphronemidae; genus Betta; species Betta splendens. Next base: position 885,077 of record NC_040893.2, read on the forward strand.
GGCCCCGACAGATGACGTGCTGAGTGAATGTCTCAGGCAGTGGAGAACAGAGGATGAGATGCTGGAAGAGGGACCATCATGGAAGGACAAGCCCTTGCACGGGATGTACCACCGGAACATAACTGAAGTGGCTGATCTCAACAAATCCTACCAATGGCTTGAAAGGGCTGGGCTGAAGGACAGCACAGAGGCACTCATCCTGGCTGCACAGGAGCAGGCCCTGAGCACCAGAGCCATAGAGGCCCAGATCTACCACACCAGACAAGACCCAAGGTGTAGACTGTGCAAAGAGGCCCCAGAGACGGTCCAGCACATAACTGCAGGGTGTAAGATGCTGGCAGGCAAAGCATACATGGAACGCCATAACCAAGTGGCTGGCATAGTATACAGGAACATCTGCGCGGAGTATGGACTGGAAACCCCAAGGTCAAAGTGGGAAACACCTCCCAAGGTGGTAGAGAACGAGTGAGCCAAGATCCTGTGGGACTTCCAGATCCAGACTGACAGAATGTTAATGGCGAACCAACCAGACATTGTGGTGGTGGACAAAGAACAGAGGAAAGCCGTCGTGGTGGATGTGGCAATACCAAGCGATGGCAACATCAGGAAAAAGGAACATGAGAAACTAGAGAAATACCAAGGGCTCAGAGAAGAACTGGAGAAGGCTTGGAAGGTGAAGGCCACAGTGGTGCCTGTGGTGATCGGAGCACTAGGGGCTGTGACCCCCAAACTGGAGGAGTGGCTACAACAGATCCCTGGAAAAACATCCGAAATCTCAGTCCAGAAAAGTGCAGTCCTAGGAACAGCAAGAATACTGCGCAGAACCCTCAAGCTCCCTGGCCTCTGGTAGAGGACCCGAGCTTGGAAAGTGGATGAGACCACCCGCGGAGGGTGAGAATAGAGTGGTGTGTATATATATATATATATATATATATATATATATATATATATATATATATATATATATATATATATATATATATATATATATATGCAACAAGGAATGCGGCAACAGCCAAATACCTCCAACGAGTAAGGCAAGTCCTAAGAAGCCAGCTCAATGGCAAGAACAAATCCCGGGCAATAAACAGCTACGCTCTGCCAGTGATCAGATACCCTGCGGGAATAATAAGGTGGCCAAAGGAAGAGATACAGACCACAGATGTTAAGACACGAAAGCTCCTCACCATGCATGGAGGGTTCCACCCCAAATCCAGCACCCTGAGACTGTACGCTAGCCGCAAGGAAGGAGGCCGAGGACTAGTGAGCGTGAGAGCCACTATCCGGGATGAAACATCCAAAATCCATAAGTACATCAAGGATAAGGCCCCGACAGATGACGTGCTGAGTGAATGTCTCAGGCAGTGGAGAACAGAGGATGAGATGCTGGAAGAGGGACCATCATGGGAGGACAAGCCCTTGCACGGGATGTACCACCGGAACATAACTGAAGTGGCTGATCTCAACAAATCCTACCAATGGCTTGAAAGGGCTGGGCTGAAGGACAGCACAGAGGCACTCATCCTGGCCGCACAGGAGCAGGCCCTGAGCACCAGAGCCATAGAGGCCCAGATCTACCACACCAGACAAGACCCAAGGTGTAGACTGTGCAAAGAGGCCCCAGAGACGGTCCAGCACATAATTGCAGGGTGTAAGATGCTGGCAGGCAAAGCATACATGGAACGCCATAACCAAGTGGCTGGCATAGTATACAGGAACATCTGCGCGGAGTATGGACTGGAAACCCCAAGGTCAAAGTGGGAAACACCTCCCAAGGTGGTAGAGAACGAGCGAGCCAAGATCCTGTGGGACTTCCAGATCCAGACTGACAGAATGGTAATGGCGAACCAACCAGACATTGTGGTGGTGGATAAAGAGCAGAGGAAAGCCGTAGTGGTGGATGTGGCAATACCAAGCGATGGCAACATCAGGAAAAAGGAACATGAGAAACTAGAGAAATACCAAGGGCTCAGGGAAGAACTGGAGAAGGCTTGGAAGGTGAAGGCCACAGTGGTGCCTGTGGTGATCGGAGCACTAGGGGCTGTGACCCCCAAACTGGAGGAGTGGCTACGACAGATCCCTGGAAAAACATCCGAAATCTCAGTCCAGAAAAGTGCAGTCCTAGGAACAGCAAGGATACTGCGCAGAACCCTCAAGCTCCCTGGCCTCTGGTAGAGGACCCGAGCTTGGAAAGTGGATGAGACCACCCGCGGAGGGTGAGAATAGAGTGTGTATATATATATACTTGCCAGTTGATTATTGAGATGCACTTTTGTTAGAGAAAGTCAAGTCACCTGAGAGCAATTTACCAAATCAGGACAGATTTAGAACAAAACATATAATGGAGATGTATAGAAATATGTTTGTCACATTATGACAACTTGGTCAACCATTTTGCAGTTAATGACTTATACGATGAACTACTGACTAGATGTTTTGAGAAGTAAGACTATTGCACAGTGAACTATATAATACATTTTGATCAACATGACATAAACAATTGATAATGTAGCAAAGAGCAGGGAATTGTACGTAATCATTTGAATGCATGTACCAAAGCATTTGCAACTAGTTCAAAGTAGTGAGAAACTGCTTATATGATGTGCACACGTATGGGGTGCCAAATGTAAAAGGAGCACCTATAACTAGTTTTCTCACATTTAACTAAATTACACAACATGTTTTCTCACATTTAGTTAAATGTGCAAAAGTCTAAATGTAAATGTTAAATGTAAATGTTAAATGTTAAATGTAAATGTAAAATGTAAATGTTAAATGTTAAATGCTAAATGTTAAATGTAAATGTTAAATGTTAAATGTAAATGTTAAATGCTAAATGTTAAATGTAAATGTTAAATGTTAAATGTAAATGTTAAATGTTAAATGTAAATGTTAAATGTAAATGTTAAATGTTGGCCGAGTGTAAAACTGAATATTCATGAATAGGCAAGTAGACTACATCCCTACCCTCAAACAGCGCTGGTCTCAGATCAGAGACGCGAACTCAATCACCTCTAACAGTGCGCGCAAACCCCGCCCACATCTGATCTGGAAACTTTTGTTTTTAGCCTGGACGTAACTTCGGCTAGCTAGTATAGTTAGCCAACTAATTCTCCACCGGCGCCACAGAAATATTCTTTTTAAACCTACTTGACTCCTCATTAATGGTGTTTACGACAGAACGGCAGTTTGAAGCGGAGCCTCAGCCCGCACACCTGCCATTACAGCCCGTTCAATCTCCCCCAACGGGAGGGAGTCGGAGCTGGCGGCCATGATGGCTTCGACTTCAGGCTTCTCTCCAGTATTTTCGTGCACCGATCCAGAGTCAGATGTGGGCGGAGCTATGCGTACTGTTTGACGTGTTTGAGTTCCAGCGCTGTTTGAGGGTAGGGATGGAGTCTACTTGCCCATTCATGAATATTCAGTTTTACACTCGGCCAACATTTAACATTTACATTTAACATTTCACATTTAACATTTAACATTTACATTTAACATTTAACATTTAACATTTAGATTTAACATTTAACATTTACATTTAACATTTAACATTTAGATTTAACATTTAACATTTACATTTACATTTATATTTAACATTTACATTTATATTTAACATTTACATTTATATTTTTGTTTATTTTAAAACATGGAGAGAACTGTTTGGAAAAAGTAGGGTGTAGCGGATTCAAATAAATAGTTTGATATTAATGCAGAAACATTAACATTCCTTAAAGTTGGGGCACCAGGTTTGTTTTAAAGCTGAAACCACGCTTGTATCAATCTAGTCAAAGCCAGATGTCAATTCAATGAGTTACCAGTTATGAACAATAATAACAACTTTTTTGCGATAAAACCAAATCAGTCTCTAATGTCATGAATTCTTGTCGCAGTTCAAGTTCAGTGACCTCTGCTTGAATCTGAAGAACAATGCACACAAAACCAGATTCCTTTTAACGTTTTATTAATTTAATACTACTGGATAAAAAATAATAACAGAAAATGAGCAAACAATCAGCATGAAATGATCAGCAATGGATGAAAAGAGAACAGAGTGTTGGTAAATAATGGTGTGTGTGTGTGTGTTGAAAGCTTTGTATGACAGATAATGTTAACGTCAATTAATGAACATATATGAACACAATCACAGAAAACACAGCAATCAGAAATGAATGGATCAATGAGTAACAGGATAAGGAATGGTCAAGACATAATTGTGTGATGGTTTTGATCAAGCAAAAAAAGTATTTGTTTTACACTTATAAAAACCTAAGGATAACTGTTAAATTTGGAATGTTCAATTTTAGCACTTTGAGAAACACCAGAATTCTCAGAGGATTAGAGATGTTCGTCTTGCCTTAGTTTTGAGCTGTCGGCCACTGTGCAGCGACTCCAGTTACCGGTTGGTTGAGCAGGGGTGCCCTCTCTGGTCCAGGTGCCACGGCCTCTGAGCCAGGAATCGTCGCCCACGGGGTCAGCAAAGTAACAGTCGGCCAGGCTGGACTTTCCAAGGTGTTTCAAAGCTTCAGCGCTGCTTAAACTAGCCCAAAAAGGAAACAGGCTGGAATCTAATTTAATTAGTTTGATCAAAATAGCAGTTCAATTAAGGACTGTTTGTGATAGTTTCAGTTTTGCAAAGTTCTTGAGAGGACTTTCTAAAGTAACAACATTCGTATTTCTAAGTTTACAAAATTTAAGAACAAAGGAAAATTAAAGAAAAGTAATGCAACGCAAAATAAAAAAGGTGAAAGAAGTTTGAAGATAGAGGGAAATCCGATTCCACTAGGGTGTCACTGGTTTAAATACCCCTGGGGCAGTGGTCACTGCAGGGCGGAGAAATGAGTTAAGAATAACACACTACATATGTAACAATCACTTTGGCACTCAAATAGGCAGAGAAGTCAGAATGGTTAGGCAAAAAAAATAAATGTATAGATTATTAAGGTTTTATATGTGGTCCTTTAAAATGTTGTAACAAATGAAATGTTATTCCTTGATGAATGGTCTTGTCCCTATATAACACTAAAACAAACACAAATAATAATTGCAAGCAACATCAAACTTTAAATGGCTTAATCTAAATATTACCAAATAAACTATTGACTTAAAAAGGCAACACATAATGCGGTTACATAATTTACCCAGTGTACCTAGCATATACTGTATGTATGGTGCACAGATTAAAAGAAGAAGGTGAGTATCTTTATTTCAATTTTATGCATTCATACAAAGGAAAGCATGGTGATAAGTTGAAGTCCCTTTGTTGTTCTTGAGAAATTTCCTGGTAAATCTGTAGATCAGTCATTGAACATCACACAGAAACCAATCTAATAATAAATAATAGCATTTTGTACACACAATACAATGGCATCAGTTTTATGACAGAAGCAGAACTCCAAATGAACAGTTTTCCTTTTTATTAGTTCACATTCCAGGTTTATGATCCTCTAGTGGGCGAGTCCATGAAGTGAGTCTTTTTCTGGTTAGTGATAAGGCAGAGGAGGACCCTGGTGAGATTTAGGTTGTGTCACCTAAAAGTATCTATGGTCTTTTGATGTGCACTTAGCCATATGTGTGTTGTTTATGTTAAACTCACAGTTCTGTTGTAAGAGGAAAAAGTTTTTTATGAACAGAATTCTGTGTATTCTTATCTTCTGGTGAATCGCAGCGTTGTCTCTGTGGAAGGGAGTGAAGCTTACACGTTGTGTTAAGTTACCTAATTCCAAACGTGGATTGCTACAAAGGCATCTACTTCATAGAAGTTAAGCACTGTTTATACTAAGTCATTAAAGGTGCATTACTACTACAGTTGCTAGTTACTGTTACTGTTAAGCTTTAAAAGCATGTTACTAGCCTAATTAGATGGAACACAAACATAAGAGATGATTGATTTTTGTCTTGTTACTTGTGATCCTCCGACCAGTTTATCTGCCATTACAGCAGTTGCTTTAAGTGGTATATTAAACCGTTACTATGCTGTTATACTGTAAGTAAAGATTACATAGAGGAATATTCATGCTGTGTATGTTTGTATTTTGTGAACTCAATCTGAGGCATAACAATATTAAAGCGTGATACTTCAGGTATAAATATTACTGTATGGCAAAGGAAATTAAACTCCACAGGATCTCAGATTAAGATCAGACCAGCTATGAGAAAGAAGCTATTTCATTTCAAAGCCTAAAGTTTGCTGTGCAGTAATTCAACTTGAACTGAATGTTAATAGAAGATCATAAAATTGAGGGCTATCCATAAAACATTTCATTAGATGCAAGCCTTGATATGCTGTCAATATATTTGAACATTAAATGTCTATTCGGACGCCCAAATCAAAACTGAAAGAAGCAGGACTCAGTGGGACTCGGTGGGACGGAGGACTTAGCAGACCTGAACAGCTGTTTAGTTACCGAACAAGGTAGTTGGACAAGTTTCAGCTCAGTATATAAGCTGCGCCATACAGCACAGTACTTAGTTTGGCCTCATTAAATAGTAAGTCTGTCTACCAAACGTTTCGGGAGTTAGAGATCCTTGTGAATTCAGTTCACCAAGCATTTAAACACAGTTTTAACACAGAGCCTGTTTCAGGTTTTTATCCAAGCACCAACCACGTGGTTTGGTCTCCAGGCAGCGATGTTTCTATAAGACCCATATCCAATAAAATCCTTCGTTAAATAGCCCTTAATATTTTAATTAGCGCAGCATAGCCACACTTTTAGCTCACAGATAAAAACAAGAAATAAAAGTTACACTGACTTAGCGTGTGACCAATCAGAAACAAGACCTGGTCCGTACCCTTTCCGTAATGTTCAAATGTTGTTGTGTCACCTGTTAATGTTGTTGTGTATTCTGTTAATGTTGTCATCTTTCCTGATAATGTCGTCGTGTTTTTTGTTAATGTCGTCATGTTTCCTGTTAATGTTGTTGTGTTTCGTCTTTTGTTTGTTCGTGACTTCAGGGTCACCATAACTATATAAATAAAATTGAAATGAATTGAATTGAATTGCACATGCAAAACCAGAGGTGGGAATTCCTGGTTCTCGAGGGATCAACAAATCACAGAGGAGTGACTTACCAAAATTTAATAAACATCAAAACAGTTCCTCTTACAGGACAAAGTAACAGTAAGTTAATAAAGTGTAGTTTATTAAATATCAGATCTCTCTCATCTAAATCCTTGTTAATAAATGACTTGATAAGTGACCATCACATAGATCTGTTCTGTCTCACTGAAACCTGGCTGCAGCAGGATGAATATGTTACTTTAAATGAGTCGACTCCAATGAGTCACATCAAACTATCATGTTCCAAGAAGTACAGGTAGAGGTGGAGGAGTACCAGCAGTTTATAAATCAGATTTATTAATTACTCCTAAACCTAAACATAGTTATAACTCATTTGAGAGCCTCACTCTGAGCCTTTCTCACCCAGACTCTAAAACTCAGAAACCAGTTGTGTTTTGTATTGTTTACCGTCCTCCTGCTCCATATTCAGAGTTCTTAACTGAATTCTCTGAATTCTTATCTGACTTAGTTCTTAGCACAGATAAAGTCATTGTAGTGGGAGACTTTAACATTCATGTAGATGTTGACAGCAACTGTCTCAGCACTGCTTTTAACTCCTTAATAGACACTATTGGTTTTTACCACAGCAGGTAAATGAACCCACTCATCGTTTTAACCACACCCTAGATCTTGTCCTGACATATGGAGTTGAAATTGATAATTTAATAGTTCTTCCCCAAAACCCTCTGTTATCTGACCATTTCTTATTAACTTTTGAATTTAGCACAACTGACCCTATAACAGCTGGAAAGAAATGTTACTATAGCAGATGTTTATCTGACAACGCTGTTGCCAGATTCAAGCAGATGATTCCATCATCTTTTGCCTCAATGTCTTGCAGATACACAGAGAACAGTCACCTTAATCCTTATGAACAGGTTGACTGTCTTGTAGATGATGCTGCAGCTTCTCTACGTACAATGTTAGACACAGTGGCTCCTCTGAAGAAGAAGACAGTGAATCAGAGGAGGTTAGCTCCGTGGTATAACTCAGACATCCGCAGTCTAAAGCAAAGGACTAGACAACTAGAAAGACAGTGGCGTTCCAACAAAATAAATGTAAACTGCATTGTATGGAAGGACAGTCTAATAAAATATAAAAAAGCACTTTGTGCTGCTAGAAAAACATATTATTCCTCCCTAATTGAGGAAAACAAAAACAACCCCAGGTTTCTTTCCAGCACTGTAGCCAGGCTGATAAAGAGTCATAGCTGTGTTGAGTCTACTAAGAGAGATAAGATATGATAAGAAAACCTTTAATAGTCCCACAGTGAGGAAATTACTGCTCACAACAGCAGTACAGATTAGAGAGAATACAGTGACAGAACAGTTTGTGTTGGCACAGTATAACGCAGTATGTATTATGAGGTCATTGAAGGGTTATTGCACAGTAATAAATATAAGTCTTGTACCTGTTTGCACAAATGTTGCACAGCAAATTTATTGCACATTGCGTTAATATAGAATAAACATAAATTAATGCACAGAGTTTGCACAAATATTGTGCAGAGCAGGTTGCTATATAAACCACTGATGCAGTGGGTGAGTGACTGTAGTGGGACGTGGTCAACAGTTCTGATTGTACAGTCTGACAGCAGCAGGTAGGAAGGATCTACAATATCTCTCCTTCACACAGCGAGGGTGGATCAGTCTGCTACTGAAGCTGCTCCAGAGCAGACAGTGAGTCCTCCAGTGGGTGAGAGTCCTGGTCCATGATGGATGTCAGTTTAGCCAGGACCCTTCTCTCACCCACCTCCTGCACCGTGTCCAGAGTGCAGCCCAGGACAGAGCTGGACTTCTTGATGATCCTGTCCAGTCTCTTCCTGTCCCTCGCTGTGATGCTGCTGCTCCAGCAGACTACACTGTACAGTTTTTATATCCAGATTATTTATTTATGCTGCTTTATGAAAAGAAATTAGTAGGATTTAATTGAATTTTTAAAGATTATATGGGGAAAGCATACATGTCAGATTAAAACAGATGAATAACCAAATTCATATCTTCTTCGTGAAATCAGGTTTTGATGAACCTGGGTTAATCCAGGTACACATGCTAACATCTCTTTTCTTTTTAGCACAAGTGACTAATGGGTTGAATCCATATATCAAAAGGGAGAAGGTCTAAATATTTGTTTGTGATTTTTAGAGTTTTTGTTTCAGAAAGCGGTTCTGATTTCTCATCCAATATTAAAAGTTGAAAACGACTGAATTTTGTTGTTTTCATGTTTCATTTTGATGTTAACCTAGACAATTTCTTCTGAGAATGATTGTGTTGGTTTCTAGATGAAAATCAAAACTGAATTAAAAATACATTCAAATCAAATTAAATCTTACAATTTGTGACAAATGACACAAATGCAAGTTTTACTTGAAAAAGCCACGTTATCAATCAGTCAAAAAATAAAATAAAATAAAGAAAAATCTCAAATCAAATACCAGGAACTACTTAACAGCTATAACCTTTAAAGCTAAAGTTTCAAAAGAGAAATGATTAGATCCTTCAAAATAATTGGGTTTGAACTAAACATCTAGTCTATTGATTATTGATGTTCTTTTTATTAAAATTCATTAAAAATGCATCGGCTACTTTTGTATTATTTCCACAAACAAAGATCTAAAATGATTCTTTTTTATATATCTGTCATAGGAGCCATAGTAAGACCTCACAGTGATACCTATGATACTGTACTTTTTGCTTTTTATAATTTTTGACTACAGTAACAACATGGTTACTGAGACTATTTCACAACAGCTTTTAGAACAGTTTTTGCTTTTACTTTGAATATGTTTTTAATTTGTTGATAACTCAACTAGTTTTACAGAATTTATAGTTGTAATGAAATATTTCCTGTTTTCACTTCAGAAAGTTGCTTCACAGTAATTCACACCATCACCACACCAACACCGCTTTTAGTTTTCTTTTTACAGTTTTATACTTTTAAGCTTCCCTTGTCGATTCTCCCCATGAAAGCAGGAGCTGACCTGACCTACTGTTACTACTGTAACTGTACTGGACCACAGATGACTAGAAAGTTGATGAAAGCGTCATCAACGATGCTTCTGCTAGGGCCAACTGTTTGAATGTTTTCAGATTGGGATTGTCACAATCCGGCTCTTAGGCAGGACAAATAGAAAAGGTCCACACATGAGAGTTCTAATTTGAATGTTTATTTAAACACAAAAAAAAAACAAATAAAGAAATCTTAACCACAAGTAAATCAGTAATATCAGTAATGTAAGGTGTGCAGGGATGTGTGTATAGCAGTAAATCAGACCAAACCATAAAAAGAAGCAACACAAACCCAACTACAAACCATATTCCCTGGGGAAGAGAGACAAAATGGCTGAATTCACCAGCTTAAATAGCTGGAGGAGGAGCCAAAGTAGCAAATGACCTGATGGAAAGATCCAAGGCCCGCCCACACAAAACAGGCCACGCAGGACACAACACAGCCCAGGCTGTCACACCCTCCCCCTTAAAAAGTAGTAGCACCAAAAAACATGGTGATAGTTTGCTCATTGAAAAACTACTGTAATTAGGATTACGGGGCACGAGATAGAGCGCCAGCCACCAAGTTCTCTGTACCTTTAATGTGCCAGATATCTAAGTTATATGGTTGCAAAAACAATGCCCATCTCATCTAGCGTTAATTTGGACTCTGCAGTGATTGCAGGAATGTTAAGGGATTGTTGTTGATTGGAACGCCAGAGCCTCCTTCTCTGCCCCAGAATAGTTTAACTGATAAGGCAGAAACTTTTTTGAAAAGAAGCTCACTGCCCTTTCAACCCTGTTTACGTCATCTTGCAACAAAACAGCTCCAGCCCCCACATGGCTGGCATCCACCTGCAGTTGAAACAAATTCCAGCCTTCGGAATTCTTTAGCCAAGGTTGCAACACTCCATACCCTAACATACCATCCCCCTCCTCCCGTGCGGCCCCTACCCCAACAGGTGGGGAACTAACGCTAGCTAGAAGGGAAGCATTGCCGTCTGAATCAGAACCACCGTGGATATAGTACGGTTTATCAGATTTACATGATGCATCTTTGTTGATTTCCTTTTATTTGGCACAGACACCTCGAGATTAACTTCCAACACTTTACGAAGCACCACACAAGGACCAAAATATCTAGCCTGAAAATTACAAGGTAACAACACCATAACTTGATCTCCAGGGCTGTAGTCATGTTTCTCCACACGACGGTCATTCGTTTCTGTGCACGTTCCAAATGTTCTTTAGCCAGCAGTTGTGCCTCAGTTTTTGTTTAAAACCATTCACATAGTCCAACAGATTTGGAAGCGGTTTAGAGGACTTCGACTGGTCTTGCACAATAGCTAACAGGCCACGTACTTTGTTCCCAAAACAAAAATCATTTGGACTAAACCCAGTGCTTTCTTGTACTACTTCCCATGCTGCTGCTAGACCGTGGCAGTGGACCAACACAACCCACGATTAGATGTTCAAATGGTTGATTCACTACAGAAATAAGTTGCAATGGAGCCGGTGTGATAACCTGTTTGGGCCAACCTACTAACTGACAGGTACGACCAGTTTTAACATACCCAGAAACATCCTTTTCAACCGCAGCCAAAAGAAATACAGAAGAATACAGCCGTATGTTTTCCTTACTCCTGTATGAGAGCCTGCCACATCGTTGCCTAAAATGACATCAACTCCTTTAACAGGCAAGTCGGGACACATATCCAAGCTTTCTGTATATCTGCTCTTACTAAGTCAGAAGACAAAAACACCTTATGCACAGGAACAACTAACCCTAATCCACAAACAGGAATACAACATCCTGAGTCTGACTCAGGTGAGAATGGCAAGACTGAGTGCCGCACAAAAGTATTTAAAGCACCAGAATCTCTGAGTATCTTAACAGGCACCCTCCTATCACTCCCCAACAAAAACACAAACCCCTCAGAGACAAATGGTGCACAGCCCGGTTACAATTTCCGACCTTCAAGTCACAAGAATCCAGGAACGGATGACTATTAAAAATAAGCTTATGCGTCAACACATAGTCATCGGCAAGAACAGCAGCTTCAGACGGAGTTCTGTTTTTGTGCTCACTGATGTATGTCGCAATGGGGCTAGGAACACATTGCTTGAACTGTTCTAGAACAGGGCACAACACAGCCCAGGCTGTCACAGGAAGCAAATCAACATTAAACAAAAAAAGGACAAAAGAGATGGAATCAACAGAACAGCAACATTGGCAACTCCTTCAACAGAACAGGCTTAAGGAATCTTCTTCTGTCTTCTATGAATCTACATTCAAGCACTAACGGAACATCAAGGATTTAAAAGGGACTGAAAGAGAGACTAACACTGAATGGACAATAACTTAAAATGTTCACAGTAATTTCCCTTTTTTGTATGTTTGACACTTAGTGTTAAAAAGGGACGAATGTGGTAAATTTTGTGTTTGTCATGAGATGCTGTGCCTCTGGCTGAGGGTTGATCCTGGGGGGTTATCAAGCATTTGGTTATCAAATGGTGGGGGTTTCACTGTAGTGACCACAGGAACATTGTTAGAGGAAGTAAAGGGGGGTTTACTGCACTCATGTATATCAAAGACCAGTCAACAGCAGCATGTGAGGTTTTGTAACTGGGTATAAATACAGGTCTTGTGTCCTCAGTCCTTCAGTGTATACTTTGTACATAGTGAGATGTGACTTATGTCTTAGATGTACTTTAATTGTGATCCACTCCGAGTTGACATGAGAGTAAACTTTGAGATGGTTTATCACATTGATGATCTCTGGTTGATTTTTTATAAGATTTCCACAACAACCACTGGCCCTCGTGGAGCAGGAATGTCCACCCCTGTTCATGCTTCATGTGTCTTTTGCTTTTTGACATGTACCAGCAAAATAACTAAGCATGTCATAAGACGCCGTAAGATTAGTTAGATATGTACTGTACAGTAAGGAGCAGGTAGCTTCATGTATGCTGCACTTTAGATAGAAGAACTGCTTCAGCTGAGATTTCTACATGTGTTTCTCTAATTGTCATCAGTACAATGAGGAAATCAGCATCTAACTCAGCAGCTGCTCACACTGCAGGAAGTATGGGTTTACTGGCAGACTGAAGATCAGTGACTGCAGCAGCATAGTTTGCTTCCAGGGAGGCATTTGAGCCAAAGAGAAGACTTCCCCCGATGCTGACAGTGATCCACACATTCAACCTGAACTGGCCCAGTAGCTGCACTGTAGCCACTTCAGGCTCTTTCTCAAACACTTGGTGCTGGTGAAGATGTGGTTCTCAGCAGCAGCTGCTGATATATAAACACAGACTTGTTAAATTTGTGAGTAAGGTCAATGTGCAAAAACAAACACAGACAATTGAAACAGACCCAGATGATGAAGGTAGGGTCACGCGGGAGGTAAATGTGACCACAGAGGAAAATATGCAAAACAAACACCTGCAGACTGGCATATCTGATGTGTGACCAAGAAAAGTTAAGTGAGACAAACAGAGAGTCTGCTGATAGGAGATATCCTTTAAGAGAGAGGAGAGAACCGAATCATTTAAAGGACTTTGTGACGGGCAACAGCAATAGAGATATACATAACTATTGATCATTGTTACAGAACAGTATGTGGTGTCCCACATACATTTAAGGAGGCTAAACTCATCAAACTCTCAAAACAGCTTTTGTTTGTCTCATGTTTGCTCACAGTCGCAAAGGCAAACTTCTTCAGCTTCAGGACAAAGCTCCGTAGGAGACTGGGCAGCATCGGGCGGCGTGATCAGCTGCAGGTCTAAGACTCATTAATGCAGCTAGTAGTTTGTTCTACATACGTTTACTCTGCAAAAATAAACGTATGTATTTATCGTAGCTACCTGGTCTAAGTTATTTGTAGCACTTCGACATTCGTCTAAAATATGCAGTGCATTTTAAAATGAAAATACTATTATTATTATTTATTACCTTTATTGTAAACACAGTATTAATTGCACAATTTGGACTGGCGAAGATTTGCGCTTCTTCCATAATAATCATGGATAATCAAGGAAGAAACTGCAGTTCATAGATGTTATTCAGGGATGGTTTGATAAAGTTTCAGTGTGTTTTTCAACTGAACTGTCAGCCAAGGTACGTGCATTATCAAATGAATGCGCCTGTCAGCGGGGAAGACATCAACTCTATTCAGTCGCTCTTCAGTCACTGCTGCCGTCTCCTCCCCAGTTCACACACCTTAAAGCGTCCGAACCAATTAATGCGTTTCCAGATTGACTGGTGATGCCGCAACAAATAATATAATATTGCCGGCCCCCGTGGTTCCCAGTGTTTTTTTTCCATAGAAAATGTGGGTGTTACAGGTTGCCGACCACGTGGTCTAGATCAGCCTTATTCACTTTTTTAAATTGTAGCAACTTGTCCACAAATCAAACACTGCATGAGGGCGCGCGCACCGCTGTAAGCATGCAGCTTCTTATTTTCAGTGTTAAACTGCCATAATTTGCCATAACTTACCTACGTACATAACTATACTGCGCACTTCCGCAATCATATGACTATATCACCGAATATAGCCCCACGTGTTTGTGTGACCACAAGCCTTATTCACGCTAGTCCCACTTCACACTCCTTTACACGCTTCTTTCCCTGTGAGCGCCAGACACACGCGCTCCATTCAAAGGACCAAATTGGTTATTAGTCCCTGGTAACAGGGTGGTGACCCGTAAATTAATTAATTATTAATTCAGTTAATAATTATTAATCAATAATAATTAAGTGTTTCACTTACCAAACTATAGACCTTTGTCATATAGTTATATAAATTTAAGCTAATAACCAAATTTGTGAATCTAAAATTATAAACATAATTGGTATCTCCACTCAGGAGCTATACATCCAATTATTATAATTTGTGCTCCTCGCATATCCCCAACATAATTAGTGCAAACCTGTGTGAGGTTAATCAAACTCAGCCCTTTCTGAGACTAGGTGGTGTTGCTAATTCATTTGGCACTACCACAACCCTCACACTGCCCCAACACTGCCTATGCCTTTCTGTCTGTCTGCTAAGGATGCAGTAGTGGACTCTGATTGGTTAGGATTGATTTGATTGTTTAACTTAGACCAATCAAAGGGCAGTAAGCAACTGGTGTACTTGGGGTCTCGACTTGATGCAGGACTAACAGGACAACTTACATTCTCAATTCTTTATAGTTAGCCAAATGCAAAATGTGTTTGCGTTTCCATTGGAATCATGAGTCTGGTAAACTTCCACACATAGACTCTGACACTGTTTACAGACTCATCACACTCCCCTCATCACACACGAGAAGCTGCTTTGGATGAATGCAGTGCTCCCTGTGTCAGTGTGATCATCTCATCTCCTGTCTTCCTGTCCTCCCAGGAAACGTCTTTGTGCTGAGCCTGGCCTTTGCTGACCTGCTGGTTGCCTTCTACCCGTATCCACTGGTGCTCTATGCCATCTTCCACGATGGCTGGTCACTGGGCGAGACCCAGTGCAAGGTGAGCCATGGCTTGTAAGACAGCGCGCCTATTTGAACAAGATTTAAAGATATATTGTGTGTAGTATAGTGCATACAAATTGTGCAGAGTCTCTTCAAAATATTAATCTTCTGTTACTCCTATTATTATTGACAGTTTACATCTTTACCTTCAGATCTCTAAACACAACCTGACATTGTGTCTGGGAACATTCCACTAACAATCAACAGATTCTGCCTTGTCATTTAATCATTTAGTCATTTAGTTTTATAAATTATGTTAATAT
This sequence comes from Betta splendens, assembly GCF_900634795.4. NCBI lineage: Eukaryota > Metazoa > Chordata > Actinopteri > Anabantiformes > Osphronemidae > Betta > Betta splendens. Next base: position 900,893 of record NC_040893.2, read on the forward strand.
GAATCCATTTATAACCATTAGGGAAGTCCAGTTTATTGAAACACAGACATCATTATCTTAACCTAACGAATAATACAAAGGCCTGGATGCGAACCTGATTACATCCCCTTTCCATTGGGGAGCTGTTCGCTGGTGAAGGACTAAGTTAACCCTACAGAGGATTCACAGCCAACAGCAACCTGAAGTCCTTCCAGAAACCAGTTACTCACAAACAAGCTGCTGCTCAGGGTGATTTGGTCCTGACAGTGTAATCATCTGCTACTATACCTCTGTGTCCTTCGCAGGTGAGCGGCTTCCTGATGGGCTTAAGCGTCATAGGCTCCATCTTTAACATAACAGGTATCGCCATCAACCGCTACTGTTACATATGCCACAGCTTCAGCTACGACAAGCTGTACAGCTATCGCAATACGCTCCTGCTGGTGGCGCTTATCTGGTTGCTCACTGTGGTGGCCATTGTGCCTAACTTCTTTGTGGGCTCGCTGCAGTATGATCCACGCATCTACTCATGCACATTTGCTCAGACAGTCAGCACATCCTACACCATCACTGTGGTGATCATCCATTTCTTTGTGCCCATTGCTGTGGTCACCTTCTGCTACCTGCGCATCTGGATCCTGGTCATCCAGGTGAGGCGCAAGGTAAAGTCGGACATTTGCCCCCGCATCAAGCCCAGCGACCTAAGGAATTTCATCACAATGTTTGTTGTGTTTGTACTGTTTGCAATATGTTGGGCACCACTCAACTTTATTGGGCTCGCTGTTGCTCTCAACCCTAAAGAGGTGGTGACTCGCATTCCTGAGTGGCTATTTGTGGTCAGTTACTTCATGGCTTACTTTAACAGTTGCCTTAATGCCATCATCTATGGCCTGCTGAACCAGAACTTCCGCAGGGAGTACAAGCGGATTGTGATGTCTGTGTGGATGCCACATCTGTTCTTCCAAGAGACGTCCCGTGGGGGGACGGAGGCCATGAAGAGTAAACCCTCACCTGGACTGAATAACAATGAGCAAGTAAAAGGAGAGAGTCTGTGATGCTCTGTTGTTTTTCTTCACCTTCTGTACGTAGACCTAGACTGACAGTAGTCAGTCAAAGAAAGTAGAGCTGTGGAGTGTTACTAAGGCTCACCAACTTTGGTTTATTTACATATACATAATGTTTTCATGACCCTATAAAGCCCAAACCATTAGTCTTAATTGGTCAATACCAACAACTAACAATAATTCAAAATAGTTTCAGTTAGTATTCAATTCAATTTGTATCAAATGTGATACATCGGGTCACATTGCTAAAAAGTGTAAACTGGAAATCTACTTGATTAATTATTTGCTGCCCCTGGTGTAATATTTGTGCATTGCAAGCATCTGATCTTACGCTGATGCTACAGAAGGCTCCAAATCTCCTGTAGCATATATGATACGTTTGGCATCTTGGGGTTAAACTGACTTTACATAGATTCTATGTTTGTCTGCTATCTGCACACAGCATCTGATAGGGACTCCTGGGTCAGGTTCACAGGCGGAAGGCGTCAGAATGAACACCACAAAAATACCTCACAAGCAGAACATACAACTAAGTCCATACAACCAAGTCTATACGACTGAGTCTATAAGACTGAACTCGGAACTATGTGATAACATGTCTATGCTTAACATCTATGCTTAATTCTTAGATGTGTTGCCATAGGAACAAATAAATTCAGTTGTGTGGTATTGCAATAATATAATAAGATCTCTCACCAGACTGACATCTTGACTCAAACAAATCAAAGGCTGTTGTAAACCTGCTGTTGTCATCTGACCTGACCTTGTTGCAGGGAATTATGTCAGCCACTTGATGTTGCCGAATTGATCTACTTGACCCTAGGCTTGACTTCAGTAGTGTCAGTGGCCTGACTAAACTAAACGCCTGACTGAAAGCCAGACCCACTACTGTAGGTTCTAGACTTGACTTCACCTAGGCTTAACTGAACTAAAACAAGAGGGAGCAGGACCCAAATGCATGACTCATCAGATAACACAAGATATAGATTTTTTATTTCAACAGATTAATTCCAAGATAGAAATACTAACTAAGAATGCAAGGAGCTATCAACATATATAAACTACAGGGCGGACAAAAATTACTACACGCTTTAGAACTAAAAGAATCACTGCTAAACACAGGAGAACTCAATGATTAAGAAACAATTCAGGTAATAGGGCGACTGTCATTCACTGCACAGCAGGACAGCATACAACACAATGGCAAACTAGGAAACGCAAATAACTAGATACTAACTCTAACTAAAGCACAGGAGACAAAAGACACCAGGAACACATACAGACCCACTCGACAAGAATGACAGCACATTTGACAACAATCCAACAAAAGTGTGAGTCACTGGAGAGCTTCTGTTCAGACTATCATAGATGGGTGTATGTAGTCAGTAGTCAGACCAGGTGACACAAGATTGGACCAAACGGGAAGTGACATCCCAAACACCAAACAACGACAAGACAGGAACAAACAAGGGCTCCTCCAGCAGACCGAAGGGGTGAATTGCCCCAAAGGCAGTGCCAACATTCAGCACCAATGTAGGGGGGAACCACTGAAGGCTGAGGAAGCATCAAGTCACTCAGAATATTCTAATGTTGAGTATGTAGACAAACCGACAGTGAACATATTAATCAAGTGTTTCCAGACATCAGTCAGTCATGAGCACAGCATCCAGTTTGGTAACAAGTGCATAGACCTGCACAAGCCTTGGTTAAGGTTCAGGGAAAACTGTTGGTCTGGTTTAAATGAGAAACACGTAGTATTGATTCATTCTGTCGCAGTATGCAAGAAAACCAGTTCTCCTTTAAGGTGGTGTTTAACCGTAACCATCTGTCTTCTTCTGACAATCCATCCATTCTGTTCCCTACACACAGCTGCTGTTCTCAGCGTAGCGGTGCAGCTTTAGGCACCTTTTACTGCTGCAATAATCTTTTTGTCATTCAGTTTCCAGCAGTTGTTTTATTTGTTCATGGGTTTTGTTGGAGAAAACCAAAATTGCTGAGCCTTGACAATGTGTTGTAAGTCCTCATGCTTGTCCAGCTAAGGGTGCAGCTGCGTTGTCTCGCTCTTATGTACTGTAGTAATAATGTAATAGACTCCTGTGCCACTTGGAGCACAGCCCCTTTTTAAATCTGTACACTATGACTGTATTTGCTGAACCATAATATTTGTTGATGGTCATGGCTAAGTGCACTACGTTGTGGTGAATCCTAACACATGTGGATGCCTCCAGTTTGTAATAGACATTTACACGGTTGGTGCCTAATTTATTGCTCATAACCATAAAAGAAGATTTCACCAAAAAGTAAAACCAAGCTGCTCCAGGTCCTGATGCTGTTCCAGCTGAGGTGTGTTCACATCAGATGAGGAGACAAATCTTTGACATATCAACACACATCAACACAAAAATCAGACATAGGGATGTCACTAGGGTTTCATAAAGTGTTATAAAGACATTGGTGTCTGCATGCGATTTGATCTTTATCTCAGTATGGGCAACTGGGGCATTGTGCCGACTCCAATGTGCTTTTTCTGAGGGCCCACTGTATCCACAAGCTTCTACATTGGTGTGAACACACCTTCAGACACTGCTATCAACTGTTAGGAGCATTCAACCATTCTACTCGAGTCTACAAAACCCTGGTAGCCCATGAAAGCACAATTATCCATGGTGCCCAGGTGATAGGAGTGTACTTATGCAGTTTACAGGTGGAAATCTTAGTAAACTCTGAATCTTAGTAAACCTTCTCTATGCATTTTATACTTCAGATCACTACCAGAGAACATGAATGCGAACAGCGCTTACCCAACACTTGTGAATAATGCTACTGCTGTTCTGTCCTGTGTATCTTAGTAAAACCTGAGGCCTCTCCTCTGGGCTCAACCTGCAGGATTCCCCATTGGTGAAGAATGTGCATGTTGCATATTGTTTGGGAAGGATCACTAAGTGTTTGTGGAATTTCTCCCATTTGACTATAATTGACAAATAAACTCCTTGTGGCCTTGCAGCCTGGCGTAGGGTGTAAAGTATAGTATAGTATAGTATAGTATAGTATTAGTATTAGTATAAGTATTAGTATAGTTAGTTGTTCAGCTATTGTTGAGTTTAATACTGGTAATGATATATAATAATAATAATAAAATAATAATTGTTGTTGTTATTATTATTATTATTATTTCCTGCCTCATTGCTACTGTCCCTAACCCATAGAGCAGAGCTGCTCTCACTACTGTCTTGTACCTCCACCCACTCCAACCCGCCTGCACTCGCCTCACACTCTGCTTTTCCTCTTCTCTCTCTGTCCATGAACTCTTCTGTCTCCTCTCCTTCTTCGACCTTTTAGGTTAACAGCATCGGTGGCTGTTGTTGTTAACCTGGGCCTCAACCGATCCGGTATGAAATTCCTGTGGACAATTGGCATGGTTGTTTTTGGGAACTTTTATGCCAGATGCCCTTCCTGCCGCAACCCTCTCTATTTATCCAGGCTTAGGACCGGCACAGAAGTCAGTGCCTTGCAACCCCTGTGGCTAGATTTTTTAAATTATTATTACTATCATGTCAAGTGCATGTATTATTATTTATTAATACCTCATAAGCCCCACAAATCACTTAGTGGTCCTTTAGGTGAAAAGTGATAAAAAGTGAAGGCAAATATATGAAATTATTGTTAGTATTGTTCTATTTATTACTGTGATTGACAACCTGGTTTATTCAAGCTCACCACTGTAAAATGTTTGGCACTATAAAAGCCTAAATGTTAATAAAAGTTTTTTTAACTAAACTTTACTGTTGACAGTGGCACTTGTTGACTCCCACACATCTCCAAAGCAAAGCAGGTACTTGATCAGGTTAGTCTGAGTGACAGGTTTTAACTCCTGTAGCGTGTGGTGAAGCCTGGCAATGACCCAAAAGACTGCAAACCACGAAGACTCCGAGGCAGATGCCATAATCAATACGGTTGATTGTTTGTGCTCTCAGCTTCATTTCTAGATGACAACATGCCACACAGGTGATATTTTACCATCAGCCTGATGCCGACAGACTTTATTATTTAACACATTTTATGAGTTGAGGGATTAGTTCTGTCTGCTGTTTGCAGTCACCAGTAGAGCAGGGTGGTTTCCTCTGTTTCAATGTCGGACTCCGTAGTTTTCTCTGGACCCCTCCCTAATGTGACCAGCGATGACATGTATAGCCGGCTGTCATCGCTCCACCGCTGGTTGTCTAGGTGGTGTCCTGCAAACGATGTGGGCTTTGTGGCTAATTGGAGCACTTTTTGGGAAAACCTGGGCTGATTAGAAGAGACGGCGTCCATCCCACGTTGAACGGAGCCTCTCTGCTCTCTAGTAACATGGCCATGTTGCTTAGTCCCCCCACTGCTTGACAACTCAGAGTGGAGCCCAGGACGCAGAGTCGCAGTCTTACACGCCTCTCTGAATGTTCTCTACAGCCGCGACCCACTCTTAGTCTTAGTTATCGCATAGAGACTGTGTCTGCTTCTCGACCACCTAAACTATACAAGTCACAAACAAATCAAAGAGGAGTGACTTACCAGAATTAAATAATCAAAACAGTCCCTCTTACAGAACAAAGTAACAGTAAGTTAATAAAGTGTGGTTTATTAAATATCAGATCTCTCTCATCTAAATCCTTGTTAATAAATGACTTGATAAGTGACCATCACATAGATCTGTTCTGTCTCACTGAAACCTGGCTGCAGCAGGATGAATATGTTACTTTAAATGAGTCGACTCCAATGAGTCACATCAACTATCATGTTCCAAGAAGTACAGGTAGAGGTGGAGGAGTAGCAGCCATTTATAAATCAAATTTATTAATTACTCCTAAACATAAACATAGTTATAACTCATTTGAGAGCCTCACTCTGAGCCTTTCTCACCCAGACTCTAAAACTCACTGTATTGTTTACTGTCCTCCTGCTCCATATTCAGAGTTCTTAACTGAATTCTCTGAATCCTTATCTGACTTAGTTCTTAGCACAGATAAAGTCATTGTAGTGGGAGACTTTAACATTCATGTAGATGTTGACAGTAACTGTCTCAGCATTGCTTTTAACTCCTTAATAGACACTATTGGTTTTACACAGCAGGTAAATGAACCCACTCATCGTTTTAATCATACCCTCGATCTTGTCCTGACATATGGGGTTGAATTGATAATTTAATAGTTCTTGCAAACGCTGTTGCCAGATTCAAGCAGATGATTCCATCATCTTTTGCCTCAATGTCTTGTAGATACACAGAGAACAGTCACCTTAATCCTTATGAACAGGTTGACTGTCTTGTAGATGATGCTGCAGCTTCTCTACGTACAATGTTAGACACAGTGGCTCCTCTGAAGAAGAAGACAGTGAATCAGAGGAGGTTAGCTCCGTGGTATAACTCAGAGATCCGCAGCCTAAAGCACAGGACTAGACAACTAGAAAGACAGTGGCGTTCCAACAAAATAAATGTAAACTGCATTGCATGGAAGGACAGTCTAATAAAATCCTCCCTAATTGAGGAAAACAAAACCAACCCCAGGTTTCTTTTCAGCACTGTAGCCAGGCTGACTAAGAGTCATAGCTGTGTTGAGTCTACTATCCCCTTAAATCTCAGCAGCAATGACTCTATGAACTACTTTACTAATAAAATTATCACCATTAGAGAAGACATTCAGCAGCAACTTCTTCCAAATGACAGAAAGCACTGTCTAGATCCATCAACTTTAAATTTATTAAATCCTCTGTCTTACCTAGACAGCTTCTTCCCCATAACTCATATGGAGTTAACCTCAATAATCAACTCTTCCAAGTCGTCCACTTGTCTTTTAGATCCAATCCCAACCAGATTACTCAAAGAGGTTCTACCTTTAATCAGCTCGTCCATATTAAATCAAATCAATCAATCTTTACAACTAGGCTATGTACCACAGGCTTTTAAGGTGGCTGTGGTCAAACCTCTATTAAAAAAAACAACTCTGGACCCCTGGCTAAACAATTATCTGACCACCTGAGTGGGAATAACCTGTATGAGGATTTTCAGTCAGGATTTAGAAAACATCATAGCACAGAAACAGCTCTGGTTAGAGTCACTAATGGTCTTCTATTAGCTTCGGACAATGGTCTACTTTCTGTCCTTGCCCTGTTAGATCTTAGTGCTGCATTTGATAGAATTGATCATAACATTCTATTACAGACACTAGAACATAGAATTAGGATTAAAGGAACAGCATTGGGTTGGTTTAATTCCTATTTGTTGAACAGATTCCAGTTTGTTCATGTTAATGAGGAATTCTCCACATGCACAAGGATTAGCTATGGAGTACCACAGGGTTCTGTGCTGGGTCCAATTCTGTTTAGCCTATACATGTCTCCTCTAGGTGAGATTATTAGAAAGCATTCTATTAATTTTCATTTTTACGCAGATAATAGTCAGCTATATATGTCCTTGGAACCAAATGAAACAGATCAACCATTAAAAATTCAGGGTTGTTTAAAAGACATCAAAACCTGGATGTCCCAAAACTTCCTTCAACTAAATTCAGATAAAACTGAAATTCGTATTGTTGGGCCTAAAAATCTGAGAGAGACACTATTGAGTCAGATAGCCACCCTGGATGGCATAACATTAGCTTCAGATTCTACTGTGAGGAACCTTGGTGTCATGTTTGACCAGGATCTCTCTTTTACATCATACATTAAACAAATCTCCAGAACCGCCTACTTCCACCTTAGAAATATAGTTAAAATCAGAAGCATCCTCTCTCAGAGCGATGCAGAGAAACTGATCTATGCATTTGTTACCTCTAGGCTGGACTACTGTAACTCCTTACTCATAGGATGCGCTAACAGCTCCTTAAAAAGCCTACAGCTTATTCAAAATGCTGCAGCCAGAGTTCTGACAGGACTTGGAAAGAGAGATCACATTTCTCCTACATTAGCTTCTCTGCACTGGCTGCCTGTAAAATGTAGGATAGAATTTAAAATTCTCCTACTCACCTACAAAGTACTTAATGATAAAGCTCCTTCTTATCTTAAAGACCTCATAGTTCCTTATGCTCCCAGCAGAACACTTCGTTCTCAGAGTGCTGGGCTACTTGTGGTTCCTAGAGTGTTTAAATGTAGAACAGGGGGCAGAGCTTTTAGCTCCAAGCTCCTCTCCTCTGGAACCAGCTCCCTCTTCAGGTTCGAGAAGCTGACACACTCTCCACCTTTAAGATTAGGCTTAAAACCTTCCTTTTTGATAAAGCTTATAGTTAGAGATGGTTCAGGTCACTGGCAATTATTGTTAGTCACAGGAACCATCTCTTAGTTAAGCTGCAATAGACAAAGACTGCTGGGGGACTTAATTCATACACTGAGCTCCTCTGTTTCCTTCTACCTCTTCTGGCCAATAACCTCTCATCATTGTTCTATGTTCAACTAACCTTGTCTCTTTCTCTCCAGTAGTTGTGCTTCTCTCTCTCTCTCTCTCTTTCTCCTCCACTCTGTCCTCACCTTTTCTCTCTCTGTCTTTCCCCTCACCCCAACCGGTGGGGCCTTGAGATAACTTTGTTGTGATTTGGCGCTATATAAATAAAATTGAATTGAATTGAATTCAATACCATATTAGCTAAAATTTAAAGAGGTCCGAGTTACGCAATTTTTTTTAACCAAAAAATTCTAATGTTTAGCTATTTACTGCGATATATTATTAAGTAGCCTGCATGTAATCAATACTTGACTGTCAAATTAATCAGTACAGTTCAAAAACCTTTTGATGAATTTACTGTTATTTAACATTGAACTGAGCAAATATCTACAACGTTATCTAAAAAAAATATTTAAAAAAAATATAAAAAAGTTATAAAAAAAATTTTAAAAAGCAGGGCTGCTTTTTAAAATAAGCAAGAATAAAACTGTTCTGTTAAATAAAACTGTTAAATAAAGTGCCTAAAATATAGGAAGGAACTGCATGAAAAAAAAATTACATCTTGACTCAAAGTCTAATTTAGCAGGTAAAAAACAATATCCTAACAACTGAACAGTTTTAGAGGCTCTTCCTTTTATATATTTAATTCCCCCACTTTGTTGCTCAGTGAGAAAATGGAGCTCTACTGTAGCTTGTCCTGCTAGAATTTGAAACCTGGGCTTGAACGCAGTCAGGGCCATTCTCATACACATGTTGAGTGTTTATATGGTGACGACATTTCTTCATTGTAGAGGACGCTGCCTCGCTGTGTGCGGAGCCAAACCTGGATGTACAGGGCTTCCTTCCATGGATCAGGGGACGCTGCCTCTCATTATCTCGCCTTGTTTTTGCTAGCTACACGCAACTGTTATTGAATTTACCACCTGGGATCCACAGAATCGATTGGCTCGTTGAGGTCACGTGGGATTGCTTAACTCTCATTCAATTGGCCAATGCGTTCTCGCAGGCACAAAACTACCGTAAATACCCGTGCCGGTAAAATTAAGGTGCCCCGCTAGATTCTGAATCAAAGCGTTCGGTTTGGTCTGTATGGGACAGATTGTGGGTCCGAATCCGGCCCGCTGCCATATCGGATTACATAAATATAACTGCTCAAACAGTCGAGTTCTAACATCACCTTACGCGATCTCTGGTCCAGTGAAGCCACGCGGCGGCCTCCCCTGCTGCTGTCTCATGACACGGTTTCACCATCACTGGTTTTTGCACACTGATGGTGTCTGGTCAACACGCTGGTTTCTACAGGGGAAAGTGCTCTGATGACATCAGGTGGACCCACACAGAACTACAGCCGCAGAAGTCAAAGCCTACTATAACGCACCACCACCGTTTACAGCCAGGGGTGTGGATGGTGGCAGCAAGCCTCCCCTCACGTGTACCCATGCTGCTCACAGCTTCACTCTGACGTCAGCAGAGGCCAGCGACAACCTAAACCAGTCAAGTCTACGGTTGTGTTTTATTGTTTACTTTTATTTAGACAAACCCAAATAAAAGGCACATAAAACGTTGCGCTTATGTTTACATAATTATTCTCAATGGACATACATTTAAAAAAATGTAGGAATGTTTTACCTTTCTGCTACTCAGAAAGCCTAGCCTTCGTATATACAAAAATTACCATTGTTAATGTTCTAATACAAAAGATTTATAAAAAGGTTATTTTTCTTGCATGTGTCAGTTGTGACTAACATGTCTCTGAACTAAATGGTTTGTACAAAGATATACATTCATTTGCCTTCACATCTGCCAAATTCATCATACAAACTTCACAGAAAATAAAAATCAACTTCCAAATCATCACCTGGCCTAATAAGTGTTTGCCTTTTCACATTAGGTTAAAGTCAAATGTCTAAAAATGATTACATATGTTTATTATCTCAAGATTGCTGCTGAAGTACAACTTTGTAAAAACATTTGAAGAAACACACGTTTGGCTGCCAGATCTGTGGATTCCTTGGCCGTCTGAACTGACGAAGGCTTCCTTCACAAAACGATTCCATCACACAGGACATCTGGAGGAGGAAGCATTAACGTGTGGAAAAGTCTTGTAAAGTGTTTCAGGCACACTTGTTTACGGCCACTAAAGAAGGACAAATGACACTATGCGCTTCCTTTCGTCCTAATTTTTTTAGGCTTTTTAGTGTTTTCATTCAAAGTTGCTAGATTTCTAATAAATAGTTGCTGAACTCAAGCATACACTGGAAAAGCTCAGTCATCCACATGCAACATGGAAAAAAATAAAAGGTGGGACATTAATCAACTGCCAAAAACCTAATGCCAATCCACAAACGCTTTTCCCTCAGTGCAGAGTCAGCAGGTGTACAGTGGCATTCACAGGCCTCACATCTGCACATATGTGGTCAAGTGTAAAAATCGTAAATCAAGCACTAACCACTGTCTTCACAAAGTGGAAATGCGTCAAACCACATAGTACCACTATTCTGTAGTGTCTCCAGAGCTGCTCTTACGATGCTCGAGACGCGCACAGCCAGGGAACCGGGGGCCAGCAAACCCGCTGAAGGACCTGCTGAGGCTGCGATCACAAAGGACTGCTTCGTTTTCCCTTTAGCATGTCTGTCCCAACTCTGGTCAAATGCATTAGCATTATTTCATTTGGTCAACAAAGCGACTACCTTACACACTGGCATGCATGGCAGGTGTAGGTCAGCTCTAGTAATGGACGTCTGTGTCATTTGTGTTCAAGAGGTTTTTGGAAGCAACAAACATACATGATCACATGATAAAAAAAACATGATCTCAGTGCAAGCACGACTCAAACCTTTGGACAAATGTTGTTTCTTTAAGTGGACAAACCACAGTCTATGCAACAAAACATTCTGTAGCTGCACAGATGTGTTTTCTGATGATCGAGGAGCGACAGTCAGTGGTGCTCAAACACTGCAGTTATGTCACTGCCAGGGCTTTTAACGGCCATGTGCAGACAGCTGCTGATTCAACGCAAATCTCAGGATGGAGACACTGATAAGACTTCAAGAGTGATGGACAGACAAAGCATAGAACCATGTAAATGTTGTGCTTTCTATACAGTCAGCAGGTGGCCCTACTTTAAATATGCAAACAAGAAATGTTCCTGAACTGTAGCCATGAATGCACCTAAAGTGACAAATGGAAGACATTCACTTGCAACACTGGTAGACAGGTTCCCTTCATGTTGGCTAAAGGCACTGTGAATTCACGTAGGTGTGCGCCACATTGCCACAGGACACAGACCAGGTATTTAGGGTCTAACCACATTAGCGCTGATGTGAGGTACTGGCAGAATGGAGTAATAAACCCAGAAGCCTCCACACCCACACAACAACTGCTTCCTGTCTTTGCTTCTGGATTCTCAGTCACAGTGGGTACACAGTTTAGACAATGCCCAACCGACCAATAACAAACTCTCAGGAAAGACATCAGTAAAGTGTAAATGGGTTTAAGCCAACAACCCTGTGTTGCTTAGCAACATGAACTAACGCTACTACCACAACATCTTGCTCTTTCGGGTTTACCTGAACATGGACTGGGACATCTTTGCGATCACAGCCTCAACTTTCCTTGGAAAATAAATAGCCAAAACAACGATGAGCATGAACACCACACTTTGCTTTACAAGTGTGGTCTACAGAGAAGATTTAGAATTAAAGGACAAGGCTGGGACAAACCAAGATTATGCCTGAATCTACCAGCACTGTGCCTGCATGCAAATACAAACGAGTGCCATTCGTTCATTCATTCCTGCCGTGTCTCTAAGGAATAGTACCGTATGAGCCGTTTCTAGGGGTCAGTCTGTCAAGTCTCACACCATCGTGAACACAACAGCCTCATCCTTTCATTGGCCTCTACTTCTCTGTCCTCTGGGATCAGTGGTGGTATCTGTCTTGCTTTGCTGCCTGTGGTGGGCAGAGAGGACGTCCACTGGCACAGGTAAAAGGCAATAAAATAGTGTTCTGACAAAGTACAAAGAATGGGTCAGTGTGTAAATCAATGAACAGATTATTCTCAGTAACCTTCCTGAGCTTGATGAACAGTGATGGGATCTTATACCCGCTAAAATAAACAAATCTATCCAACTGAACATATGCTAGGTTAACTCTGTTAACACTACAATCCACTATGTTCTCTTCATCTCTATAGTTAAACTTCTCTGTAATCCAAACTTTAACTTGACCTTTGATAATACTGCCATTTTAAGGGTAAAACCTAAGGATTGCTTTAGTACAAGATGTTTCTTTTTGCTGTACCTTCAACTGTCATGTCCCACATAAATACATACAGATGTCACAGAGAACCATTTGTAGTATCCAGCACTGCGAACATACAGACACAAAGGGAAGGAAGCTGGTGGTCGGTGGATGGACCATGTACCATCAGCAAGTCCATAGCAACCAGCTAAATGGAAGCTTTGTTTCTTACACTTAATCTTTAAAATACATAAACTATTAAATACTGATAATTCCTAAAATAACAACAGAAAAAAAAGAACATGAAACTAACTTTGCACCCTTTGCCAGATGAAGCATTTCAAAATCAACTCTGAAATACAACAACATAATTCCATTTCAAGAGTTGTTAACAATGCCTCAGGTTTAGTAAAGCATCACCCAGGTATAAAGTCAGACGCCACGTGATGGTCCAGCTGGATTTACTGCCAGCTACACGGTAAAACCTCAACTATCTGCTGCTAACAAAAACACTACTGGAGTTTGGAAAGGGGATAAATGCAAACAAAGTAAAGATGAAGGCATAACAGCTGACAATATGATAACTTCTATTCATTTCAAACTGGAAAAGCTGTCCCTTTAGGTTTTACAGGGTATAAAACCGGTTTATGTAATAATGCTAATAAAATGCATTCCTAAATATCAATATTAAATAATTATAATGGTAATAATAATAATAATACAAACATTTGTTGACATACAGCTGCTGCACTAAATGTCATTTCTTAAATGTTTGAAGGACAAATGTTTGTTTGTTTATCCTTGACTTGATTAAACATTGTTTAAATGTTTTCTTATTATTGATTAATGGGAAACTCTTTGGCATTAAATGGCTGTTACTTACACAAACTATCTGTATGCAGTGTGGTCATGTTAGAAGACGATGATAAGCAGGAAAGGACTTATATCTCCTGAAGTACCACAGGAAGTCAGGAGGTAAAGTAGTAAAACTCAACAACTCTTGTTTTTGGAGACAGTAGCTTACAAATTAGTTTTTTATGAATAAATAAGAGACTCCTGGACACCACAGTCAGGCAATGAGAGTTTCTGAACTGTAGGTGTGAGAAACCTTACCTATGGACAGTCTAATCAGACTTCCCTGTGGATGGCAGCATGTAAGTGATCATTGATCATTGCTTACTAGCTGCCATTTATCAGGCTTGTTTAGAATTAGGCAGTTATAATATTATCAGCTGTTACATGGGTTAAAAACCTCTACCAAGGAGGAGAGGAAGGCAGAACCTGGGATAGAAAAGGCATGCTCTCCATGGGCCTCATGGCTATGTTAAGAGGCCCAGTGATATTCATGGGCATGGGAGTGGTGATAGCCACGGGGTGGGCGAGATTCATGTGCGCCGTTGTGGGGATGTTGACAGACGCCAGGTTGACAGGACCAGTGATGGTGACAGGGTGCTGCAGGCTGACCGGCGTTGTGATGTTGACCGTGCTGGTGGCAATGTTCATCTGAGCAGCTATTGTGACGGGATTGCTGGCGTTGCCACTGCGGTTCATAGCGGAGGTGATGGCTGCCGAATTGGTGACCGGCGTTGTAGTGGCAGAGCTGTTGTGTACATTGTTGGCATCTGAATTTAAAAACAAGAAGGAGAAGGAGGAGAAAGTGATCAGGGCTGGTCAGACTTGCAGAAATAGAACACGTCTCCAAGTCAAAGCCAACAGCCCTTTGAGTTCCTTGGCTGTTTAGCTGCGTCACTGAAACTGTTAATATGTTATCAATACGTGGTAATATTGTTGAAGAAACCTACCTTTGTGAGAGTTGTCAATTAGGACTTGGAAGGAGTTATTTAAAATCTCTCCTACCGTCAACTCACCTGAGGGGTAAATTCAAAAAGCAGGATCAATAGACTAACCAGCTAACTGTCTATTTCCTTTAATTACTTATTCAATTCAAACACTAAAGGCCAATTGACACACAAAGCGTCATTCACACATCCTGCAGAGGAGACAGCTTCTACTTCAGCAATAGAACAATGCATCCTTGCTGCGTTAGTGAAGCGCTTTATTTTTACAGATCTGTGTCACTGTAGGGTTTGCAGTGTCACTATTGCTTAGAAAACAGGCTAATTAGTTTTTGCTGAACTGACGAGAAAACCCGTCCAATGCATTAGTCCTTTCAGTCAGTCTGGTGAAGATGGCTAGTCCACCCTCTAATCTGACAAACAGATCGTTCTGCTGCTCACATGCTGAACGGAGGTCAGACTTGTAGGAACTGGATGGAAAGTTGCTTATGCTTCACTTAGTTTGGGTTTTTACTGTGAATTTCCAATAACAAATTATTAGAAACATCTTAAGCTCTGTGTATGCCTGAGGCTAGATGCACACACACAGACTGCAGGACGGTCACATCTCTATACTGGAACTGCTGGGTCAAAGCAAACCCGTCATTCTTCACTTTACCGTGGTTGTGTTATAACAATGAGTAAATGTTCAGTGAATGTGGTCAAGACAAAGATGCGAGCTGGGTAATGCAGGGAGACATCTGCTCCGAAAGCATGACGCGTGTGCATCTAGCCTTTTTGGTTAATAAACATCATCTACTGATCCTGCTTCATGAAATTTAACCTAACATTAGCAAAACGGTATGTTTAGAACAGGAACAGCTTAACTACACCAGTCCTAAGGGGTTTCTTCTACTAGCTACTGGATTACCTTTTCTTGGCCCTGAGTGGTTCCACTGCCAGTCACTTATGCCTATTCAGAAATACAGACACATATGGGGTTATATAAGCGCAGGGCAACAGTGCTACTCTCTGGGAGTCAGCTGCAACAGTTGCAATGGTGGCTCTTTTCTGGATTTTTATGAGTTTGAGTAGAATCAGAAATTAAATCTTTACTTTACTAGAAAGTCAGAAAGTAAATGTTCTGACAATTTGCAACAGGACACTGGCTTCTAACTTCAAGTTACTAATCAATAGACCTTTCACCTCTCCCTTCAGATTTAAAGGGTATGAGTGACTTGTTAATAGCTACATCCTCTGTTTGCAGGTTCTATTTCACTCACACTTCTACTATGGAGAGTCCAAGAACAAGGGCTCCCCTTGTGAAAGCTTGCAGTGATGGACTCCACAGGCCTGTGGTAGCAACTCATCCCTAGCACCTTCACCTACGAACTTCATTTTTTTTTTAAACAGAAGGGCTTGAAAATTCCCACTAACATCCAGTGCTGTTGTTTATGTGCTAGTAAATTAAATGCCTTCATTTTGTGAAAAGGTTGGTGTCTATGTAAGGATCAGTGGCCTATTGTGGGGAAGTTCTTTCACTAGATTTCAGGCAAAAAAACAAGTGTGAATGGCTGATAAAGAGGGGGGCAAACATGAAATAGTTCTACCCACTTCAGATGAATGAATACCACTGACTAGTTAGGGGATCAAAAGCTTAAATGATAAATTATTTTCTACTAGTCCTACAACATTTTCAAATCCCTGAAAGATACGGGCCTCTTAGAAATGGCATAATAGTACCATGAACAACCAAGTATCTCATGCCCTAAAGGCATCTGGAGGCTAATTTACTTATTGAAGCGTAAGCATGGCTACTGCTTGACTGAGATGCAGCTTACCTTTACTGTTGCATGGGTTGTTGAAGCTGGCCTGGCCATGTGTCTTTAAGTGACTTGTGATATAAGCGGCACTAAGCATTTTGCCACAGATGTTGCAGGTGACTTTGCCTTCGTGCCTGATCATGTGGGAGCGCAGACGATCTTTGGTAGCAAAGGCAGAGGTACAAGCCTGAGAAGGACATACAGCTGACAATTAATAATCTTGTCCAAAAAAATCCTTCCCGTTTTGAGTTGTTTATTCTCTCTGATGAAAAACAAAATCCATCCATATGGGCCCCTGTTGTCTGAGGCCAATTGCTAGTATCCAGTCCACATCCTTATTAAACATCTTTTACACTGGCGAATGCACAAAGCATGTGATGTTAATTTAGAAATAATTTAATCCATAAATAAATAAAAATAATAATAGTGAAAGAAATGCATTATGAGTATGTGCAGAATTAATAGAAGCTATGGTACCAGGATGACATTTTCACCACTTTAGATGTCCTTAACATTTCTCAGTTATATTGCTGTGGGTATCAATGATGACCCAATTGTAAAGTTAGAGGAAACCTGGAAGGAATATGTAGACCGTGCCATAACTTACCGTTACTTGGCACTTAAATGGCCTCTCTGATGAATGGACATGCTTGACGTGACAGCTTAGATGATCGGGTCTGCAAGATTAAACAAGGACAAGAAAGCAGGTAGAATGTCAGCTTTTGCTCCACAGGTAGAACCAGCCCATGCAACTACAGAAGAAAAAAATTTAGTTGACTCTATATTTTTATTTAATATGGACATTACAATAACACTGGACAGGGCAGATGCATGAACTTACTTCAAGACTATTATTCCTGTCATTAGAAGATGACAATGAGGTGTTTCAGCAACCTCTTTTTCATGCTTACAGGTAATTTGCCTTACAGCAGCACTGTTGACTTCCATGCACTCTGAAGCAGTGCTTCTGGCAACTGTCATTTCTAACCAAGGTTTACAAAATAAGACTTTTTAAATTACTACACACATCAAGCGAATCCCTTAGGGTCATTACATTCCAGCAGACTTGCCAACACAATACTTACTTACTTACTTACTACTACTACTCAGATATACATATATAACTTTTCATTGTTCTTTTACAACAAACCCCTGTGATCCAGTGCTACTAGACTATCAGGACATTTTCATACTGGCCAGACTGACTATGAGTTCACATACTGTACACGACCTGTGAATAGGAGATACAGCTCTCTCCTCCACAAACAATCCAAAATGGGGCAAAATCTTGCCGTTTTGAGACTGGATTGTATTAATCGCTCGTTTTCTACTGCTTTGTCCTCGTAAGGGTTACCAGCATACTGGCACCTGTCCCAGCTGTCAAATGGGCGAGGTAGGGTTAATGTGGACAGGTCACCAGTCCATCAAAAGGACCACATATAGACACACACAAGAATTTAGATCACTCTCCAAATCACTGGACTGTGGCAGGAACCCAGAACACAAGCCCACGTAGACACGGGAAGAACATACAAACTGAACCCAGAGCTTAATGAGATGACAGTGTTCTGTGGCGTCTACATATATGTTACCATTTTGTGTGGCCCAATTTATACAAGGTTTTGCTGATCATTTAATGCAAAAAAAATTTAATCTGTGCTTCCCCTTTTCCTCTCTGAAACACTATGTGGAATGAAGCAGAAGAAAGGTTCTATTTTACTGTTAGGTCAGGGCTTCTCAATTATTTTCTGTTATGCTCCTCCACAGGAAGAAGTAAACATTTTGCCTGCCCCCTCTCAAGTAGTGGTAAAAGTGAAGTCCTTTCAGCTTTCTATGCTAGAGGAAAGATTTGGACCTACAAACTCAGCATCAGCAGCTTAACCTGCTAACCACTGCACCAAACAGTTCATGCGCTCTTATAGCTCGGTGCGCTCCCCTTTAACAGCGCAAGGACGATTATTGGCAATATTCATGTTTTCGCAGAAAAACGCCAAGCAATTTACCAGCGTGATTGGGGTGTAATGTATTTAAATTATTTGGCTTCATCCTCACCCTGAACTTCGTATGTCCTGCTCTGTGCTGTGTCTTGTTCAGTGCTAAAAGCTATCTGCACCAAGAAAAAGCATGTTCCCCGGAATCACCCACACCCCCCTGGCATCGCCACACTACACAGAAACACTGTGTTAGGTTATCATTATTATTGGCAGGCTGTTTAATAAACAACTGTTGACCAAGCAGAACACAAAAGGCTAAACCTCTGGGGTCTGGAAGAATCCAATTATTAAATCAATAAACTAGTTCTTATGACTGCAAAACTTTTAAAACAACTGAACCGTTCAAACGTGCTTCAGTGTTGAGCGCTTACCTGGAGAAGCCCTTCCCACAGACAGAACAAATGTAAGGCTTGTGAACTCCACCGTCATGCGAGCGGACATGGTAGGTCATGCGATCCTTCCTCTTGAACCTCTGCTGGCAGATGGGACACTCAAAGGGTTTCTCATCAGAGTGTGACAGCTTGTGGCGGTTGAGATGATACACATCTCTGAAGGCTTTTCCACACATGTCGCAGCCATGGTTCTTTTTCACTGGCTTGGGGGGCTTCTTCGGGATGCTTTGCTGCTGTTGGTGTTGCATTGGAGTCATTATGCTAGTGCCTGTGGATGTTGACGTGGTGGCTGTAGTCAGGATACCTGCTACAGTAGTAATGTATGAAGGGTTGCCGTTATTCTCTCGGGGGACAGTGGATATCAGTGGCACCATTGTGGGGGCTGTTTGTGTCTTCTTAGGCCGTGAAACCATCTTAATGCCAGTGTGGCAAGATTCATGTCTCCGCAGGTGATAGCTATCCCGAAAAGCCTTGTTGCAGTAGCCACACACAAATGGCGTCTTTGATTTAGGCTCCTTTTTGACCACAGCAACTGGAGGCCCACTTCCTCCTCCCCCAGTCCCACTGGCCACATTGTCTTTAAGAAGTTCTGCGGCACTGACAGGGGGTTTCTGGTCCAAGGGAATGGGGAGCACTGGTTTCTGATCAGGTGGTTCCGTTCCAGAATTCAGCAAAGGCAAGAGGCTGTTCCCGGCTACTTGGTGCTGATGATGCAGAGCTTCATTCGCCTGCTTTAAAGAGAAAAATACAGTGATGAAGTAAAGTTCATAAACAACGTCATGGTTGAGAGAGAAAGCAACATACTGGTGACTAGATATGCCTTGGTGTCATCTAGGGGTGGACGATATGACCTCAAATTGATATCATGTCAAGAAATTTTGCATTTGACATAAGGGAAAAAACATACAACATTTTATGGATGACCGCAGATGGTAGAAACCAGTGTTTGTGCAAACAAATGAATAAATGAACAAACTTTATAAATAGTAAACATGGACAACACTTATCTGAGCATGAAAGCATGTAGTGAGATCTCAAATGATTTTGAATGTGTCATCCTAAGGACACTAAATAACCTTTTGGCAGCTGCTCAGCAGACTGACTGAAGTACAAAATGACGCAAATGAAAAAAAAAATCTGAAAAAACTAAATTGATTTACACAAAGAACTGAGATATTCCCCTGAATTAAATAAATTAATGCCTGGCACAAAAAAGCGATGCAAGAGCAGTTAAAAAAGGACATCTTAAGTCTGCAGCTGCTGGCAGCCATTGTCTGATTAGACACGGCAGATTCCCCGTGGAATAGGATGAAATGAAGGTGGGGGCATGCATGAATATTTTGGCCTGGATGAAAGTTTACAACTTTACAACATGTCATCGCATAGACACAGATTGAGACAGCATTGTTCTTTTCTGTAATCACCAATAGGCAAGGTTACAGACCTGACCCATGGCCTTTCAGGTTCACCCAAGCATCGCAACCCGGTCAGGCAGGAGGGGGGCTTGGGTCTGAGGGGGCCAGGATACTAAGTGCTGCCCCCCCACTGTGTTCTTTTATGGACAACACAAGTCCAAGCACTGATGCAGGTGGGGAGGGGGTGTATCTGTTCGGCTGGCAGCCACGTTTCTACTTAGTGCAGATTGCCACACTATGCGCTTTAGTGTGTTCACCAGAGATGGGGACCGTCACAGTTTGTCGTCTCGCTTTTATATCTGCCACACTGTAGCGGCACTTGAACGACAATCATTACTGCAATTAGCATTTCTACCGTATGTGTGTCTCTCAGCAGACACAGGGAAAGCAGCCAGCTGTTCCTTCCCACTGCTCTGATGACTTCCATACAAATCTGCTTTGAAGGGAGCAGTTACTTCCAAGATAAAAACTAGTAAGAACAATAAACACTACTTATGAGAGTTACTTAGCATTGTTTATTTTATATCATGCAAAAGGTCCACCTAGACTAAACCACAGACCCAACTCATGAGTTTCAGTACTATTTTTAAAAATTTTAGTCATTTAAAAGTTACTTTGCACTGACCTATGGCAGAACTAGTAATAGAAATAGACAACTTTATATTTTATTAAAAATCACCATAACTAAACAAACATGTTAAAGAGTTGGCACTTTTTTTAACTTATTTGAAACCCACCATCACAAAACCAAATACATGTGAGTAACTAGATTGCATTAGATGGTTCATCACATGTAGTGAAGAGCAGGCTCAACGGTCTTTTGTCTTTTGTCATTGAACACACTGGGTTCAAGTATTTTGGCCATGTCTGTCCATGTCTACTAATAAACCAAACTGTGACAATACTAACTATTAGCAGCGTCCCCTCTTCAGCAGTGGAGTGAAGTAGCAGCCTACATGCATGCTTGATCCTTGCTAGCCTGTCAAATACCATAGCAAATGAAGCTTCATGAAATCAACTGCCGTGTCTACAGCCAGTGAGCATCACATCAACTGAACATTTCAAATCAGACAAGGAAAGGAGGTAAAATGTCAAAATGTAACAAATAGCAACACAATTGATGTAATACATCAAACAACATTTAACATTAAGAAATGATTCTCAAGAGCACATTTGTAAATACTCCTCCCAGTTACTAACCTGTTGGCGAAAGAGTTTATTGTCATTAACAAAAGCCAACCAACTAAACACGATACATCTACTACTCTAGGTTTACACTTTGAGAAAGCACCACTAGCCGTAATCAGTAAATACAAATACGCATTTTTACTTTAAGTGTGTTAAAAATGTATTTCAGCACCATGCACTCACAGACAGACTGCTGACTAATTCATCTTGAGCTTGTGTTGACAACAATCTGATATCTAAAGACAGCTGTTAGCTAGTTCAGCTCCCCGGCGTGGACAGGCTGAATGAAGCAGCCTCCAAACAAGGTTCACTCAAATTCTACTGACTCGCACCTCTCAGCAAAGAGGCTGTGCAGTGTGCAGTTATCCCTTGCATACATGCAAAGTCTATATTCATTATTTGCTGTCTGAACTACTGTTGTGTATGCTGCTAAACTGTAGCAATGATGATTCTAACACTGTTGTATTTACTTTAGCTGGTGCAGATGTGAAGATCAAGGCAGGGATTCAAAATACTGACGTTTGCTTTACTTTTTACCAAAACTCAGACAAGAAGCCCTTTTCAGAGTCTTACAACAGCAGGTTAAGACACTTACTGCAGAAGCAACACAGAAGCTGTACGAGTCAAAACTGTTCGACTGTACACCACAACGTCAAGCGACGTAACGTGGCTCCTGTGAGTGCCGCAAGTTGTCCCGTCGGCTGCTGATAGAATAACACACTACGTGTGTTACCTAAAGCCTCTGATGTACAGCCCATATAATGACGCTAATTGAAAGTCTTCTGATAACATCCGCAGTGGCGACCGAGCAGCTCTAACACTTCACACAGCGTTGCTTTCAGGAATCTCACGTTAAAATCATGTAGCGGATCCTGCAGCCGCGTTGCGCCGACGACTGCTTTTCCACGATGTGCCCGAGCTCATACAACAAGTTACACACGGTTTAGTATTTCCCACATCTGATAGTCACAATCCGTTGTAAAGTTATGTGGGGAGGTTTGACTGTAGTTAAGTGGTGGCAGAAGGTTTAGCGTAGATTCGTCTGATCTGCGTCTCCCTGGCAAAGGAAAGTTGAGATGCTTAAGGGCGGTTTCATCGCTGCTCCGCGTGCTAGGTACATTAGGTTAGCTAGCACCAGGTTAGCGGACGGCTATGTGGCATAATGTCGACGCTATTGTGAGCTATCGGTTTTCATAAAGAGTGGAAATGCGTTCGGGACTCAGAATAAATCGCCACGTACGAGTGGTAGTTATGTATATTCATAGCACGGAATGCGGTGGTGCACACAGGAGAGTTAGCCAGTTAGCTTACCATGCACATGCAATAGCAATGGCTCGACCTACTGGCTAATTTGCTAGCGCGCGCGCATCAACACCAGTGGCACCTGAAATGAGCTTACAGTGCAAACAGACTCAAAACCAACGCTGAGCTGGGACAAACAGCTCCGATCTTCAACCACCACCACTGGCCTCGGACAGCTTTGTACATGGGACCTAGGCGGAGGTCTGTGGTCCGATAAAGCTGGTTAGCAGTTTGCTACAGCGGCGCTAACAAACAGGCTAACGTTAACACCTTTGTTTTGCTTGGCTAACTCTTAATCATTTCAGAAAGTGATAGAAAATATTTGCCTAGCAGTATTTGCGCCGCTTAAAAAACACTTGTGCGGTTTCTCTGGCTACTGGTGTTCCGAACCACTTACTTGAAATAAAAACGTACTCCAGCTGGGTTCCATTGCAACACTTGGACTATAATCTGCAGGAAACCTACAAGGAATCTACAACAAAGCAGCCAAACATGGCAGCTCCAACTTCCTGTCACCCCAGGGCTGAACCAAGTGCACTGGACTTCTCTGGGACCTCAGCACTTCACGAGGAACGTCACTTCATTTCCATTTGGACTTTTCCATTTCGAAGAAAAACTAGTCATAGAAGATATTTTGTGTGCGTTAGCTGTGCCGACGAACACAATGACTTACGTAAGATGCGTCCATAAAATAAATAATTCAAAAGAAATAACCTGCAATTACAAAATAACAGAAAAATAATATTCAGTAAACAGATCATAATTTTGTATTAATAAAAGACCAGCGATTGCAAATGAGACAGGAAACAATTTACTAAAGGTCTGTGCTTACAACTTTTTATTCTTTACTTTTTTATTAAAAAACCAGAGTTTATCACTATTTTACTGGTTGCTCTAGTATGTAACATTACTTTAGTGCAGGAAGCAGTACTTTTTACTACATAACAGTAAACACAAGTGTCAGTCTGCCCAGGGCTGATCTTCGCTTGCTTGGAGCTGCTCACATCTGACTGAAATGTATGGTTCATGTTTGTGCTAATACGCTGAACCCAGTCCAACCTTACACCCAATCTGCTACAGGAACCGGTGAGTTGCAACCTGAAGTAAACTCTGGTGCTGCCTCTGGACGGTGGCGTGTACACTGGCTCATGGAAAAATGCCTGCAGATCCTGCAGCCTGAATAGTTAGTAATTACAAACTACACTTATGCAGCTAACTGTAGCCAGAAGAGGTGCTTTTTGTATATTTTATATTTTAATTGACCCTCTGCACAACATGAATTTGAAACTGAAAGGACGTAGCCACTGTGTGGTCGATGGTGGGATGCTGCACAGGTTCCAGCTCAAACATGTTGTCGTTGCCCTGCTTCATAACAGTTTGATGCACCATGTGGAAA
Source organism: Betta splendens (assembly GCF_900634795.4). Taxonomy (NCBI): domain Eukaryota; kingdom Metazoa; phylum Chordata; class Actinopteri; order Anabantiformes; family Osphronemidae; genus Betta; species Betta splendens. The sequence continues at coordinate 924,870 of NC_040893.2, forward strand.
ACAAAGCGAGTAGAGAATGATTAATTGCTGTCTAACCTGTGCTTTTCCAATACAGAACCTTTGCATGAAGCTGCTTTGTGTCCTCTTTCGAGCTGGTTCTATATGCTTTTTGTTTGACTGTTCCCGGCTGTTCAGAAAAGGAACCCCTCATTGTGTTTTGAAATCTTTGTTGCACTGTACGTTGCGAGCCTTTGTAGCCACTCAGCACAATGGCACTTTCAGATAGATGGTCAGCCTATTCTCCTTTGCCACGCTCAACAGGATTCATTTCATCAACGACTGAACATTAAAATTAGCCATGCCAACTGCATGGCAAAAGCGACTCTGTCAAAATATATTCTGGAAAGCTGACGCTTACGTCAAGGTGAGTTTAAATTGCATTTTATGATAGTTCACTTCTTTATACTTCAAAATCTATACTGTAAATTACAAACAAAGTTCAGACAAGGAATAGGACTAACCTTTAACAACTCATCCATCCATGTATGGATGTTGGAAACCATATGTGCATGTCATATTTGAGTTAAGGTTCTCAAGTCTACAAAGGCAGGAAAACAGTGACTATAGATGTCACATAGATGTAATACACACTTTGATTTCCCTTCCCCTGAGCTGCTAATGACTGCTAATGGCCTGATGCTTTTTATAGCAGGAGATGCATGTTCTTCCCAAAGAGTGTATAGATATCTAGAAACTTTCAGTTGTTTATACATCTGGTAAAACTACAAAAACAAAGGATGATGTATAGCATTTGGGAGACATGCTACATATAAAATGTGAAAAGGCCTTTGTGTAAGCATATTGTGACTTTTGTAAGTAAACTTTAAGTAGTAAATATGAAGAAGATGATGATGTGATACAGTGTTTTATAGATTTATTTACTGATTTTTACTTACTGATAATTGATTCTAGATGTATAAATAAATATAATTGGATGGATGGATGGATGGATGGATGGATGGATGGATGGATGGATGGATGGATGGATGGATGGATGGACACATGATGGATGGATGGACACATGATGGATGGATGGATGGATGTGAAGTAGCTATGTGAAGTAGCTTGAGATGATGTGAGTAGGAGCTACATTATAAAAATAAACTTAACTCATCAGTGATTTTGACAGAGCATCAAAGAAAACTCAAGTCGATCAAGTTTGAGCAACTGGTAAAAAGAGTAAATGGCAAATGATACTGAGTCAGTCCTGTAGTAGTGTATTTGTTGCTTATACCAATGTTGTGGATGTTGCTGCTTCATGCTCTACATGTACATTTTTTGACAATCATAATAAACTTGAGTTTTCCAGTGTTGCTCGTCAATACCAATTCCATTCTTTTTTCTCTAAGGTCAAACCATGGGCGACTGGTCCATACTTGGTCGCTTCCTGTCTGAGGTCCAGAACCACTCTACAGTCATAGGCAAGATCTGGCTCACCATGTTGCTCATTTTCCGTATCCTGCTGGTAGCCTTGGTGGGTGATGCTGTGTACAGCGATGAGCAGTCTAAGTTCACCTGTAACACCCAGCAGCCTGGATGCAACAATGTGTGCTATGACACATTTGCTCCGGTTTCACATCTACGTTTCTGGGTCTTCCAAATAGTTCTGGTCTCCACGCCATCTATCTTCTACATAGTTTTTGTAATGCATAAGATTGCCAAAGATGAGAAGCTAGATGGCCAAAAAGCCCAGATGGTGTCCCAGAGGCCTCCAGCTCAACGATGTGACACCACAAAGGACGGCATGGAGTCCCTGAGGGTCGGCATGTCCACGTACTGTCCTCGTTATAGCGAGGAATGGGACGTGAGAGAGCGAGATGGGGTGGAGCAGCACTTCCTGGAGGAGGATTATGGTGAAGTAGGAGAGGATCCCACCCAGCAGTCTAACCAGGTTCTATTCATTTACATCCTTCATGTGCTACTACGGTCCGTGATGGAGATTACTTTCCTGGTGGGTCAGTACTTCTTGTTTGGCTTCGAGGTGCCTCACCTGTACCGCTGTGAGACCTACCCCTGTCCTACTCGCACAGACTGCTTTGTGTCACGTGCCACTGAGAAAACCATCTTCCTGAACTTCATGTTCAGTATTAGCCTGGGTTGCTTTGTGCTCAACATCGCAGAGCTGCACTACTTGGGCTGGGTCTATATATTCCGTATCCTCTGCTCAGCCTGCTCCACCTGCTGCAGCCAGGAGAGGAACACTGTCAAACTCTACTCCAGCTCCAACCCCCTCCTGCTGCAACTCAGGCATTCCCTCAGAGGCCAGTTGGTTCTTCAGACCCCAGCAGCCATGGTTCCAGATAAGAGCAGAGGTCTGCTCACCCATGCCCCATCTATCTGCTTTGAGACGGACTCCACTGTGGAGTGCACGTCAAAGAGGAGCCAAGAGAGCAGAGACAAAGTTAAGGTCAAGCTTGCCAACATGGCCAGGCTGGGACGGACCAAGAAGTCTTGGCTATGAGCTAGAGAGTTTGTGTGAGTCAGTTATATCCTTCAAAGGGAAGTGTAAGGCGCTAAGTATACAGTGCAAACACTCATGCATGCACAGCAAACTCGAGGAATCAGGTGGCTTCTGTGTAGCTGTGCCCTAGTGACTACAATCAGTTCATACAGTACCATGTGAATCAGTTCCCAGGAAGTAAGCTCTAATAAGGTAAAGTGTAAGACTGTTAGTATGAGCCCCTACCACTGGACAGCAGCCAGTCCCTATGAGCACTGCAGTTTAGTTGCTGGCTTTAGTTGTTTTGCGTTACAAACTGGAGCGTAACTCAAACTCATGGACGTTCACTTCATCCTTTGGCTGCAGTGAGTTTTAGTTGGCATGTTTTCTATTTATGGTCTAAATTAATTCTGGTCTCATAATGATTCCTGTGTTGTGATTCTAACCTTACAGTGGCATTTATTCATTTATTAAAAGACTGGTATCACTTGTTGGCATCTGCTGGATTCTGTGATGAAAGGAAAACATTTATTTTGCTGTCTTTTTCTGTATTGTCAGCATTTTATTATTTGGTTTATTTAATACTACATAGCCCTTAAAGAGGCATCCTTTTGTTGTTGTTGTTTTTTAATGTTTTCAGTTTTCATGACTTGGTTGTAAACACATAATAGAACCATCAGACTGACAGTGTGTCATTATTGTTGTTTTTCACTGTCCTATTCATGATTAAGAGTAACTGCCGGTGAGCACTCACTCACTCACTCACTCACTCAATAACAGTGTGTGTCCTGTTGGTGGTACTCTAAGACACAAACGAGTCCCCAGTGCCTGGGCTCAGCAACTCATCTCTTCTCATGAGCCAGGTAAACACACATGTCGGTGTTTATGATCATCTGTGTAACTTACCCAAATGCTTAATCCTTCTTTATCTATGTTGCTTTTGGGGGGAGCAGAGGGCTGCCACACATGGGCCACTTTTTGTCCATTGAGCTGCTGTACCAGGCCACAGTGACAGGAGTTTGAATCTTGCATCAGTCCACTGTGTGTTGGGTGCGGAAAGTGCGAAATGTTATTCTACCAGGTTTCATTACCTAGAAACCAGGACATATCATGAGGACACTCATGAATTCAGTTTAGCACAGTGACTCTGTTATAACATAAATATACAACCGCAGCAACACATCTGGGGTTTATTTTGGTACAATGTGCAAGTAGGCCAGCAGATGGCAGCAGACATTAGGAAGCACTGGTCTAATGCTGGGCGTAATACCACATGATCTTGACTGGATCTGCATCCTTCTGAAACATATTTTTCACAACATTTACGGATAGTAACAGAAAACAAAAAAATATGTCCAGGACTTTCACAGCTGTTAGGACATCCTAGGAGTAAGCAGTTACAGTAGTCCAGCCTAGAAGTAACAAATGCATAAAACAGTCTCTATGCATTGCTCTGAGAGAGGATGCTTAGCTATATTTCTACTAAATTAAGTTCTAAAGTAGGCGGTTCTGGAGATTTGTTTAATGTATGATGTAAAAGAGAGATCCTGATACCAAGGTTCCTCACAGTAGAATCTGAAGCTAATGTTATGTCATCCAGGGTGGCTATCTGACTTAATAGGGTCTCTCTCAGATTTTTAGACCCAACAATAAGAATTTCCGGTTATTCTGAATTTAGTTGAAGGAAGTTTTGGGGCATTCAGGATTTAATGTCTTTCAAAACAAATTTTGAATATTGACTAGTTGATCTATTTTATTTGACTCCAAAGACAGATATAGCTGACATCTTGCCTGTAACTAGTAGAGTTGAAGCTCCTTTTCTTTTATTGATAGAGGTAGGTTATATTTAATCATCAGAGTCTTGTGGCCCTGTGATGGACTGGCGACCCGTCCAGGGTGTACCCTGCCTCTCGCCCATAGCCAGCTGGGTTAGGCTCCAGCACCCCGTGACCCCGCATATGGGAATAAGCGGACAAAGTTCATAGAAACTTTATTCTACTTGTAAAAAGCCAATAAATACACAGTCTGTAAGACTGTAACTGCCTTCCAACCCCAAATTGACCAGCAGGGGGCACCACAGTATATCATATTTCATGAAGCACCAAAACACAGAGATGTACTGAGGGGAGAGAACGCGATGCTGTGAGAGAACGCGAGACTCTGCGAGAACAGCACGAGAAATTCAACAAGGCGGCGCGACACCGGTAGTAAACAACAGCGCGACAAACTATCCGCCAATTTAAATAAATAAATAACTACCTTATCTTACGGAAAATAATCAACCACCCTACCATTCTGGATAACACCGAAGAAAGTTTCGAGTACATCGACGAGTGCTTCGAGCGTCTGGTAATGGGGAAAAAGGACACGGCTCCAAACAAGCGTTCCCGTCCGTCTGACTCACCTGAGTCACCTGGAGCTAGCTCGGCGGATAAAAACATCACGGACATCCTGGAGTCAATAGAGAAAAAAATATCAAGTTTCGACGCACGTCTGGCGCTAGTGGAACTCCTCCACAAAGAGTTTATGGCCCTCCGCGACTCCCTGGAATTTAGCCAGCAGCAGGTGATTTCTCTCGCCACCGAGAACGAGGCCCTGAAAGGAACGGTGCAGTCCCTGACGGAGGATGTGGCTCAGCTAGCGGCCGAAAATAAAAAAATAAAAGAAGGTATCATCGATCTGCAGGCCCGCAGCATGAGGGACAACCTGGTGTTCTCGGGGATTCCAGAACAGGCGGAGGAAAACACGGAAACCACAATTAAAAACTTCATTAAACAGCAAATGAAGATTCCAGCGGAAGTTGTCGACAAGATGGCGTTCCACCGTTCGCATAGACTTGGAGGAAGACGACCGGATGGCCAGCGCCCCCGACCCATCGTTGCCAAGTTTCATGACTTTAAGGCGAAGGAACTGGTTAAGAGCCGGGGCAGACAGCTGAAGGGAACCGACTACAGCGTCAACGACCAGTTTCCCAAGGAGATCCTCGACCGCCGCCGCCGACTGTTCCCCATCCGTAAAAGGTTCATGGCAGAAGGCTGCAGGGCTGTCATCAGCGTCGACAAACTGTACGTCAACGGAGAGCTCTACCGGACCGGGAAGCAACTCCGTGGCTGTACTAGCAGGTGGTATGTAAAAACAATGGTTTAATGTATAAGGTTTGTTAAAAAAAACAATAGATGCAATGCAACTATGTGTTATAACTTTACATCCAGTATTCAAACTCGTTCTCTCGCAGATGTTTCATATAAATGTTTATTGTCATTCTAATGTCACTCACTCACTCACTTTGCAAAGCGCTCACCATACGTAATCACTCACTTTCCTTTCACTTTAATTTTCCTTCCCTTTACTCTTTTTCCTTCACCTACTTTCACTCCACACTGTCTACATCCTTTTCTCTATTCTTCTCCCACGTAGTCAGCCAGCTATATAGCCCTCCAGCAGCCACACACAAACATCTACTGCACAGGGGAAACACGTGCACATACATAGATAACACACAACTCAGAATACACAGGTACTTAAAGGTTAGCCACACACCTAAAGTCTGTCACACTACATACACACAAGACTAGTGATCCACAGCAGTCAGGTAAGATATGACACCACTGAAGATTGTCACTTGGAATGTACGTGGAATCAATAAGAAGGAGAAACGATTTAAAATATTTAACCATTTGAAAACCCTACAAGCAGACATTGTTTTACTACAGGAAACTCATATTCCCAAAATTATAAATTACACTCTGGCATCAGCAGAGTTCCCACATGCTTACTTAGCCGGTTACAATTCTAAACAAAGAGGGGTCGCCATCCTGATAAATAAAAAGATTAACTTTACGCATAACGATACCATTGTAGATCCAGAAGAGAGATATATAATCATTAATATCTTGATAGAAAATATTGCATAGCTAATGTGTATGGCCCAAATGTTGACGACCCCTCTTTCTTTCACAGCTTCTTCACATCACTGTCTGCTCACTCTGGTTCCAAACTTATAGTAGGAGGGGACTTTAATTTAGTATTTAACCCAGAGTTGGACAGGCTAAGCAAAGCTGTGAGCAACAGGAACTGGCAATCAGTACAGACCTTAAAACAGTACATGGATGACTTTGGTCTCTGTGACACATGGCGTTCTCTTCATCCTACATCCAGGGAATATACCTTTTTCTCACCAGTTCACCACTCTCACTCCCGTATAGATTATATTTTAGTAAATAACTCAGTCTTACAAGATGTCTCTGACACCAATATTCACTCTATCACAATCAGTGATCATGCACCAATGTCCATTTCGTTAATTAAGACAGCCACACCATCAACCAGGAATTGGAGGTTTAATACATCATTACTCAATGATCAAGACTTCATCAGTTATGTCAGGAGAGAATGGAAAACCTTTATAGAAATCAACGATACACCGGAAATCTCACCCTGTGTTCTTTGGGAGACTGGGAAGGCAGTTATGCGCGGTAGAATTATTTCATATTCATCACACAAGAAAAAAAGGACATGTTACTTGAATTAGAATTAGAGGAAAAAATAAAATCTCTAGAGATTAAATATGCAGCCTCTCCAACCAATGATGTCCTAGAAGACCTAAAGAATCTAAAGCTGAAATTAAATAATATAATTGATTGCAAAACTCAGTTTCAGATAGACCAATTACGCTGGGAGAACTTTGACCATGCTAATAAATGTGGTAAATTTCTAGCTAACCAATTAAAAAATAATAAAGAGAAACAAATCATCCATTCAATAACTAAAAAGGAAGGCAACATTACTCGTGATCCCCATGAAATAAATGATACCTTTAAAAACTTTTACCAAGAGTTATATACATCCCAAATAGATTCACCCACCTCAGCCATAGAGGCGTTTCTGAATAAACTAGAACTGCCAAAGCTAAATGAAGAACAATCTACAACTCTAGACTCATTGTTATCTTTGGCAGAACTACATGAAGCTCTGCAGGAGATGCCCAATAAAAAAGCTCCAGGACCAGATGGATTCCCAACTGAATTTTATAAAGAGTTCTGGTCCATGCTGGCACCCAGCTTTTACAAAATGTTAGCTGAAATTAAACAACAACATTCATTACCCACAAATATGAATTCTGCCTTCATAAGCCTGCTCCAAAAACCAGGGAAAGACCCTACACTCCCATCGAGTTATAGACCAATTTCACTAATAAATGTAGATCTAAAAATAGTGTGTAAAGCACTTGCTAGAAGATTAGAAAAAATCACTCCATATATAATTCACTCTGATCAAACAGGCTTCATTAAAGGTAGACAGTCAACAAACAATATGAACAGACTAATTAATTTAATTGATTATGTCACCATCCATAAACTAGAGACAGCCATCGTCTCCTTAGATGCAGAAAAAGCTTTCGATAGAGTAAACTGGAAGTTTCTTTTAGCCACTCTGCACAAATTCGGCATTGGGGAAACATTCATAGACTGGATCCAAATATTATACAACTCAGCAAACGCTGCAGTCAGAACAAACAACCAGATCTCACCAAGGTTTAATCTGCATAGAGGGACAAGACAGGGCTGCCCACTGTCCCCATCACTATTTGCAATATTTATTGAACCTCTAGCCGCAGCAATAAGACAGCATGAAGGAATTACTGGAATATCGACCAAATCAGTAAATCATAAAATAAGTTTATATGCTGACGATGTGTTACTGTTTCTCCTTGAGCCACAGACGTCTCTTCCTACAACTATCAGCCTCATAGATGAATTCTCAGGACTTTCAGAGTACTCTATTAACTGGACCAAATCTATAGTGCTACCACTTAACCTTAAGGTGACTAACATCTCCTCTACCACACTCCATTCAGGAAACATTAAATACTTGGGCATTGAATTGTCGTCTAGGCTATCAGAGCTTATTGATCTAAACTACAATCCATTATTAAAACAAATAGAAGCCAACCTCAAAAGATGGCAGTCCTTACCCATTTCACTTATGGGAAGAATTGCCACCATAAAAACTGATGATCCTGCCAAAAATTAATTACATATTTTCAATGATTCCAACTCAGCCAGCCCAGGCGTGGTTTAAGACATTAGACTTCTACATCTCACAGTTTTTGTGGAAAACCAAGCCACCACGAATTAGTTTAAAAACTCTTCAAAAATCCAGACGCTGCGGCGGCCTAGAACTACCTAACTTCCACCACTATTTTCTTGCCAATAGACTGAACCATGTCCACAAATGGATAAAACCCATGCCAGCAGACTCCTCCTGGATAGACGTTGAACAAACATTTTGTGGAAATATTAAAGTTGCAGATCTGCCCTTTATCAGCACCAAAATCAAACATCATAGTTGTTACCAGAACATTAGCATAAAAGCATCTCTGCAAGCCTGGTGGGAGTCTCTTAAAATTAATGGGTCTTCGCTTACTCTTTGCCAAAACACACCTCTCTGGAACAATCCAGACATCATACAAAACAAAAAGGCAATACACTTTCCAACTTGGCATATCAAAGGGATAACACATCTGAAACATGTTTTCACAAGAGACAAGTTTACCTCTTTTGAAGAACTAGTGTCTCACTATGAAATCACTAGTGCCAATTTCTTAGAATACCAACAACTAAAGTCAATACTTAATGCAAAAAGTAAGAATACTGCCATCCACATGCAACCACCACCAGTAATAGAGCGATTTATTGATATATCAGGGAAAAGGACAGTATCCAAAATCTATATCTTAATTTCCAATGTAGACCAGACAGTGAGCCTTCCGATCTCTAAATGGGAAGCTGATCTCAATATCACCACTAATTACACGTTCTGGAATAACATATGTTCTAATTTATTCAGAATGACAAAAAATACAAATTTACAACTAATACAATACAAAATTCTTCATAGAACTCACTATACAGGACAAAGGATGTTCCAAATGGGTCTCACAAACTCAAATATTTGCCCTCACTGTACAGATAACACAGCAGATAGATTCCTACATGCATTCTGGTCATGCTCACCTGTGCAGCAATTTTGGCAAAGAGTATGTGAACACCTGTCAACCCAGTTAAGCTGTCCAATCCCAGCAGCCCCTGCACTTTGTCTTCTAGGAGATCTAAGTGGGCTTGATCTAGAGACAAACTCATCACACACACTTCTTTCTGCCCTCTGTGTCGCAAAGAAAATCATCCTCATGAACTGGAAAACTAAAAAAAAATTAAGCATTACTCAATACCTGAACAGTTTGTTAGATTATATCACCTTAGACACATTGTCTGCTTCATCAAATCAATGACCAAAACTATACTCTGATTGATTCCATTTCCAGGTAAGGATGCGTGGGGCTCGGGTGCTGCGTCATGTCTGGCACAGTGGTGGGGGGGTGACTAGTGGTTGGTGGTGCCTGCCTGCCTAAGGAACCGGGACGTGGAACGGGTTGGTGGACTCTGGGCTGGCCGCATGGGTCCCCTACGGCGGGGGTGTGGTGGCTGCTGGGACCAGCGGCCCTGTGCCGGGGTGGGACCATTTTGAGGGTTGGCGTGTGCCTGTCTCCGGGGAGCCGGAGGCGGGCCTCCCTGCCGGTGTGCGGGGGCGGACCTGGGGGTGGAGACCTGGGTAACCTGCGTCCGGGGGACTCCCTCTGGGGGTGCCTGCCTGTGCCCGGAGGGGTGTCTCTCCCCTGGGGCGCTGCCCCTGCTCGGGTGGGGCGCTGCCTGCCCTAGCGGTCCGACGCCCTCTGGTAACTGCTCGGGCCTGTTGCAGGGGGGGTTGGCGGACTACTCAGGCTAGAACCTTCATTGGGCCCTGGGCGGAGGCTGGCCCTCAATGCACAACCGCAGAGTATGTGTGTGGGTTTGAGTGTCACACTACACGGGGCGAGCATGGGCATACTTGAGCGAGAGAATGGCTAAGTGTGAAAGAAGGGTGAGGATGGCTCTGGCTGTGCTGCGTGTGGCGCCTGGGCAGTAGTACTGCGGTCCCTGGGTCTCGCCTGTCCCTTCCTGGCTGGGGGTTGTGGGGGGTGGTGGGATAGGTAGCAGAGCCAGTCGGGAACCTGGCTCTGCGGACCCTGGTGCTCTGCTTCCCAACTACATTTCTCCGCATTCCTCCACTTAGGTCTGCAAGGGGCGTCCTGCTGATGGAGGGACCGGGGCTACTGGGAAGTGGTTCTGTCCCTTCCAAGTGGGACGCTCTGCAGTTTTAATTGCATTAGTCATACACACTTGTCCAGGAATCTGGGGGCTCCTACCGGGGGGGCCAGTAGACTTCCCATTAATGGCTCTGTCTGCTGGACCCCCCGGAGAATTGGGTATCTCCCAAAGTTCCTCATACTTAGCTACATACACATACATTTAGGGCCGGGGGTGGGCTCTTTCACTGGGGCCTGGGGCTGAGGCCAGTTGTGGCCTCGGCCACTGTTTTAAGAGCCCAGTTTTAAGTGCAAAAAGACATTTAGGGCGAGGGGGGGCACTGTCCGGGGGACACACCGTCAGCCAGCGGTTGTGCTCCTGGAGGTGTCACCCACCTTCAGTGCACTTTAGTTCCACACACTCACGTCCAAGCTGGGTTGCAGGGTTCTGGGGTACCTTTTTCTAGTGCCCTCTGCCTCCCCCGGGTTGGGGGGGTTGGTCGGGGCTCGGGAGGAGCTGCGGTCCCTGCCTGGGGCCACATGGACGGCAGGCCGGAGACCTACCCTCCCCACGAATGTGATCAAGCGAATGGTGTGGGTGGGAGAATGTATCTGAGAGTGCATTGGTTCACGTATGATTGACTAGTTTGTTGTGAGAGAGTCTATGGTGTGTGTGTGTGTTGATGTGATGATGTGTGTTGCACATGTGGGTGGGTGTATGCGTCTGTGTTTGTGTGAGTTGGTATGCGTGTGGTGCGGTTGAAGTGTGGGGGGTCCGGTTTTTCGCCCGGGGTACGATGATCGTCTGCCTGGGTGGTCTCTTTTCTGCTGACCCCACCAATTGCTGGCCTTGTGCTGCAGGCCGCTGTAGCGCCAGGGGATGAGGTCGGGCCGATGGGGTAGGCCCCGCTCCGCCCGTGTGGGGGTGGTGGACTGGGGGCGGGCCCCACTCTGGGCGCGGGGGCATCTTCTGGCGGGCTCCCTACGGACCGTGGGTCCTCGGGCTCTACTCTTTCAGGCCGACCCTCCCGCCGGGGGGAGTGTTTGCCCCTGGTTCTCATGGGGCGGACAGCGTTGACCCCCGGTGGCCCACTCTGGCCTTGGGTGCTGTCTCTGTGGCTGCTGCAGCTCTGCCTGGGGGGCTCTGTGTGGGCGGCTTGGGTTGCAACACCTGCCCTCCTGGAACTGAAGGTGTGTGGGCTCCCTGGCTGCTAGGATTCCTTCCTCTGCTTGCTGGATGGGCGTAGTGGCGGAGCCCCTCACATCACCCTGGCTTCCACAAGTGGCATTGTTCATGCACCAACGTCTGCCTCACCCTTTGGGTGAATAATGTTAAGCTACAGCCTTACTAACCTTGTAGTGGGACACTTTCCAAATCCAACTGTAAGTATTATTGATACTTATCACTACCAATATCAATAATGCGTGAATATGGAATTTGTGGTGTTGTATGTCATGACTTTTATTAAGTAGTATGGGATATGTATAATAATGCACATATGTATGTATATTGTATGTATATGTTTGTATTAGTATGTGCACATACCTTAGCACTATTATTGGTATTAGTATTAATCTCCAAGGTAAACCACAGTACAACAGTTGTTTAGTTATGAATGTGTTAGCCTAAGGTACATCCCTGCTCCGATTGTTTACTTAACAGATTTGCTTGGTTTCAGCAGCTGGTTGCACCCCTTACCCCCCCACCCCCCCACCCTTCCGCATACACACCCTAAAGCAGAAACCTAACCTGTCCACCAACACAGCAACATCACACACATTTTGGATTAGCTAAATAAACCATTAAATAAACCATAAATCAGGAAGAGTATATATATTCTATATATACTCTTCTTGTTAAAGCAAAGCTGTCCATCACAATATGGCATTCAGCGTAATATATGCTGCTTGCTTAACTGCTGGACAGAACAAAAAAAAAAAAAAAAAAAAAAAAAAAAGAGATGTACTGAGGCTGTAGGTGAGTGGCCCAGTCCTGCTGACGGGTCATGACAATTGTGAGAAATAAAAACACTGACTCCTTTCTATCTCAGATGATTGATGAAGTCACCTATTGTAACGCTATTATCCCAGTGTTTAATAGCAGCCAAGTCCTCTATGTCTTTCCCAGGAGTAGAGAAGGATACTTGGAAAGGATACTACTTTTATTTGTTTCCCAGTTTGACATGAGAGAAAGGCTCTTACAAATCATTACAGTAGCTGCTCCAGTTGGTTCCACAGAGTATGAAGAATCCTCTTTGCTCTTACCTGGAACAGACCTTAGCAAACCCAAGTCCTTCTGGCTGACACTTCAGCAGTGTCTTACCTACAGTCCCATCTGATGTGGTGTTAGTATCCTTCTGTAGTGATGTAGTGTGATTGTTGACCTCCATCCATCCATTTTCCAAGCCGCTTATTCCCATATCTGGAGCCTAACCTGGGTGGCCATCGGCGAGAGGCAGGGTACACCCTGATACAGGTCGCCAGTCCATCGCAGGGCAACACATAGACAGACAACCATTCACACACACACTCACACCTACGGGCAATGGAGAGAGTCCAATCAACCTAATGCACTTCTTTGGACTATGGGAGGAAGCCGGACCCGGAACCCACGCAAACACGGGGAGAATGTGCAAACTCCACACAGAAAGGCACCAGGGCAGCCTCTGGGAATCGAACCCGGAACCTTCTTGCTGTGCCGTGCCGCCCTGATTGTTGACCTACGAACACAATTTGGTTCTACATAACATTCCTTTTACGGCAGAGATGAGAGTGATGAGGTATGTACAGGGTGGCCAAAGGTAATTTACTGTTACAAACACCAAGACCAGACAGGGCAGAACCCAAAAGCAGTAACAGGCGAAGATGACAGAATACAAAACGATATATTTATTATACTACACAAAACCAAGGGTCACTACAGAGCAGGCAAAAGGTGCATAAACTAAACTGAGGCGCACTGCGAAGCAGGACCAAACAAACTAGACAGAGGAATAATACAAAACCGAAGCCACTACCAAACAAAACTAGGACACAATAGGTCGCTGCACTGAGTAGGCAAAATAGGAATAACAGGGCTGTTCACAATCCAAACTAAACACAAAACCAACCGTCATACAGGAAGCCAGATGCAAACTGAGAGTCCACCATAACACACTGACAACTGGAGGAGTCTCCATCCTCCACTTAAATAGTCCCCAAGTTACTGATGTTCCGGAAGGAAACAGTTACTCAGTGCCGCCCTCTGAGGTTGGGAGGAGACTCACAACATTTACTGTCTCTCAGCAAAGAAACAAACAGCTACTGTAACACTGTAGCTCGGCACGAGGCAGAGACGAGCAGCTTCCTTCCACATTCCTGTCTGTCCTCCCAGGCGCTTCCTTAGTGCTGCTCCCACATCATCAGGAACAGTCGTTCACGCGTCTTATTGGTCATCACGTATACAGACTCCTCACCCTCTGACTGTCTGTTGTATTTTTGGTTTGGTAGCTTGTGAGCTTGTTTCTCAGCTGGTAGTGATCATATGATCTGCATTCTAGACCTTTTGTGAGTAAACCTGGTACTTTTCTGCTTAAGCAGTAAATTTAGGGTTGTGTCTTTCCTCATGAAAGCGGTTGTCTTATTATGTTCGTTCTGTATTTAGTTTGGCTTTCCTTGTTCCTTACTGGTCCAGGTTAGTTGGCAGAATTTGTCAGGACATAATAGGCTTTGTTGCCATCAAAACAGAAATGAAATCCTGTTAGTTTGTATTATTATTATTATTATTATTATTATTAGTAGTAGTAGTAGTATTGTTGTTGTTGTTGTTATTAATATTTTTATTATTATTAAACTGACATTTATCTAATTACAACCTGTGTCCTACCCCCAGCCAGCGGAGACAGATGGCTGCCTGCCCAGAGGTGGTGCTGCTGGAAGTTCTGTAGTTTTTTCTCTCTGCCTTGGTTTAAAGCATTTCATACAACAGCTATGTAACAGCTAATTATCTGGCATCTGTATGACACATAATGACAGAACAACACAGTACTGCAGACACCCCCTGCATCACCACCATGTCATTTAATACAGTGTTCTTCATAGTGTCATTCAGTTCGACAATACCATCAGTCTCAGTCATTTAGGCCATTGCTGGGGTGATCATCAGTATTTAACCAAATGTATTTGGAGCTGTTGAGTTTGGTTCTTGGTACCAGTGACTGAGTAGGGGGGAAATCTCTTTGAAACGTGAAGTAGTTGGTGGTGAATTGTGGGCTCCTGTCTACAACTCCATTTCTCATGACTCATCACCCAGTTGGGGCCTGCCAAGGGACCACTACCAGCTAAGTTAGGAGGCTTTGCACCAAGGGCCATGGATAGCTGGCCGGTTCTCAATGGTATGACACCAAGACTCTAAGTTGATCATCCTCACTTCCAGAAGCGTCCACATATTACAGATACAATTATCACTAAAGGAGGCAGAGGACAAGCCAAACATGCACACAGAGCAAGACAAAGTACAAAAAAACCTTTATTATTTGGTAAATTATGAGACGTTAAGTGATGATGTGTGAGTCTCAGTTTGATTAGATTAAGTCCTACAATGGGGTTGTAACTGTGATGTTTGTTTATAATAATGATGATTGGTATTTTTTTGTTGCTGGTGATTTATTTTTGAATGTAAGTAAAATTCGTGTTTTGAGATGAATTTGATTCGATTATATGTCATCTGTCGAATGGTTCGACATGGTCGAGAGGAAAATATGTCTGAACAAGAGTAAACTTAGACGTGATCGTCTGTTTCAGACCACAGCAATATAAACAAGTAAGGTTGTTTCTATACACATGTACCCTAATCATGACAAGGCACTAAAATTAATGAGGGTAGAGATAGAGGGAGAGCGAGATGGGAATGATTCATGCTTTGCTTTGGCTTGCTCAGATCTACAGAGTCACTTCTGACTTTAGCAGTGACTTAAAATGTGTTCTTCGGGTATTTACCTCAGCCAAGGTGGGTGCACCATCATTAATCATTGTGTGTATGATCCATGACTCCATGGGGTCAGAGCACCACATATCTCTAAGGTCATAAAAAAGCTTTTAATGCAATCAGATTTTGTGCAAAAATGGATAATAATAAAACATCATCCATCAACCATTGTCCAGTGTCCCAGCTGTCAAAGGTTGAGAAGGGGCCACCTTAACAGGTTGCATCTGTGTCATCCCGTACTGTATGTACTTCCTTTAGAAGAGATGCTGCTCAGCAGGTGACCAGCGGGGCCACAGACCGAACTGATGCCACGTGTGCGCTTGATCAACCGACACACCTTCTCTCGTATCCGTTAGTCGCTGCCTGTAGTTGGTTCAGACATGGAAAGAGACGGGAGCCAAGCCATGTCTGGAAGCCCGTCTGATCTGCAGCATGACATGGGTAAGGTTGCAGCCCCACCGCATGTACGCTATAGTGCTAGGAAGATGAAGCTTTATGAAGCACTGAAGCCTTTCATCCAGTTGGTTCACTCCAGCGCAAAGCTTCTTGAAGCTTCATTTGCTCTAGTAGGACATCTACAGTACTGTACGCAACAATATCAGTTGGCATTTGAAGTGTGTAGCGTTTTGGAGAAAGCCTGTAAATTAAACTGTCAGCAAAATAAAGAAGTATGAATACATGTATATTGTATGTTATACTGTATATATAAACATACATAGATACATACATACACACACACTGGCATTATGGGAAATGATTATTTGGAAATGATGAAAATGGAAATGATTATTTAGGTGAGGGTATCGACAATGATTGTGCTTTTGTAATGGTGAGGTATGGCCAGTGATTATGGTTTAGGAGACTTTTTTTTTTAAACGTCGGTTTCTTCACTGTGGCAGGTCTTAGATGATAACTTTTTCTTTTTGACATTGTTCCTTATGCATTGAAATACACCCGCTCACAAGTTTTGCAACCGCTAACTTATATAAATAGTTTGTCAGGATTCTAGGCTGGCTCCGCCAGCCATAGTGTTGCTGTTTTTACCCTGGACCACACCTTCTCCCTCACCAGGCCACGCCTCTGCTTTGGACCACGCCCACTTCCCCTCTCTCCCTCTGTAGACTCCTGGCAATCAGCCCAATTCACCGCACCTGTGCTTCTCCTCTGCCTACCTTTAAATACTCCTGGGGCCCGTTTCAAGAAGGAGGTTTAACAAACTCTGAGTTGATCTACTTTGAGTTTGCAAACCTGAAATTTTCGGTTCCAGAACAGCTAAAAAGAGTTGGTTTAAGCAACTCTGAGTTGACTGACTCAGAGTTAAGCGCGTGCACCGCGACGATACAAAGCCCTGATCATCCATCCATCTTCTTGTCCGCTTACTCCCTAGTGCGGGGTCACGGGGGTGCTGGAGCCTATCCCAGCTGGCTACGGGCGAGAGGCGGGGTACACCCTGGACAGGTCGCCAGTCCATCGCAGGGCAACACATTGACAGACAACCATTCACTCACACACTCACACACTCACACCTACGGGCAATGGAGAGAAGCCAATCAACCTAATGCACGTCTTTGGACTGTGGGAGGAAGCCGGAGAACCCGGAGAGAACCCACGCAAACACGGGGAGAACGTGCAAACTCCACACAGAGCACCAGGGGCGCCTCCGGGAATCGAACCCAGAACCTTCTTGCTGTGAGGCGACAGTGCTACCCACCGCACCACCGTGCCGCCCAAGCCCTGATCAATGGAGTGAAGATATTACGAGTCACCATGGCAACAGCACAACAAAAGAAGCCGGAAATGGATACGATACGTCAAGCAAATAGCGACTACGAGTCTATATTCCGTAGAAAAGGCAACACGGCTGCAGCGGCGAAAGAGAAACAATTAGCTTGGAAGAAAATAGCTGCTCGAGTCAATGCGTAAGTTTACATTTTAATCATACAGTGTTCAGCGTAACTAAATACTAAATAATTTTAGTATTGTTATTTTTCACTCGTAAAGTAAGGACTTTTTCACTCATCTAAGGCGTTAGTTCAGTAATTGCAAATACCGACGTTTGTATGAATTAAAAGTGCAGTGTTATGTCTATGCATTTTAAAAATTCCTGTTGTGGTTGATGTGGGATTTGTAAAGTAATGATAATTCAATAATCCAATGCGTATTATGGAGAGCAATTATTACATTAATCTAATTAGGTTTTTAAAAGTTACCCAAAACACGTAATAATATAAGAAATTAATTTCAGTTTTTATGTAGGTGCAATCCTGCAGACATAGAAGAACGTGGCTAAAAATGAAATGTAAAAACATAATTCAAACAGGTATAAGGCACCATCATGTCATGGGTGTAGACTACCTGACTTTACAATATTTGACATATTAAATAACTAAATAGCATGCAGAGTATAGCAGTGCAGCAGCATTTTCAACATGGCTGAAATGTTTTCACACAGTTAAACATTTGACTTCTACTCAGCCAACAGAAAGAAGGCAGAGACTAGAACAACTGGTGGAGGACCTGCACCTCCACCTCTGACGCATGCAGAGGAGAAGGGCCTCAGCCTGAACACTGGAAAGCAGAGGCTGAAGGAATTCCTGGAGGGAGTTCATCAGAACCAGTCACTCCCCAGGATACAAGTGCATGTGTAAAATGTAAGAGGCCTACCTATATATTTGATTTTTTACATAGGCTACTTTTGATATATCTATTTCTTAGACTCTGGGTTGGGTACTTTGTTGGTCTTAACATATTCTGATGGTAATTTATGAATCCTCCTGTCACAACAGAAGCCCAGGATGTTGTAAGTATACTACTAAATAAAGCTTAAATTATGATAAGCAGTATTATAAAGTGTAATATTAATACAGTTTATACACAGCACATGATTTCTGATGTTTGTGTTGCGTAGCCTAAAGGATGTACAGTAACTTGATCTCCAAGTATAGTGACTTTATTATCTCCCTTCTGCACCAGAGTGTGGAAGAACAGCAGGAGGAGGGTCCGTCACATTCTGCTGCACAGATGCACACAGTTCAGTGATGTTCAGTAAATGCCAGAGTTCAATTCTGTAAGAGTAATAAGGAACTATGTCATGTAACTCTAAATCTTCTGTACTTTCAGTTACCGGTTATTGAGTTGTATAAACAAAATCTCAAGGAAATGTTATACTTATATATACCAGATTGAAAAGACAGATCTAGTAATTGAAATTCCCAAACATAAGCTGGAGATGAGTGTATAGTTAAAGGTGAATTGTATGAATTATTGGAAGAATCATAAAATCTAACAATTGCCTTTGTATTTGTAGAAAATGAAGAAAACCAAATAAATTATGATTTGTATCTATTCAGTTTCTTTTATTGGTGGTGGTGGTGATGGTTGATTAAGACATTAAAGCAAATCTGTCCATCCACTCTGCAGATCACTGTGATGGAAGGAGTCTCCTCAGGGTCTTGTATTTGTAGGGCAGGGTGTTGCTCCCCTCTAATAATTGCAATATTGTGGAGAACAACACATGTCACATTAATGTCACAGGCCTCTCAGGTGTTTCCCTGAGGTGACGTAGACATTGAAGACGTGCTTTCAACACGCCTATGGTCATTTCCACCCGGGCTCTTGTTCTGCAGGGCCACATTAAAGCGCTGCTGGGGTTCTGCTTCAGGTTCTGGGTCAGGTGTCAGTAGTGTGGGCTGCCATTAACCCCTATCTCCAGCAGAAAGCTGTCAATCTCTCCTAGAAGAAAGTTCACATTACTTTAGTGCTGCATAGAAGTGTTCCTGTGAGTGTGAGTGCATGCATTGAAATAAGTCTATAGGACATACATGTACCTGTACAGTGCAGGCTGTTATTTAGGGTTGAATCACGATACATTCATGAATTCACGTTTATGATATGTGCAGCATCACATATGATCTTGGTGATGTAAACAATGTAATGTCAGTTACAGTGACCATTAGAAAGAGTAGTCAGTGCACCTGCACATTTATCAGTTTATTTCAGATCACAGCAAGATATTATTAACTGATCATCATTTTTCAGATTAGCCTCACTGAAACAAATTGATTAACACATACCTGCAATCTGTGAAACTCCTCTTTAATGGCTCTGAGGAGTTTGTGTCAAGGAAAGCGCTTGAGGTCAAACTTTTCTACATACAGTGGCTTCACTAATTTGCTCAGCATCTCCAATGTTATAAAGAAAACTACCGTTTGCAAAAAAAAAAAAAACGTAACGCAACACAAAGAATCTGTTCGGATGTAAAAGCACGGCCACGATGGGTGATGTGTTTGACGTATGGGTGAATAAGATTATTAATGTATGTATGGAGTCTCGATAAAAACGGTACCGCTAAAATAAATATGCACTGCGATATGACAGAAAATTAACTCGTGGCGTTAAAATCCTCTCGCGGCGTAAATTCAATGCCGTGTGAATTAATACAGCGTCCTCATCTACAGGATCCTCTAGAAACGGACATTTTGGTCTCTGCGTGAAGGAAACAGGCGAAATCTATGAATGCACTGAAAGATTAAATGAGGTATTTAAACACTGTTCACTTTAAAAAGGGGCGGAGACCGAAGGAAACTCTGGGTTTCCCGAATAAAACCTGCTCCCGACCAGGTTTGGTTCACAGAGTCAGTTGCCATAGTAACTGACTCTGAGTTTCCATTACCTCGCTTCTTGAAACGGGCTTAAACTTACCCCGCTTTACGGGTTTAAGTAACCTCGCTTTCTGAAACCGAAAACTGAGTTTTCCTCATTTCGGGGTTAACAAACTCAGAGTTTGGCCCCTGGTCTCCTACAGATAATAAAAGTGGTAAAACCCTTGGTGGTCACTCGTGGAGTTTCAAGCCAACACAACATGTGGAAAAACAAACAAAAAGCTGCAATAATGAGTCGTCGATCTGAGTCAATTTCACAGGGTTAAACAGTCAATCGACGATCGCTGTAAAGCGAATTACGAAAATGTGTAGAGGATAATATTTACTAGTTATGGCAATTTCAAACCAAAATAAGCAGCTGCAGTCTTAAACTGCCGAGCTAAGCGCCTTCACAAGGCGGTGCGCGCTCCCGCGTCCTGCAATCGATTTCTGGCAGACAGTCACTTTTTGACACCACATCAGTCCACAGCCCGGATAAATAGAGGGGTTGCGTCAGAAAGGGCATTCGGTCTAAAACTCGCCAAAAGCGAGCCCAGCTTCATTATGGGCGGGGGGAATGCCGTGACGCAATTGATGTGTGCGGGGCCGGATGGTCCAACGCATCCGCAGCCATTACTACTTGCTAGCTACACCCAGTAAGACAACGGCGGTGCACCCTTTGCTGTCCTGGAGAAGAGTAGGTATATTCTTCTATAATTCAGGTTTGCTTAGACTACATCATTTAAGCTACAAAAGCAACGAGCTAGTAACGAGACATACAGTCAATGGACAAATTCAGATTTCGTGGGGTCTCAATGTTTTTTCCAAGATGCCTATATTGGATGAAGGGAAATAAAGAGTCTAAGCTATGATTAGCCAATTACGCTAGTTTTCTAAGTACAGTGTGATGGAAATGGAAATTACTGCCCCGTTTGATTTCAGAGCGTCTTTGTTGAGGCCGAATAAAACCATCACGGTTTGTTATTAACGTTTGGTAATAAAAGCCCCTCTTACCAAACAGTAGCACATCTGGCTAATGTAGCGGGAAGGGTGAACCTATTTTACCTAACTCCTTTATGTGTTAGGCTTTGTTCCGTCTTATAATGAGTTATGTTGTTGGATAAATAACTGGGCTGTGTAAATTAATTTGCAATAATAACGTTATTAAAACAAACGGAAAGCGACACTCTTTAGTTTTAATGTTTTCCATTTGTGGCTGTAATTATTAATGTTTAAACGTAATTCAGTTCAATTTATTGTTTTCATGTTGCGCCAGTTCGCACAAAAGGCATCTTAAGGCATATAAAATTACGTTTTAAGACCTTATTGAAAACCAAACAAATCCCACTCACAAAGTTAAGTAAATGTTCCAACTATATGTACATATAAATTGTTTATCCTTAAGACCAGTTTTTAATTATGTTTTAAAGAGCATCCTGCCGTTTTGGCAAAGGGTCTTGTGCTTATTATACGAGGTACCGCGTATTCACCGTACCAATTTGCTTCACACTTTTTCTTCTGCAATGTATTTGCAGTGGATAAGTTGCTCAGACATTCTCACTATATCTCTTTGATCTCAGCTCATCGGCCTCAAACCAGCTTGTTTGTATGCCCACATACCATGGTCGCATGATTGTCATCAAGTCAACAGACTTAGTATATCACTGAGCTGCTCTCTGTCGTTTCCGTGCAGGAAATCTCAGGAGTTCTCATTCACAAATGTCCAAAAAAGTTGGACATCAGGTGAGTGAGATTTTAATCTAGGGATATTATTGGTCTCTGGCCCACTATCTGTTTAAGGTATTAATAAGTTGTTTGTGCTGCTCTATAGATAAAAGAGCCTCAGAACATATTGAAATACAGGAGAACGTTGATGGCTGTGTATGTCAGTTTTCTGGCACACTCTTAAAAGTGATTCCTTTGTATTTTTACTAACCTTATTTTGTTTTATTTATTAGCATATACATCAGGCCATTTGGCACAGTGCTAGGGTGCCATGCTCTTGCCGAGGTTGTGGGTTCAATCCCCTTTGAGAGGAGGGTTGTGTTAGGACGGGCACCTGGCCTCAAGGGAAGCTGAAAGGAGTTACTTTTTATTACAATTTCCGATTAAATAAAAATATTGTACAGTGTTATATACAGTCTGCCATTTGCTGAATGAAAAAATAATGCATTCATATAGTTTATTTTGCCAATTTAATAAGTAGAATTTTCGCCACTTTGCCCAAATATTATTTCCATCACTCCTTCATAAAGATTGACCTTTTCTGTAGCAGAATGCACCACTCTAAAACCTGCATGTGTAATTACAAGTATTACAATGATTGCTGACGGCGATATGTAGCTGTAACTGTGAGAGAGCTTTTCTGTCCTAATCACCCATCTGCTGCAAGTTGAACTAGGATTTATATATGATTAATAAAAGCTGTATATACATGCACATTGTTAAATACTAATAAATTCAAGCTGACAATCTAAAAAAACATTTAAATTCAGTTGTAACATAATGAAAGACTGATTTACTGTGAAAATCTAAGACTATTGTAATTGACTATTGTATTGTTAAATGTATTTTATTTTTGCATTTAATTATATACAGCATTTTTGTTGTTTTGTTTCTCTCTTTTTCTGTTTTGACAGGAAATTTGTTCAAGTAAGTGACAGACAAGCCACTTAAAGTCAACTCACACTGCACAAAAATAAAGTTTGGTTGTCAGCATGTTCAATTTGATGAAAAAAGATAAGGAGCGAGAAGAAAGTCGGAAGGAAAAGAAAGACAAAAAAGAACAAATGTCTGCAGCAGAGCTGCGCAGCTTGGAAGAGATGAGTTTGCGGCGTGGTTTCTTTAACCTGAAGAGAGAGGCAAAGCGTGAGTCTAAAAACAAACCAGAGATTTCCAACCCCATTCCCATCAAAGTAACCTGCAACAACGAGGCCACCTTCACAGATGTTGAGCTTGATGGTATAAGCAACAAAAGCAGTATGGGTTTAGATGACCAACTAAGTGTGGCCAGCTCCACTGATGACATAAAATGTGAGATAGGAGGAGTACAGGATGGAAGTTCAGTGCGTGATCGTGTGGCCAGACAAAACTCCTCGCATGTGGGTCAGATGATGAAACGCTTTTCATTTTCTCAGAGGAGCAAAGAAGAAAGCCCCTCAGAGGGCTCCACCCCCTCAGACCAGAACCTTTCTATCCCTTCTCCTCAGGTAGAGGGCAAAAATTTCACCATGCTCCACCAGCACAGCTCTAAGGACCAGCCGGAACCTATGGCGACCAAAAAAGTGTGCATCCCTGAACTGGTAGACAAGACCTTTGCTACAGACCTGCAGTTGCCAGCTGTGGTTTTACTAAACGTATCAGAAACACGTGAGCTGGTGCTTCAACGACGAATCACTGGGGACTTTGGGTTTTCTTTACGCCGTACTACCATGTTGGACCGCAGGCCTGATGGAGCAGTGTACAGACGTGTGGTTCACTTTGCTGAACCTGGCGCTGGCACTAAGGATTTGACTCTGGGGTTGGTGCCAGGCGACAGGCTGGTGGAAATAAATGGTCAAAATGTGGAGAATAAAAGTCGAGATGATATAGTGGAGATGATTCGTCAGTCAGCAGACACAGTGAAGCTAAAGGTGCAGCCAATCCTGGAGCTGAGTGAGCTAAGCCGCTGCTGGCTCAAAAACATGGAGGGTCTACGCAGGGAGGCCAGACATGTAAGTAAATTGTTTACTCTTTATGTATAAAGATGTTTCCTGAAGGGTATTGCACCAAGGGATTTTGTTCATAATTTCCATATATCCTGGTTGAATTTATTCTTTACCTGGTTTCACAAAACCGGGATTGATTAATCCCTGTCTAGTTACAATTGAGATTTATTCTGTGTTGCTTGCGATTTTATTAAACACGGTAAAATATACTGAATCAAGAGACATTTTAATCCAGTTGTAACATAACAAGACTGGTTTGTTGTGAATTCAAAAAGCACAACATTGGCATTTTTCCTTGTCCAGTTCCCTGTGAGTGATCTCCAAGGCCCTCTACACGTCCCAAGAACATTTGGCATTGAGTTTTTTTCATGGGTTGAAGCATCACTTTTGTAACTTTGACCATAGATGCCATTTTCCAATATCTATCTGGCAACTTCAGAACTTGAGGTGGACAAACTCTGTTTGGTGTGGTAAACTTCAAAAATGCTGTTCTCACTAAGACGTTTCCATGCAATTTGAAACAAAGTCCCTGAAGTGTTCTAGATTCTCTGTCTAGAGGTAGAGGTAGCTCATTTAAATCAGCACTGTGACTGACTCACATAGATTGTGCTCAGATTGTAGTTCAGTGTTCTTACTGAACTAACCTTGCACTAATATACCATTGATCTGGTATGTTTCAGCTGGATCTGTTTTATCATCTGGACCAGACAGAATTTTGCTATAATTGAAAAAGACTGCATGGTTGACAAATCAATCTCTGCAGTTGCTGTAAAAGAAAAACAGATATATTATATGTTAGTCTTTTAATAACAACTATTGTAGGTGGATCAGACTTAATAGTGTGATAACTGAGGTTAGATTGGGCAGCAAATAACATCCCATGCGTGAGTGTCTCCAGCCACGTTTCAGAAAGACTTTGCACTGGAGTCAACCAATTGGATAAAAGGCTTCAATGGTTCATGAAGCTTCATCTACTAATCACTAGTAATTAGTATTGGCTGGGGCAGGGAGAGTTGGAAATCCAGCAGGACAGTAGTTCTCGAGGAGAAGGATTGGGCACACCTGCTTTAAAGTGTTTGTAAATGAGTAAAATGATTACTTACCTGACTCTGCCTACCCTCTCTTTCTCACTCCTCTCACTCCTCCCCTCTGACCATGGGCCTATTTCCAGCCTCTCCTACTCCATTATCTTTCCCTCTTCCGCCTGCTACCAGCACTGATTGCATCATTATTATCCACCTGTGCCCTTTCCTCTGCCTCTTCTTAAATACTCCCTTGTCCCCTTTTAGTTTGTCAATGTTACCAGGGGCCCGTTTCAAGAAGGAGGTTTTGTTGAAACTCTGAGTTTGTTAACCCCAAAATGAGGAAAACTCAGAGTTTTCGGTTTCAGAAAGCGAGGTAACTTAAACCCGTAAAACGGGGTAAGTTTAAACCCGTTTCAAGAAGAGAGGTAATCGAAACTCAGAGTCAGTAAATATGGCAACTTACTCTGTGAACCAAACCTGGTCGTGAGCAGGTTTTATTCGGGAAACCCAGAGTTTCCTTCGGTCTCCGCCCCGTTTTAAAGTGAACAGTGTTTAAATGCCTCATTTAATCTTAAGAATAAGAAAACCTTTAATAGTCCCGCAGTGGGGAAATTACCTCTCACAACAGCAGTACAGATGAGCAAGAATACAGGTACAGAACAGTTTGTGATGGCACAGTACAAAGCAGTACAGTACAGTTAGAGTGAGTATGAGGTCATTGCAGGGTTATTGCACAGTAATGGGTATAAGATTTGTACCGGTAACAATATACATGATTGTTCACAGATTTACACAAGTATTGTGCAGAGCAGGTTGCTATATAAACCACTGATGCAGTGGGTGAGTGACTGTAGTGGGACGTGGTCAACAGTTCAGATTATACAGTCTGACAACAGCAGGTAGGAAGGATCTACGATATCTCTCCTTCACACAGCGAGGGTGGATCAGTCTGCTACTGAAGCTGCTCTCCAGAGCAGACAGTGAGTCCTCCAGTGGGTGAGAGTCCTGGTCCATGATGGATGTCAGTTTAGCCAGGACCCTTCTCTCACCCACCTCCTGCACCGTGTCCAGAGTGCAGCCCAGGACAGAGCTGGACTTTCTGATGATCCTGTCCAGTCTCTTCCTGTCCCTCGCTGTGATGCTGCTGCCCCAGCAGACCACACCGTACAGGATGGCTGATGCCACCACAGAGTCATAGAAGGTCTTCAGGAGTGGCCCCTTCACTCCAAAAGACCGCAGTCTCCTCAGCAGGTAGAGTCTGCTCTGACCCTTCCTGTCCGTGTTATGAGTCCAGTCCAGTTTATTGTTCAGATGCACTCCCAGGTACTTGTAAGAGTCCACTCTCTCAATGTCCCTTCCCTGGATGTGCATCGGTGGGATGACAGCAGGCTGCTGTCTGCGGAAATCCACCACCATCTCCTTCGTTTTCCCTGCATTGATCAGGAGGTGGTTCCGCTGGCACCAGTCCACAAAGTTCTGAGTGAGTCCTCTGTACTCTGCATCGTCATCATCGGTGATCAGTCCGACAATCGCAGAGTCATCAGAGAACTTCTGCAGAACACAGCTGTCCGTGTTGTGCCTGAAGTCTGACGTGTAGAGGGTGAAAAGGAAGGGGGCCAGTACAGTCCCCTGTGGGGCCCCCACACTGCAGGTCAGAGTGTCAGACACACAGTCCCTCGCTCTCACAAACTGAGGCCTGTTTGTGAGATAGTCCATAATCCACTCCGTCAGATGAAGGTCCACACCAGCCTCCTCCAGTTTGTGTTTCAGAAGCATCAGCTGGATGGTGTTGAAGGCACTGGAGAAGTCAAAGAACATGATCCTCACAGTGCTGCCGGGCTTCTCTAGATGGGAAAGAGCTCGATGTAGGAGGAAGATGACGGCGTCGTCTACTCCTATGCCGTGTCGGTAGGCGAACTGCAGCGTGTCCAGGTAGGTTCCCACCGCAGAGCGGAGGTGACCCAGGACCAGTCTCTCCAGTGTCTTCATCAGGTGTGATGTCAGAGCCATTGGTCTGAAGCTGCTGGCGTCTTTGGCGTGCGGTGTCTTGGGCACTGGTACCACGCAGGAGGTCTTCCAGAGTAGTGGTACCACCCTCAGCTTGAGGCTCAGGTTGAAGACATGCTCCATAACTCCACACAGTTCACGGGTTTGGAGGCAGCTGCTGGGAGGTGTGAGTGGGTGCTTGGTCAAACCTATTAAAGTATGAGTTCAGCTCGTTGACCCAGATCAGGTCCCCCTCAGCCTGTGGGTGTGGAGCTTTGAAGCCTGAGATGGTTTTCAGGCTCCTCCACACCTCACTGACATTGTTCTGCTGCAGCTGCTCCTCCATCTTCCTCCTGTAGCTGGACTTCCCCTGGATTTTAGCTGGATTTTCCTCCTCAGCTCCTTCTGCACCCACCTCAGCTCCTCCCTGTCTCCTGATTTAAATGCTCTCTTCTTCTCCTTTAGCAGAGCTTTAATATCAGGGGTGACCCAAGGCTTGCTGTTGGTGAAACACCGAACCCGCCTGGAGGGAACAGTGTTTTCACAGCAGAAGTCCGTTACACAGTCTGTTATTGCGTTAATGTCCTCCCCATGTGGGTCGCAGAACTCCGTCCACACAGTGGTGTTAAAACAGTCCCTGAGAGCCTCCTCGCTCTCAGCTGTCCACCTCTTCACTGTGCGGGGCACCACCGGCTGCCTGTGTACAACAGGTTTATACACAGGCAGGAGATGCAGGATGTTGTGGTCAGCTCTGCCCAGCGGTGGGAGGGAGGATGCAGTGTAGGCCTCTTTGGTGTTGGTATAGAATAAGTCCAGGGTTTTATTGTCTCTGGTGGGGCAGGTCACTGGGTGTATGTAGGCAGAGCAGCTGAAGGAGGTGCATGGTTAAAGTCCCCAGAGATCAGGAAGAGGGCCTGTGGGTGCTGTGTTTGCAGCCTGCTGGTCACTGAGAGCAGGGTCTGAGAAGCTGTGTCAGCGTTAGCGGAGGGTGGGACGTACACAGCAATTATTATAACGTGTGTGAACTCCCGTGGCAGGTAGAATGGCCTCATGCCCACCGCTAACAGCTCAATGTCTCTGTTACACAGCTTCATTTTGACAGTGCAATGTTGTGGCATACACCACCTGATGTTCACAAACACAGCCAGACCCCCTCCCTTCCTCTTACCGCTGTTCTCCGTTCTGTCCGCACGTAGCAGATGAAAATTGACAGTGCGACAGTCGAGTCCGGGATGAGTGACGTCAGCCAGGTCTCCGTGAACAGCAGGACGCTGCTCGTTCTGTACTCCGGCTGGTACCGTGTGAGCGCCGCGAGCTCATCCATCTTGTTGGGGAGAGATCTCACGTTCCCCATGATGACGGAGGGGACAGCGGGCCTGAAGCGTCTCTCAGTACATTAATAGATTTCACCTGTTTCCTTCGCACAGAGACCAAAATGACGTGTCCGTGTCTAGACTATCCTGTAGATGAGGACGCTGTATTAATTCACACAGCACTGAATTCACGCCGCTAGAGGATTTTGAGGCCACAAGTTAATTTTCTGTCATATCCGCATGCATATTTATTTGAGCGGTACCGTTTATCTCGAGACTATGGCCATGCTCTTACATCCGTTTTTTTGCAAATGGTAGTTTTCTTTATAACATTGAAGATGCTGAGAAAATTAGTAAAGCCACTGTATGCAGAGTAGTTAGAAAAGTGTGCCTCGTCCTCAAGCGCTTCAAAAGCGGATCTTTGTTGTGTTTCCTGGCAACAAACCCCTCAGAGGCATTAAAGAGGAGTTTCACAGGATTGCAGGTATGTGGTATTTAATTTGTTTTAGTGAGGCTAATCTGAAAAATGATGATCAGTTAATAACATCTTGCTGTGACCTTTGGAAATGACAACCTCTGCATTGATGGCACACATATTCTCATCAATGCACCTTCTGAAAATGAAGGGAACTATGTGAACAGGAGGTCCATCCACAGTATAAATGTGCAGGTACACTGATTACTCTTTCTAATGGTCACTCTGACTGACGTATCATTGTTTACACCACCAAGATCATATGTGATGCTGCACATATTATCACAAACGTGGAGGCCAAGTGGCCCAGCTCTGGTCATGACTCATGAATATATCGTGAGTCAACCCTAAATAACAGGCTGCACTTTGGTAGTACATGTATGTCCTAGACTCATTTCAATGCATGCACTACACACTCACAGGAGCACTTCTATGCAGCACTAAAGTAATGTAAACTTTCTTCTAGGGACAGCTTTCTGCTGGAGATAGGGGTTAATGCCAGCCCACACTACTGACCCCTCACCCAGAACCTGAAGCAGGCTCCCAGCAGCGCTTTAATGTGGCACACTGCAGAATAAGAGCCTGGGTGGAAATGACCAGAGGCCTGTTGAAAGCATGTCTTCAGTGCCTACGTCACCTCAGGGAAACACCTGAGAGGCCTGTGACATTATTGTGACGTGTTGTTCTCCACATTATTGCAATTATTAGAGGGGAGCAACACCCTGCCCTACGAATACAAGACCCTAAGGAGACTCCTTCCATCACGGTAATCTGCAGAGTGGATGGACAGTCAGATGTGATTTGCCGTAATGTCTTAATCAACCATCACCACCACCAATAAAAGAAACTGAATTAATGCAAATCATAATTTATTTGGTTTTCTTCATTTCCTACAAATACAAAGGCAATTGTTCGATTTTATGATTCTTCCAATAATTCATACAATTCATCTTTAACTATACACTCACCTCCAGCTTTAGTTTGAGAATTTCAATTTCTAGATCTCTCTTTTCAATCTGGTATATATAAGTATAACATTTCCTTGAGATTTAGTTTATACAACTCAATAACCGGTAACTGAAAGTACAGAAGATTTAGAGTTACATGACATGGTTCCTCATTACTCTTACAGAATTGAACTCTGGCATTTACTGAACATCACTGAACTGTGTGCATCTGTGCAGCAGAATGTGACGGACCCTCCTCCTGCTGTTCTTCCACACTCTGGGACAGAAGGGAGATAATAAAGTCACTATACTTGGACATCAAGTTACATCATTTAAGCTACGCAACACAAACATCAGAAATCATGTGATGTGTATAATTACTCATTCATATATTATCATCAGAATTCATGAAAGACCAACATAGAACCCAACCCAGACTCTAAGAAATTGTCATGATCTGTGTTTTTGTTTCTAGTTGTTTCCTGTCGTCGCGCCATGTCCTGTCTTATTTTGTTAACTTCCTGTCACTCTCCGGTTCCCAGTATCCACACCTGTTACCCATCAGTAATCAGCACCTGTATTTAACCTCCACCTCTTACCTACCCCAGTCGCCAGATTGTTGTATTCGTGTTTCATTAGTGTTCCGTGTTTCCTGAGCGTTCCTAGTTTCCCGTGTTTCCCGAGTTTTCGTGTTTCGTGTTCCGTGTCCCTCGTGCCTGTTCCTGTTTTGCCTTGCTCCGCGTATCCTGTCTGTAAAAGAACCTGGACTAACTACCTGACCGTGAGTTTGCCTTATCCCTGCCTGTACTTTTGCCGTGATCATTTTGTGTATGACCTGGACCGTCTGACCTTGCCTTGGGAATAAACCTCCGTTTGATCATAATCCTGCCTCCGTGCTGTGCATGTGGGTCCGCCGCCTGCCCCAAGCCTGACAGAACAATCTGGCCACACTTGGACCCAGCCAGCACTTAGCCTCCGGTCAGGTCAGTGACTGTTTTTTTCCTTGTGTTCGTACGGCGAATAATCTTCTCCCGAGGGAGCATGGAATTCACCTGCGCCGAGCTACCCAGCGACCTACGTGATTATTTCAAGATCCTCGCGGAGGATTACCGACGGGCGATTAACCCGGAGAACCAGCGTAGCGCCGTTGAGGTGGCGATATTGACGCTGGAGGACGATGACAGCGCGTTAGAGCGCCCCAGCGTTCGTCGCCTCTATGAGCGGCTGTGCGCGAGGTACGAGGAGTTAAGCGACGCGCTCCGCACCACGCCAGCGCCGGTCGCACCGCCGATGGTTTCGGTTTCCTCCTCCCAGCCCCGTCGGACCATCGTGTCTGCACCAACCTGCCCAGCTCCATGGTTGTTCCGCTGGGAGGATTTCCTGCACTCACGCGGTCCCCCGTCTCCAGTTCAGCCGCGTGCTGTTCAGTCTCCAGTTCAGCCGCGCGCTGTTCAGTCTCCAGTTCAGCCGCGCGCTGTTCAGTCTCCAGTTCAGTCGTGTTTTGCCCAGTCTCCAGCTCAGTCGTGTTTTGTCCAGTCTCCAGCTCAGTCGTGTTTTGCCCAGTCTCCAGCTCAGTCGTGTTTTGCCCAGTCTCCAGCTCAGTCGTGTTTTGCCCAGTCCTCAGTTCAGCCGTGTGTTGCCCAGTCTCCAGTTCAGCCGTGTGTTGCCCAGTCTCCAGTTCAGCCGTGTGTTGCCCAGTCTCCAGTTCAGCCGTGTGTTGCCCAGTCTCCGGCTCAGCCGTGTGTTGCCCAGTCTCCAGCTCAGCCGTGTGTTGCCCAGTCCCCAGTTCAGCCGTGTGTTGCCCAGTCCCCAGTTCAGCCGTGTGTTGCCCAGTCCCCAGTTCAGCCGTGTGTTGCCCAGCCCCCAGTTCAGCCGTGTGTTGCCCAGTCCCCAGTTCAGCCGTGTGTTGCCCAGTCCCCAGTTCAGCCGTGTGTTGCCCAGTCCCCAGTCCAGCCGAGCCCTGTTCAGTCTCCAGTCTCGTCCAGCCCTGTTCAGTCTCCAGTCCCGTCGAGCCCTGTTCAGTCTCCAGTCCAGCCGAGCCCTGTTCAGTCTCCAGTCCAGCCGAGCCCTGTTCAGTCTCCAGTCCAGCCGAGCCCTGTTCAGTCTCCAGTCGAGCCGAGCCCTGTTCAGTCTCCAGTCGAGCCGAGCCCTGTTCAGTCTCCAGTCGAGCCGAGCCCTGTTCAGTCTCCAGTTCAGTCGAGCCCTGTTCAGTCTCCAGTTCAGTCGAGCCCTGTTCAGTCCCCAGTTCAGTCGAGCCCTGTTCAGTCCCCAGTTCAGTCGAGCCCTGTTCAGTCCCCAGTTCAGTCGAGCCCTGTTCCGTTCCCCGTTCAGTCGAGCCCTGTTCAGGTTCCCGTTCAGTCGAGGCCAGTCCCGGTTCCAGTCCAGTCGAGCCCAGTTCAGTCGAGCCCCGCTCCAGTCGAGTTCAGTCCAGGTTTCAGTCCAGTCGAGCCCAGTCCAGGTTTCAGTCCAGTCGAGCCCAGTCCAGGTTTCAGTCCAGTCGAGCCCAGTCCAGGTTTCAGCCCAGCCCAGTCGAGCCCAGTCCAGTCGAGCCCAGTCCAGTCGAGCCCAGTCCAGTCGAGCCCAGTCCAGTCGAGCCCAGTCCGGTCGAGCCCAGTCCAGGTCCCCGTTCAGTTGAGTCACGCTCTGGTCCAGCCGAGTCTAGCCCATGTTCCAGTCCAGTCGAGCCACGCCCCAGTCCGGTCCAGTCACGCTCAGTCCTTGTCCCAGTCAGAGGGCACCGTCCGTCTGACAACTGTTAGGTCCACCCAATCAGGCCCGACGTCTCCCCCGTCGAGCTCGGCAGCAGTAAGCTGTCATGCCAGCTCCGGAGGGGACGCCGTTCCAGTTCCTGTCGGCCATGTTGCGGCCGTTCCTGTCGGCCATGTTGCGGCCGTTCCTGTCGGCCATGTTGCGGCCGTTCCTGTCGGCCATGTTGAGGCCGTTCTAGTCCCTGTTCCTGTTCCTGTCGGCCATGTTGAGGCCGTTCCAGTCCCTGTTCCTGTTCCTGTCGGCCATGTTGAGGCCGTTCCAGTCCCTGTTCCTGTTCCTGTCGGCCATTTTGAGGCCGTTCCTGTCGGCCATGTTGCGGCCGTTCCTGTTCCTGTCGGCCCAGTAGATGCCGTTCCTGTTCCTGTCGGCCAAGTAGATGCCGTTCTTGTCCCTGTCGGCCATGTTGCGGCCGTTCCAGTCCCTGTCGGCCATGTTGCGGCCGTTCCTGTCGCTGTCGATCCGTTAGGGGTCGTTCCTGTTCCTGTCGGCCAAGTAGATGCCGTTCCTGTTCCTGTCGGCCATGTTGAGGTCGTTCCAGTTCCTGTCCCTGTCGGCCAAGTTGAGGTCGTTCCAGTTCCTGTCCCTGTTGGCCAAGTTGAGGTCGTTCCAGTTCCTGTCCCTGTCGGCCAAGTTGAGGTCGTTCCAGTTCCTGTCCCTGTCGGCCAAGTTGAGGTCGTTCCAGTTCCTGTCCCTGTCGGCCAAGTTGAGGTCGTTCCAGTTCCTGTCCCTGTCGGCCAAGTTGAGGTCGTTCCAGTTCCTGTCCCTGTCGGCCAAGTTGAGGTCGTTCCAGTTCCTGTCCCTGTCGGCCAAGTTGAGGTCGTTCCAGTTCCTGTCCCTGTCGGCCAAGTTGAGGTCGTTCCAGTTCCTGTCCCTGTCGGCCAAGTTGAGGTCGTTCCAGTTCCTGTCCCTGTCGGCCAAGTTGAGGTCGTTCAAGTTCCTGTCCCTGTCGGCCAAGTTGAGGGCGTTCCCGTAGGCCAAGTTGAGGGCGTTCCCGTAGGCCAAGTTGAGGGCGTTCCCGTAGGCCAAATTGAGGGCGTTCCCGTCGGCCAAGTTGAGGGCGTTCCCGTCGGCCAAGGTGAGGGCGCTCCCGTCGACCAAGTAGAGGTCGCCCCTGTCTCTGGTCCCCTTCCCGTCGGCCCTGTAGCGGTCGTTCCAGTCCCTGTCACCCTCGGAGCCGCAGCGCCCGCCAGCCTCCAGGAGGAGGCAGCGCCTGCTGCAGTTCCTGCGCACCTCCAGGAGGAGGTCGCGCCAGCCGCAGTTCCGGCGGACCTCCAGGAGGGGGTCGCGCCAGCCGCAGTTCCGGCGGACCTCCAGGAGGGGGTCGCGCCAACCGCAGTTCCGGCGGACCTCCAGGAGGGGGTCGCGTCCGCCGCAGTTCCGGCGGACCTCCAGGAGGGGGTCGCGCCAGCCGCAGTCCCGGCGGACCCCCAGGAGGGGGTCGCGCCAGCCGCAGTCCCGGCGGACCCCCAGGAGGGGGTCGCGCCCGTCGCAGTCCCGGCGGACCCCCAGGAGGGGATCGCGCCCGTCGTAGTTCCTGTCGACCCCCAGGAGGGGGTCGCGCCCGTCGCAGTCCCGGCGGACCTCCAGGAGGGGGTCGCGCCCGTCGCAGTCCCGGCGGACCTCCAGGAGGGGGTCGCGCTCGTCATAGTTCCTGCCGACCTCCAGGAGGGGGTCGTTCCCGTCGCAGCTCCCGCTGCACCGGCATCGGTTCCTGGCGGCCCGGCTCCGGCCACACCTGCACCGGTTCCTGGCGGCCCGGCTCCGGCCGCACCTGCACCGGTTCCTGGCGGCCCGGCTCCGGCCGCACCTGCATCGGTTCCTGGCGGCCCGGCTCCGGCCGCACCTGCATCGGTTCCTGGCGGCCCGGCTCCGGCCGCACCTGCATCGGTTCCTGGCGGCCCGGCTCCGGCCGCACCTGCATCGGTTCCTGGCGGTCCGGCCCCGGCCGCACCTACACCTGTCTCTCGTCGCGGTGGTCCAAGGAGGACGCCGCTGGTTCCTGTCTCTCGTCGCGGTGGTCCAAGGAGGACGCCGCTGGTTCCTGTCTCTCGTCGCGGTGGTCCAAGGAGGACGCCGCTGGTTCCTGTCTCTCGTCGCGGTGGTCCAAGGAGGACGCCGCTGGTTCCTGTCTCTCTTCGCGGTGGTCCAAGGAGGACGCCGCTGGTTCATGTTTCTCGTCGCGGTGGTCCAAGGAGGACGCCACTGGTTCCTGCCTCGTCCTTGGCTCGGCTGTCGGACTGGTGGCCTCGCCCTCGGCGCATCCTGCTGCTTGGATGGCGCTGCCTCCTGCGGCGCCGTCCGCCTCGACTCCTCAGCCTCCTGGATCAGCGTCCGCCAGGAGGACATCGCCGTTCGGGGGGATCCCCGTGGACGCTGGCCCAGCCCAAGGGCACTGGGTGTGCCCCTCAGCCTCAGCGGCGGCTAGGCAGGATCTCGCCGCGTCTCCACCCGCCTTAAGAGGGAGCGGCGAGACGTCGTTGTTGTTTTTCCTGGTCATGGACTTTTGTCGTGTCATGTGGACTCTTGTTTTGGCCCTCCTCCGGTCCTCCCTCCACCCACCCTGCTCGTTTGCCTTGAGGGGTTGGGATTCGGTCCCTCCTCCTGGGACCACCCTCCGCCCGCCCTGGTTTGGGGGGGGGGGGCTTCCGTGGGCGCCGTGGAAGGCGCCATAGGGGGGGGGGTACTGTCATGATCTGTGTTTTTGTTTCTAGTTGTTTCCTGTCGTCGCGCCATGTCCTGTCTTATTTTGTTAACTTCCTGTCACTCTCCGGTTCCCAGTATCCACACCTGTTACCCATCAGTAATCAGCACCTGTATTTAACCTCCACCTCTTACCTACCCCAGTCGCCAGATTGTTGTATTCGTGTTTCATTAGTGTTCCGTGTTTCCTGAGCGTTCCTAGTTTCCCGTGTTTCCCGAGTTTTCGTGTTTCGTGTTCCGTGTCCCTCGTGCCTGTTCCTGTTTTGCCTTGCTCCGCGTATCCTGTCTGTAAAAGAACCTGGACTAACTACCTGACCGTGAGTTTGCCTTATCCCTGCCTGTACTTTTGCCGTGATCATTTTGTGTATGACCTGGACCGTCTGACCTTGCCTTGGGAATAAACCTCCGTTTGATCATAATCCTGCCTCCGTGCTGTGCATGTGGGTCCGCCGCCTGCCCCAAGCCTGACAGAAATAGATATATCAAAAGTAGCCTATGTAAAAAATCAAATATATAGGTAGGCCTCTTACATTTTACACATGCACTTGTATCCTGGGGAGTGACTTGTTCTGATGAACTCCCTCCAGGAATTCCTTCAGCCTCTGCTTTCCAGTGTTCATACTGAGGGCCATTTCCTCTGCATGCGTCAGTGGTGGAGGTGCAGGTCCTCCACCAGTTGTTCTAGCCTCTGCGTTCTTTCTGTTGGCTGAGTAGAAGTCAAATGATTTAACTGTGTGAAAACATTACTTTACTTTCGTTTCTAGTTAACTCACCTGTTTCTCGTTAGTAATCTCCTCACCTGTAATCCATCAGCATATCACCTCTGTATTTGAAGCACCAGCTCTTGCCCTGCCCAGTTGCCAGGTTGTCTGTGTTGTTTTAGCCAGCATTCCAGCCTTATATCTGTATATGATATATGTGTATGATCCTGCTTACCCTGACCTTACCTCCTGCCTGCCTTTGATCCTGCCTCGCTGAAAGTCTGACCTAAGCCTGCCTCTTCACCACCGACTGTCCGATCCTTGCCTGTATCGTAACTGCCTCAATTGTGTATCGACCCCTGCCTGCCTGACCACGAGGACTATTAAACTGACTCATCCACCAAGTCTTGTAGTCCCGTGCATGTGGGTCCGCTATATAGAGTGCCGTAACAAAAGTCCTTACTTCACAAGTTAAATATAACAACAATGCTAACATTATTTAGTAATTAGTTACACCGAACACTGTATGATTAAAATGTAATTGCATTGACTCGAGCAGCTATTTTCTTCCAAGCTAATTCTTTCTCTTTCACTGCTGCAGCCGTGTTGCTTTTTCTACAGAATATAGACTCGTAGTCGCTATTTGCTTGACGTATCGTATTCATTTCCAGAAGTCTTTTGTTGTCCTGTTGCCATGGTGACTCGTAATATCTTCACTCCATTGATCAGGGCTTTGTATCGTCGCGGTGCACGCGCTTAACTCTGAGTCAATCAACTCGGAGTTGCTTAAACCAGCTCTTCTCAGCTGTTCTGAAAAAACTCCAGGTTTGCAAACTCAGTGTAAGTCAACTCAGAGTTCAGGTTTAAACTCAGAGTTTGTTAAACCTCCTTCTTGAAACGGGCCCCAGGTCATGTCACACATTGTTTGTTCACCTGGCTGCTATGTCTGCTCTTTTGCTCCAGGTGATGTACTAGATTTTTGCTCTGCTTTGTTTAGTTCTCTTTTGTGCTGTCGAGTTCTGTAAGCCTTGTATTGCCCTGTGTTAGCCACGTTCATTGTAGCCATGTTTCATGTTGTAGTCATGCTCACATTCAGCCAGGTATTCTCAGCTGTGTCTTTTGCTTTTGTGTGCATTTTTAAGTGAACTGGGTTTCCCTGTTCGAGTGTTTCCCTCCTAGTGCTTGGTTTACTGTGTGTTTGGTTCAGTAGTCTTCATTTGTGATCAGAGGTTTTTTGCATTTCAGTCATTTCCAGATCTCTTTGGGTCCTTAAAAATTCCAAGACTCTTCCATTTTGGTAGCAGATTGTAACATAAACTTAAATAAGACAGTAGAGACTTATGTAATTACTAAGATGTATTTACACTAAAATGTAAAGCTTTACATAACTTTATTTATTTGTTTATATTTGTAGAAATCTTTCTTACATCTCAAAATTTAAAACAGCCAGCCATGCACTAAATTAGGTTTCGTATGGACACACATTACAATCTACAGTGTAAGCATAAAAATGTTATATTCTGAAAAGCTAAATGTTTTTACTTTTACTCTGCAGACTAATAGAGTACCATTGTTTATTATTCAACTACTTAAAGGGATAGTTCACTGCTAAAAAGCAAGTTGTTATCAAAATTGGACATTTTATTCCCCAAAATGTGCAAAAATGTTTCATGGAAAACTTAACAAATTTTCAATAGAGGTTGACTAAAACAATGTTGGGTAGTATTTAGGAATGAAGGGACACTCTGTATCCTCCATATTATCTATGCAGAGAAATTATCATTCATTCCTCCTCCAACACACCCTGGTGGATTATTTGCTATGGGCTCACAGACTACAACTAGTGCTGCCTGGTTTCCTCTGTACCTGCCCCAGCAACAGTCGGGCTGAGAGGGGGTGGAGCCAGGTTGCTGGAGCGAAACTGCTCAGTCCGCCATTATTTTCCTCACATACGCGTATAGCACTAATATTCAACGGCTGAAGGTTCCGCTGTAGATTATTTAGGAGACAGCGAGTACTTGCACAGTCTGATATTCTTGGTTAGTTGTATCAGCAGAGTTCAGCGCCGACAAGTTACGTCGTATGGAGGAGTACGAAGCTCCCCTGCAACAGACAGCCCAGAGCCAGATGCGTCATGTCTCTGCGCTGAAAGAAGCACAATTGAATCTAACAGACAAACGTTCAGGCATTGCTTTACATTTTTAACAAAAGGTTACATTTGAATATGTGTTTGAATAAAGACATCTTTGTAAGTTGTTTAGCAGTTTTTTATTTTGAATCAAAGCTTGTTAGAAAGTCACAGATTCCTCATTTAACCAAAACCCTCTTCTTTTCTTCATCTACTGTTAGTGGCTGGAAAAACAAGACAGTTGTCCCTTCTAAGAGTTTCCGTGACGATACGTGACTGGTTGATGTTGCCTACAAAAAGGTTGAAATGAATTATTGAATTAGTATTAGAGTTGCTGCCAGCCAAGCTAATGCACAGCCTAACATTAGCAATGTAAGCTAGCACTACTACAGTCCACAACACAGCTCATAACTGTACTCAAACTTTACAGTGCAAACTGAAACAATAAACGGTTGAATATATTACTACTTCAGTGCTCATTCCACCATTCTATCCCGGCTGTTTTTCTGGTTTGTCCTTAGCATCCTGAAGCTAGTTTGGACTGCTAGACTAGACTTCTATCCTGAAGCTAGTTTCCAGCTTCTCTGAACATATGTAATCCAAAACTGATCACAGTATATACAAACAGTGAGCAGTAGAATCTGTAACTTCATCGAAGAGGAACCGGCAGTGGTAAATTCACTGCAGCACATGGATATTCAGCTGTCCTTCTGTTGGCACAGTGACACGATGCCTTTTGCACAACCTTTGGCTCTGCCTATTGACAGCTCTGGGCTCTCTGCTGCGGGCGCTGGTTTCTTAAGGGTCGCCTTGTCCTCCAAGTGGCATAACGTATTGGCTCTGTCCTTGGCTCATATACTGTAACTAACCCCGAACATCAGACTGTGCTAAAGTACTCACTGTCTTCTAAATAATCTACAACAGGACCTCCGGCCATTAACTATTAGTGCTGTACACGTATACGAGGAAAAGCAATGGCAGACTGAGCAGTTGCGCTCCACCAGGGTGACTCTGCCCCCCTATCAGCCCAACAGTTGCTGGGTTGAGTACATGCCACGACAAACCATCTGGCTAGGCGTCTTATGGGAGGATTAAATGATAACATCTCTGCATAGAAATTATGGAGCAATCTGAGTGTCCCTTCACTCTTAAATATTACCCTAGGTAGTTTTGGTCAACCCCCATTAAAAATCGGTGAAGTTTTCCTATAACATTGATGGTCTATGTCCAGAGAAAGCAGAAAAAAGTGGCAGCATTATGTGTTGTCTCTGAAAATGGTCATATCCTACAACACCCAGAGAACATTGCGCTCTGATGAATCTCTTGACGTGCAGCAATTGGACCTACCTGATTCACCGACTGCAGAGTGTCAGGCTGGGGCAGGTGTCGGACCCACATGCACGGCGCAGAGACACAGATGTGATTAAGTGCAGGTTTATTCGGTGATTCAGAGTCAGACGGTCCAGGTCATACACAGTTCGTTCCAGTAGACAATACACAAAGGAGCAGGCAATCTCAGAATCAAGGTCCAGGCAGGGTTCGGTACACGAGCAGACTTGGCAACAGTACAGACAAGGATCAGGCAAAAACTCACGGTCAGGTTATCAGGCACAGGTCTTTCACAGGTTGCGGGATCAACAGGGTTCAGGCAAGAATCAATGGTCGAGGCGGTCACGGTCAAAACACGAATGGCTACTATAGAATGCTGGAAAGAGTACATGAACTAACAATCTGGCGACTGGTGTAGGTGAGAGGTGGAGGTTAAGTACAGGTGCTGATTACTAATTAGCAACAGGTGTGGATGATGAGAACCGGAGCGTGACAGGAAGTTAACAAAATAAAACAGGATGTGACATGTAACATGAATCATGACAGTACCCCCCCCCCCTATGGCGTCTTCCACGGCGCCAATGAGCCCCTCCCCCCTCCGCCCAGGGCGGGTGGAGGGAGGAAACAGGAGGAGGGCTCGAATCTCCCCCCCTCGCCCGGGTGATGAAGCAGGGTGGGTGGAGGGAGGACATCAGGAGGAGGGTCCAGCGCCGGAATCCTCCTCGTCTGCAGAGCCGTGGCTGTGTTGCCCCATCCCGTCCGGGGACGGGGCCTCAGGATGTGCTGCGTGAAAGTCCCTAATGAGGGACTTGTCCAGTATGTCCCGGGCCGGCACCCAAGAGCGTTCGTCCGGCCCGTAGCCCTCCCAGTCGACCAGATACTGGAAGCCCCGCCCCCGACGTCTGCAGTCGCGGAGGTCCCGAACCGTGTAGACAGGCCCTCCGTCCACGATCCGAGGAGGAGGAGGCGGTTGATGAGGAGGAACCATGGGGCACGATCTGTAGGGCTTGAGGCGGCTGATGTGGAAGGTGGGGTGGATCTTCATTGTCCTGGGCAATGAGAGCCTCACAGAGACAGGATTAATAATTTGTGATATCGTATATGGACCAATGAATTTCGGAGTCAACTTACGGGTCTGGGCCTGCAACCTGAGGTCCCTGGTGGATAACCAGACCTGATCGCCCACCTTGTATTCTGGACCCGGTGTCCGCTTACGGTCGGCCGCCCGCTTGTACTGGTCCCGTGCCCGCAACATGGTGCGCCGTGCCTGCAACCATGTGCGACGGCAACGCTGGACCAGGGCGTGCGCCGACGGGACGTGGACCTCGTGCTCCGAAGCCGGAAATAATGGCGGCTGGAACCCATAGGCGCACTGAAACGGGGTCAGTCCGGTGGAGGCGCAGGGCAGCGTGTTGTGGGCGAACTCCACCCACACGAGTTTGCTGGCCCATGACCCCGGGTTTCTGGAGGCGAGGAGCCGCAATCCTACCTCCAACTGCTGATTGGCCCGTTCGGCCTGTCCATTGGACTCGGGGTGGTACCCTGACGATAAGCTAACTTCAGCCCCTAGGAGAGAACAGAACTCTCGCCAAAATCGCGAGACGAACTGGGGCCCTCGGTCCGACACAATGTCTGAAGGGAAGCCGTGGAGTTTGAAAACATGCTCGAGCATGGCTTGGGCCGTAGCCTTGGCTGACGGCAACTTGGGTAGGGAAATAAAGTGGGCTAACCTGGAGAAGCGGTCTACCACCGTCATGACGACTGTCTTCCCCTGGGAGGGTGGTAGGCCGGTGACGAAATCCAGGGCTAGGTGTGACCAGGGGCGGTGCGGTACCGGCAGAGGACGCAGCAGACCGGCCGGTCGCTGATTCGACGCCTTGCCCATGGCACACGTGGGGCATGCGTGCGACGTATTCCTGGACGTCCTTCTTCACCGTCGGCCACCAGAACCTTTCCCCCAGCCTAAACAGAGTGCCAGCCACCCCGGGGTGTCCACTTACTAGTGAGGCGTGAGCCCACTGGATGACCTCTCCCCTGAGGTCGGGTGGCACGAACAGCCGGTTGGGCGGAACGCCGCGTGGGGCTGGACGGTCGCGGTTGGCCTCCCGTACCCGACGCTCCACCGACCAGGTGACTGCCCCCACCAGGCATCCGGGCGGTAGGATGGACTCTGGTTCTGCTGGTTCCTGCTGCGCGTCATGCAGACGAGACAGAACGTCAGGTTTCACATTCTTGGATCCAGGACGATACGACAAGTGAAAATTGAAACGACTGAAAAACAGTGCCCATCGGGCCTGGCGTGAATTCAGCCGCTTCGCCGTTCTCAGGTATTCAAGGTTCTTATGATCCGTATAT
This sequence comes from Betta splendens, assembly GCF_900634795.4. Taxonomy (NCBI): domain Eukaryota; kingdom Metazoa; phylum Chordata; class Actinopteri; order Anabantiformes; family Osphronemidae; genus Betta; species Betta splendens. The sequence goes on from NC_040893.2 coordinate 966,476, forward strand.
ACTAGGAAGGGCTGGTCTGCCCCCTCCAGCCAGTGTCTCCACTCCTCTAGGGATACCTTTACCGCGAGCAGTTCTCGGTCCCCGATGTCGTAATTCCGCTCCGCGGGAGATAGCTTGCGGGACATGAAGGCACATGGGTGGATCCTACCGTCCGTGGGATCCCTCTGGGACAGCACGGCCCCGACTCCGGAGTTGGACGCGTCGACCTCCACCACGAACTGCCGCTGTGGGTCGGGCAGCCGTAGCACGGGTGCCGTGACAAAACTGCGTTTCAGACGTTGAAACGCCTCCTCTGCCTCGCCTGTCCACTGAAAAGCAGTCTTACATGAGGTTAGTGCGTGCAGTGGAGCGGCAATACTGCTGAACCTTCTGATGAACTTTCTATAAAAGTTGGCAAATCCTAGGAAGCGCTGCACCTCCCTCCTGCTCTGTGGGACCGGCCACTCCTGAACTGCCTGGGTCTTGGCTGGGTCCATTTCGATCTTGTCCCTGCTGACGATAAATCCTAAAAACGAGACCTGGTCTGCATGGAACTCACACTTTTCTGCCTTAACATATAACCGGTGTTCAAGTAATTTCCTGAGGACCTGGCGGACATGAGCAATGTGCTCCTCCTCGGAGCGGGAAAAGACCAGGATATCATCAAGGTATACAAAGACAAAGTCATTTATCATGGGGCCGAGTACCTCGTTTACAAACGCCTGGAAGACCGCTGGCGCGTTGGTCAGACCAAAGGGCATGACGAGGTACTCATAGTGTCCATTTGGGGTATTGAAGGCCGTCTTCCATTCGTCCCCCTCTCGGATCCGAACCAGGTGGTAGGCGTTACGGAGGTCCAGCTTGGTAAAGTGAGTAGCTCCTGCTAGCAACTCGAACGCGGAGGATAATAAGGGAAGAGGGTAGGAGTCTCTGACAGTGATGTCATTGAGACCCCGGTAATCAATGCAGGGCCGCAGGGAACCGTCCTTCTTCCCCACAAAGAAGAACCCTGCGCCTGCAGGAGAGGATGAGGGACGAATGATACCTGAGGCCAGCGCGGAGTCCAGATATTCCTTCATAGCCCGGGTTTCCTTGGGAGAAAGCTGATACAACCTCCCCTTGGGAGGCGTGGTCCCTGGGCGCAGGTTGATCGCGCAGTCATTTTTTCGGTGGGGCGGAAGAGAGGTCGCACGGACCTTGCTAAACACAGCGCGAAGGTCGTGGTAGCAATCGGGAACTCCCGTCAGATCGGCCTGCTCGATCTCCTCACCGGTTGTCGCCGTTGCCCCTGCAGGTGCCTGTTGGGAGACTGCGGGCTGAAAGCAAGTGTTCATACAGTCTGAGTCCCATCGGCTCACCTCCCCCTTGCGCCAATCCAGTGTGGGGTTGTGTAGCCTCAACCACGTGTGGCCCAGTACCACCGGGTGGTAGCATGACTCCACGACTAAAAACGTGATCTTCTCGGTGTGAGTGTCAGAAAAGGTCATTATTACCGGTTCAGTTCGATGAGTAACTCTCCAGAGCCGTCGTCCGTCCAGCGCGGCCGTCTCCACGGGAGAAGCCAAGGGGATGGCCGCGATGCCCAGTCGCTCCACAAGTCCGGCGTCCATCAGACTGGCATCAGCTCCGGAGTCAATGAGGACCGCCTGCTGGACGGATCGGGTACTGGAGACTAGTGTTACCGTTGGTAATGACCGAGCGGAGGCGCTACCTAAAATTGTTCGGCTCACCGCTACCCTCCGTGCTAGCGATGAGCCATGTCTTTTAGTGGACAGCGCAGGGCAAGGTGCCCGGCCTGACCGCAATACAAACACAGTCCATGGGAGCGTCGACGCCGCTTCTCCTCTTCTGTCAGCCGTGCGCGGCCGATCTGCATCGGTTCCTCTGGCTGCGGTCCCACCTCCGGGTTCCGAGGAACGGACTGACCGCCAGGCTCACGTTGCCCCCTCCTGGGACTCGTGGTGCGAAGTCGACGGTTCTCCCGCAGGCTTTCCTCTCGGTGGTGCTCCCGTTCGTTGCTCCCCAGCCTGCGGTCAATTTGTATCGCCAGGGCGATCAGAGCGTCCAAACTGCTGGGCAAATCCCTCGCTGCCAAGCAGTCCTTGACTCGCCGAGAGAGTCCGCGGATAAATACATCACCCAGTGCGGTGGCGTCCCAGCCGGCTTCTGCGGCTAGCGTGCGGAACTCGATTGCGTACTTCGCCGTCGGTCTGCCGCCCTGTCGAATATTAACCAGCCGCTGAGCCGCTTCGCGTCCCGGGGTGACTTCCTGGAAGATCTGTTTCAATGCGGTGGCGAAGGCGGCGAAGGTGCACACGCAGGAAGAGCCGTTTTGCCACTCCGCTGTCGCCCACGCTTCCGCGTCCCCCGTCAGATGCGAAATAGCGTATGCCACCCGAGCGCGCTCCGATGGAAACGCGGGTGAATGCAGTTCAAAATGAATCTCACACTGTGTGAGAAATGCTCGACAGTCTCCTGACTCACCAGAGAACCGTAGCGGGGCGCCTAGCCTGGCGTCTGGAGCGACGGCCATGGGAACCGCTGCTGCCAGGGGCGCAGCCGCGGCAGTGGCGCCCGGCGTCGGTCTCGTCTCTCCCGTCGAGCTCTGAGTCAGGCGATTCATTGCCTCAGTTAATCCTGCCACCGCCGTCTCCTGTCGCAAAACACACTCGGCCAATCTCTGGAGAGCGGCGTTGGTTTTCTCCTCCTGCTCTGCTGCTCGCTGCTCCTGAGCCATGAGCTGAGCACGGAGGTTCTCTGCACCGGCGGAGTCCATTTCTGGCCAGATTGTTCTGTCAGGCTGGGGCAGGTGTCGGACCCACATGCACGGCGCAGAGACACAGATGTGATTAAGTGCAGGTTTATTCGGTGATTCAGAGTCAGACGGTCCAGGTCATACACAGTTCGTTCCAGTAGACAATACACAAAGGAGCAGGCAATCTCAGAATCAAGGTCCAGGCAGGGTTCGGTACACGAGCAGACTTGGCAACAGTACAGACAAGGATCAGGCAAAAACTCACGGTCAGGTTATCAGGCACAGGTCTTTCACAGGTTGCGGGATCAACAGGGTTCAGGCAAGAATCAATGGTCGAGGCGGTCACGGTCAAAACACGAATGGCTACTATAGAATGCTGGAAAGAGTACATGAACTAACAATCTGGCGACTGGTGTAGGTGAGAGGTGGAGGTTAAGTACAGGTGCTGATTACTAATTAGCAACAGGTGTGGATGATGAGAACCGGAGCGTGACAGGAAGTTAACAAAATAAAACAGGATGTGACATGTAACATGAATCATGACACGGAGAGTGTTACTCCTCCATTTTAGAGGACTACAGAATGTTCAGAAATTGCTTTACATTTTTAACAAAAGCTTATATTTTAACAGTGTGTTTGAATAAAGCCATTGCTTCTAAGTCATTTAGCCGCCTATTATTTTGGACCAAAGCAGACAGTTGTTAGTAAGCCACAGTTTCTTTTTTTTAGCCAAAACCCTCTTCTTTTCTTTATCTGCTGTTAGTGGCTGGTAAAAGAGATAAGATAAGACTTTATTAATCCGATGGTGGGGAAATTCTTTTGTTTTACAGCTGCAAAGAGACATAGAAGACATCAGACAAAGCAGGAAAGAATAGACAGCAGTATTGACCGTATAAGAAAAAATAAAATGAAAACTTTAAATAAAATCTGAAAACTAAAGTAAACATAGCATGGCATATTAATGGGTGGCAGATGGATGTTACATAAGGTTTTTTGCACATCTTCACTTACTCAGTGTGAAATCAGGGATATTGCGCACTGATATTGATATGATTATTTTAATGATGTGGATGATATTGTGACTCTCATGATATTAATGAATGAGTACACCATGTAGGTACATGTGTGTCACTGCAGTGATATGTTGTAAAGTCTTATGGCTGTGGGTGTAACAGCCTGTGCTGAAGGAGTTGTTCAGTCTCTACAGTGTGGTGCAGGGGGTGGGAGGGGTTATCCATGATGGATGTTACTTTGACCAACATCCTTCTGTTTGCCACCTCCTTGATGGACTCCAGTGTGCAGCCCAGGACAGCTTAACCAGCTTGTTGAGTTTCTTCCTTTCTCTGCCTGTGCTGCCTCCCGCCCAGCACACAACTCCATACAGGACTACTGAGGCCACCACAGTGTCATAAAAAGTCCTTTAGCAGATGTCTGCCCACACCAAAGGACCTCAGTCTCCTCAGCAGGTGGAGGTGATTCTGGCCCTTTCGTGTACAGTGTGTCTGTGTTTTTTGACTAGTCAAGACAGTTGTTACGATACGCGGCCGGCCGATATTACCTACAAACTAATGAAATTAATTATTGAATTAGTAGAGTTGCTGCGAGCCAAACTAATGCACAAGCTAACATTAACAACTCCTATCCGCTACTCCCATCAGTCCAAAACACGACAAGCAGCAACTTGTAACTGTACTCAAGCTTAGTTTCAATATATTACAGTTTTTCTCAGTCGCTTTAGTACAATTCTCAGTTCAGAATGAAATTCTCAAAACTATTTGTTCAATCTTCACATCATGATGTCACGTGTGCACATCATATAAGCAGTTTCTCACTACTTTGAACTAGTTGCTACGTACAATTCCCAGCTCTTTGCTACATTATCAATTGTTTATGTCATGTTGATCAAAATGTATTATATAGTTCACTGTGCAATAGTCTTACTTCTCAAAACATCAAGTCAGTAGTTCATTGTATAAGTCTATAAATACAAAATAGTTGACCAAGTTGTCATAATGTGACAAACATTTCTATACATCTCCATTATGTTTTTTTCTAAATCTGTCCTGATTTGGTAAATTGCTCTCAGGTGACTTGACTTTCTGTCTGACAATGGTGTGCTTACTCATATTCCCATAATTGGTCCATACAACACTTACTAGAAACTTTCTACAGAGATCTCAACCCTGAAGAAGAGAGGGGTCAGAGTGGAGATCACCTGCCAAAGTATGTGATAGTTTGGGACAATGTGAGTTTTCATCACTCAAACATCATCAGGCATCAGGATGGAAAGTTATGATCACCAGCCACATAAACAAATGACCCTCCTGGCTGCCACTGTCCAGTCTCTTGCAATCAAACAAAAAGGTGTAACTTACATTTTACAGTAATTTTCATCCAAACTTTAGCCATCGTTTATGTCAGAACCTCCCTCCAATGTACACAGTTATATTGACAACATGACTAAGTAATTTGACTGTCTTGTTCGTAGACAATGACACAAGGACTTGATATTCTGACGCCACTGACACGTTCAATGACATAAAAACTTGAAGGATGAAAGATGAACTAAAGATTTTGAGCAAGTTACAGGCTTTTGCAAGAAATCCACAGTGTTTTGCTGTTTGTACAAATTGTTTTGAGAAATGCACACACATATTTGCAAACTTCAATTCTGATCTGAGAATTGTACTAAAGCGACTGAGAAAAACTGTAACAGCGATTGAGATGAAGGACCTATGGTGCCGCTCCATCCTACACTGTGGGTGGATCAGTCTGCCACTGAAGGAGCTGCTCAGAGCTCCCACAGTCTGGTGCAATGGATAAGAGCAATTGTCTATGATGAATGTCAGAATTGCCAAAATCCTCCTCTTATTCACCTCCTCCGCAGAGTCCAGTGGACAGCCCAGAACAGAGCTGGCCTTGCTCCACAGTATATTTAGTTTATTTAGTCTTTTCCCGGCCTTGGTCTGCTGGATGCTGGCCTTTGGCTGCTGGATGCTGGCTCCCGGCTCTCTGCTGCGGGCTGTCGGATCACAGTTTCTGGCTCCTTGCAGACAGCCTCTACTTGACTTGTCTGTGCTTTACTCTGGCTCATACAAGTAACCACAAATATCAGACTGTGCTAACACTGTAAAACTTGCTGTATTCTAAATAATGCAGAGTGGGACCTCCGGCCATTGAATGTTAATGCTGTTGGAGGATAAACAATGGTGGAGAGAGCAGTGGAGCCTTGGCAGGCTGGCTCCGCCTCCCTCTCAGTCTTGGGGCAGGTACAGGGATATCCAGGAAGCACTAGTTGTAGTCTGTGTGTTCATAGTACTTACAGTACTTACATAAAAGCAGCGTGGTTCTGGGTTAACACTCTGGTCATTGTTAATTAACATCTGTCAATGAAGAAAAACCCACAATGGTCATGGCAATAACTCGTAATTGACAAAAGTAATAATAAATCATAATTTACTAAAAATAATCAAATGAAAATCAGACTTTGCTTCTGAATTGTGGCTCATTGGTGGAACACTCAGGTGGAAATGGTGAGTGCAAAATAAGCAGTGTGAAATTTGTTTTAATAAAACAGAAGTCTAAGAAATTCAAATTGCATACAATAATGTATGCTTTATAAATTATTGTATATGGTTTTGTAGGACCACATACTCTCTTCAGTTGTGTGAAAATTTTCCTTTCAAAACTGTTGTTTTGTGGTGCCTCTGCTAAAAAGGTCATTTATAGCATAGGTAAACCTAATCTGACAGCCATGACCAAGACTGCAACTAAAATGAAAGTTTAAGAAATTTTTGGCACCCCAGAAATATTTTCAGAAAATCAAGTATTTCTCAAAGTATCAATTAACACATGTTTTGCACTACTCATGTTTATTCCCTTTGTGTGTATTGGAGCAAAACAAAAAGGGGAGGAAAAAAGCAAATTTGACATAATGTCACACAAAACTGCAAATATGGGCTTGACAAAATTATTGTCACTCTTTTGAAATTGGGGATTAAAAAGGTTGTTTCAAGCATGTGATGCTCCTTTAAACTCACCTGGGGCAAGTAACAGGTGTAGGCAATATAAAAATCACACCTGGAAGCAATCAAAAAGGATACAGGTTGACTTAGTCTTTGTATTGTGTGTCTGTGCGTGCCACACTAAGCATGGATAACAGAAAAAAAGAAGAAAGCTGTCTGATGACTTGAGAACCTTATGAAGAAGCAACATTATCAAGAAGTTTGCAACCCATGGCACTGTAGCTAATCTCCCCAGGCATGGATGGAAAAGAAAAATTGAGAAGGTTGCAACGCAAGATATTCCGAATGGTGGATAAGCAGCCTCAAACAAGTTACATGAAATTCAAGCTGTCCTGCAGGCTCAGGGTTCATCAGTGTCACTATCTGTCGACATTTTAATTAAAATAAACACTATGGCAGACCCAGGAGGACCCTACTGCTGATACAGAAAACATAAAAAGCAAGACTACAGTTTGCCAAAATGTACATGCCTGGTGGACAGATGAGACCAAGATAGAGCCATTTGGTAAAGCACATCATTCTACTGTTTACTGAAAACGGAACAAGGGCTACAAAAAAAAAGAACTACAGTCAAATATGGTGGCGGTTCAAAAATGTTTTGGGGTTGTTTTGCTGCCTCTGGTACTGGGTGCCTTGACTGCATGCAAGGCATCATGAAATTTAAGGATTACCAAAGGATTTTGGGTATCAATGTAGGGCCCAATGTGAGAAAGCTGGAGCGGTTTGCAAAAGGAAGAGTGGTCCAAAATTTCGGGTGAGAGATGTAAGAAGCTTATTGATTATTATAGTAAGCAACTGATTTCAGTTATTTTTTCCAAAATGTGTGCAACCAAATATTAAGTGAAAGGTGCCAATAATTGTGTCCAGCCCATATTTGGAGTTTTGTGTGACAATATATTAGATGAGCTTTTTTCAGTATAGTGGACTGTCATCCACTGTACTGTATATGTTAACATCATGACAACCGTTTTCCACAATATTTTATCATGTCCTGATGTCAAGATTTTGACTTGGCTTCGAAAAACCCAGTAAAAATGACAATGGTCAAGTAACGTTCCTTGACAAAGACATTTTTTGCCCACTATTTTTCATTACATTGTTTTCCCACCAGGTCAAGACAGAGGAGCAAATTACAGCAGAACAAGCCTGGTATGGATCAGAGAAAGTCTGGCTAGTCCATAAAGATGGCTTCTCTTTGGGTGAGATGAAACAATCATAATTTCCGGGCTTTCCGCTTTACACAGACAGTGTAACTTGTAACTTTTAATTATACACTACAGTAAATGTTTTTTTTCCAAACAGTGCCTGTAACGCTCGTTTTAACGCTGGTTAAAAAAAAAGTATTGCTGCCAGCACATTAAAACCATCGTCTAAAGTCGTTGTCATCTTCAGTGTCAGAATTAAACGGCCTCACAATCACTTCATTACACACTGGTTCATGGACTCTTTCCTCACAGCGGTGGCAGCTGCTGTCACAGTATCGTCCATGCTCTGTTGGACAGGCCTTTTCGACTCGACTTCTTTCAAGGTGGCAATTGTTTTGGGTCCGTGTACCTTTCAGTCAGTTGATTTTTCGTTTGAAATCAAAAGTAAAAAAAAAAAAAACACAAGTCCTTTTTTCATTATTTAATTTTTAACGTGGTAATGAAAAAACAAAAAAAGCTACTTTTTTTGACATTTTGTTTCATTCACGGATGCAAATATTGAATTTTAAAAGACTATCTTAAAGCTGAAATCGTTTTAGTTTTTAGGTTTTACTGAATCACGGAGTCAGAAGTTGATCTGAGCTCACTGCCATAAGCAACTTCTAGGGTCAAATCTTTGATGTGTGACAGAGAAATATAGAGTTATATTTGGTGGAAATAAACGTGAGCCAGGAGCAAACTATGGCCCACAGCTAACACAGGGCTGCTAAAGGGGAACCGATGCAAAGCAGCAGGACCTGCTCTGACCCTCCAGTATCTGCTTAGGCCTGTGGGCTCAACAAGTGTGGAACCTCAACGATGTTTGGAGTTCACGGGGAATTGTGACACATTTTCTGAGCTGAGCGAAAATCAGAGATCTGAGAGGATCTGTGCTCATTGTTCTGTCATTTGCTTATTTTTTCTGTGCTTCGTGTCACCCCTTTCTGCAGCTAATGTGGTAAAAAAACCTGCTCAACATGTCTGGAGAATAAAGTCAGCTTGGATTTCTTTACGCTCAGCTCAGAAAATTCGTCACATTTCCCAGAGAACTCCAAACGTTGCTGAGCTTCCACACTCGTTGGGTGACACTGGAGGGTCAGAGCAGATGCTGATGTGCATCGGTTCCCCTTAACTGACCCTGTCTTGGCCGTAGGCCATAGTTTGCCCCTGCCTCACACGTTTATTTCCACCAAATATAACGTAGCTCTCCATTTCTCTGTCACACATTGAAGATTTGAACGTAGAAGAAGTTGCTAATGGCAGTGAGCTCAGAACAACTTCCAACTCTCAGAAAAACAATTTTAGCTTGTTTTAAAATACAATATTTTGATCTGTGAATGAAACGAAATATCAGAAAAAGTAGCTTTACTTGTTCTTTCATAACCACGTAAAAATGAAATAATGAAAAAAACGTCTCTTTTTTTTTTTCATTTTTTCGACTTTCGATTTCAAACGAAAAATCAATTATACGAAAGGTACACAGACCGTTTTGGCTTTTGTTGATTATTTAAGGTAGAAAGAAGAATCTACTCCGTCGGCTCTGTTCATCTGGCGTGGTGCAAACACTACCACATAGTGACAATGACTAAGGGCTCATACAACACGCAAGCCTCAATAGCTTTCAGTCGGATCTGCACGGTGTACACATCTCAGCCGGCGTCATGACGCTCGTAAGCTGGCAAAAATCCACAAATTAGCCACACCATCTTTTAAGCCACAGGGTTCAAAGTGTGTGACAAAAATAGCGGCTTGTAGTCTGGAAATTACAGTACTTGGCATTGCTGTATGCATAATTGCTAATGTGGTAATAGTGCTAATAGTAAGAAAACCCAGTTGTTATTAAATATAAAGAAATATACTATTACTACTACTACTATTACTAAAGTTATTTAACTTGACATATTGCTGAAATATATCATCTGGGCAATGGTATAGTATGACGCATATAACAATATTGGCATAAACTGGCATATATGGTTTATATATTTGCTTTCTAAATATGAGAATGGCTTAAATCTTATCTACGTAGTACTTGAGTACTAAATACTGGCTTTAGAGACTATTACTACTAGGTAACAATGTTATTTCATACCATTAGACATTAACAGAATAAGGACCATTGTTTAAGTAGGGAGAAAAGTTGTTTTGGCTCTGGCTTTATTCTTGAACAATGGATTTAAAATAATCAAGTTCAGGATAGGTATCAAGTAGGTTTTCACAGTTACTCCGCAGTTACTCTCACTCTTTCGTTTTCTTGCAGCTACTCTGGTGAGGTCAGATGCTGGATGCATGCCAGATGGCAAAGTGAAAATTAAACTTGAGAGTAATGGCGCAATACTTGATGTGGAGGAAGAGGACGTAGAAAGGGTGAGTGGAACTTAAAGTACAAGTGTGACTCTGCCTTAATGTCCTGTTCATGTTGATGCTAAATGTTTTGACTTATTTTGTTAAAGCCTAATAACTCAACCGATACTGTTTTATTCTGTTTTTGCTTTGGCCCAAATTATGACTCTGTGAGGATTGGCTGTAAGCCAAATGGAGTGTCTTGTGTGTGAGGCAACGCTTTCTTTCGGTAAAAATTGGTCATTCATGTTAATTTTGTCCTTTAAATAGAACAGTATTAGTAGTACACTTTTAGGTTAATAGATAAAAAGTAATCAAATATACTATATGAAAAAGAAGTAGACAATATGGCCTCAAAATAGTATTATATTTCAATTTGCAATAATGATATTTATGACCGTATTAACAAAAAAAACTGCAACAATATTTTATTGATGATTGCAGCTCTTCAGACAGCAGCTTTTTTAATGCAAGCAAAATGAAGGCATTTTCATCTTTCTCTTTCAGCGAAATACTGTCACTGATGACTGTAAATCACTTTATGAATAACTAAAATAACGTAACCTTTTGACCGTTCAGGAGCATGCACATAATTATCACCTCATAGAAATGTCCACCCATTTTAAGCTAGCTACTAATAAATCCTAAACTAAACAGTAACAGAACAGAGATCTTTGAGATAATAGTAGACTTCTAATCATAGTCTCATGTTTTGCGTGTTTTTCTGCTTATTAAATGTGAGTGTAAATGTTGTGTAAATACAGAACAATGAAATTTTTCACAACAGAAAATGAGTCTTGTTTTTAAACACACTATGCCTCTTCTATTGGCTTTCTACAGCCAACCTCTTTAGAGAATGCCCTGGGAAAGACTCTAAAGAGACTTATGGCAAAAACCACAAAAAAAAAGATAAATCGTCACAGTGATATGTCATAAAAGCCTTATCTGAGAATAAGTCCTGACTGAAACCTCCTTTGGAACCTCTATTGAAACAGATCTTTCAGGGGATTGTTGCCCTCTGTGAAACTCCATAATGTGACTGTGTGTGTGCGCATGTGTTTTCTACTGGGTGAATGAGAAGCACTTTCAAAGCACTATGTTGTACGTATTTGTTTTTTGCTACTTTTAAACAATACTTCATTTCTGATAAATAAGGGTTTGTTAAAGTGTCAAAAACATTCTCTCTTTCTTGTAGGCGAATCCTCCACTGTATGACCAATCAGAGGACCTGGCTTCACTGCTTTATCTTAATGAATCAAGCGTAATTCACTGCCTTAGACAGCGCTATGGAGGCAATCTCATGCATACCTATGCCGGTTCCAGCATGGTGGTCATCAACCCTCTTAGCACACCCTCGATGTACTCTGAGAAAGTAAGCGTTATAGACCTGACCCTTGACTTGACTTTGCTGTTGTAGCAGTGTGGAAATCATATCTCATGTCAGCTTCTGTGAACAATGCAAATGAAGATACTGGTATTGTGCAGGTACGGCCTCAGATTAGGCCTTATTCTGCTAAAGTTTTTTTCTCATCTTTTTTCTGCAAATGTCTCCTTTCTCCTAGGTAATGCATATGTTCAAGGGCTGCCGACGGGAGGACTCCGCTCCTCACATCTACTCTGTGGCGCAGTCTGCCTACCGAAGCCTGCTCACCACCCGACAGGATCAGTCTATCGTGCTGCTGGGGAAGTCTGGCAGCGGCAAGACCACCAACTGCCAGCACCTACTGCAGTACTTGGTGTTAATCGCAGGCAGCACTGGCAAAATCTTCTCTGGTGAGCCTTCAGATAAGAAAAATGAAGGCGACTCCAGTCATTGTAAATAGATGCATTGGACATTCATGTGAAACCTTCTTGCACATTCCTAGAAGCAACATTGTAAATCAGAGTATTAGATTGAGTCAATGATATATCTGATGTATCTGTCATGCATTTGCAATATGTTCCCCATATGAGAGTAGCTTTAATTTTATTGCCACTGTAAGTGAGTGTAGGTGAGACATCTCTCAATAGTTGCAACATCATTACCATAAACCTGGTATCAATCATCACTTAAACTATAGCGATGGTTGCTGAAGAATATTCTCAGTGAACCAGGTGTTGCTCTCTGAAGGCTGAGTCATGACAACCAGACTTATTTCTTCTAGAGTTGAAACGTGTCACTAGGGAAAAAAAACAAGTCCAGTTGCCATGACTCAACTTTGTCTAAAAAGCAACAGATGATTTCACCAAAGAAAGATAAAGGGCGGCTCACTTGACTGCAGTAATGTACAGGGGATGACTAGCAAGCAAAGCCGTAAGGTCCCTATATAAAATCAAATATAAAATGCGTGGGATGTTTTTTTTTTTCGTTTTTTCTGACAGCTGAAAAGTGGCAGGCGGTTTACACCATACTGGAAGCTTTTGGGAACAGTTCCACTGCCATGAATTCCAACGCTAGCCACTTCTCTCATGTAGTGTCCCTTGACTTTGATCAGACTGGACTGGTGGCCTCCGCCTCAATCCAGGTAACAAACATATTTAAATATTTAACTTACAGAACATTTACATCGTTGTCTAACGATTGCCATTACTTCACAATGACTTTATACAGTTGGGGAATCTACAGTATCAGCTGAAGTATTTGTGTTTTAGACAATGCTGCTAAACAAAATGAGAGTGAGCCGGCGACCTGAGGCAGAGTCCACCTTCAATGTTTTCTACTACTTAATGGCTGGGGCCGACAGCAACCTGAGGTGACATTTTTAGACATTTTATTTTAATGGTTTGATCACTAAAACACAGCTTTTAAAAATAATTTGGATAGTTTGAATTGTTGTCTTGTTTGATTGTAAAAATGTATCTTATTCACATTAATCAGACACATCCATATACTATCCTCACGTTACTGCCATTCCCTTAATAATACAAATCAACTTCAAAATCAAATCAAAATCTTCTTTAACACTATTTATTTTCCTGTGTATAGTCATAGTCTTCCTTGAGTATAGTCTGCCTGTCCTAGTTTTGTTGCTACTGATGTTCAGTAAAGCTATAAATAAGAGTTTTCAATTAATGCATTCCAACCTCTAGTTTCAGTGTTATGATCCTGAATACGCTTAATAGCACTTTTATTGATACATGATGTCAATATTTTAGGTCACGGAGCATTGTTGGCTTTGATGATTTGATTAATGCACTGTCTGAAACCATGGTTTTTTATTCACCTGTACACGATTATTTACTGCATGCAATACCATACAGCAGTGGTCCCCAAACTCTGTACCAGTCCATGGTCAATTGGTATAATTGGTGGTGGAAAGAATACATAACTTCAGTAACGCTGATTCTGAACAATCTTTTACTTTGAACATTAACGGATTCTCTTCACTACATCTGTCTGTGACCCACCCTTATGTCTTATCTTGACGTATTTCAAGATGCTTTCCTTGGTCACATGTCTACATCAGCTACCTTCTTAAAGAGGCTGCCCCGACCGGTAACACATAGTACATTATCTATAAATTGAAACCCCTAAGCTTGCAAACAACGTCTTTGCACAGGACAAAAGAGCTAGTAAGGAGACAAAAGAAGGACTTCAAAGAAAAAGAAAGCTGCATATAGCAGGCAATACTGGGAGTCCTATTTGAAATATGTATTTATTGAGACAGATTGCTCCCATGCGCAAAGGCCGCTCTTCATAATATGCAGCTACTGGCTCTCTAATGAGGCAATGAAGCCTTCTAAACTACGTTACTCGATGTTATGAGGACACGGCTAATACAGTTGCATAAACAGTGGATTCACATTTACATAACTTATGAAATTACAAGTTTCTATTTATTACTAAAACAATTCATACATTGCTAAACAAACTGCTTACTTCTTTCCTTTGGAGCATCAGTAAAACAGTTTTATGTTATTGTACTGTATATGTGGCAATGAAAGATACAACAAAGCATGGACTTTAGCATTTCACTGGTGTTGAAAAACTGATTTGTGTATGTTCTCTCTTCTAGAACAGAGCTTCACTTTTATCACCTGGCTGAGAACAGTGAATTTGGAATCTTACCACAGTCTAAGGTTATTTGTTGGACCCTATATTGTATTTGTAAAAATAAGATTTTTGTGTATATATAACAACATAAGTAATTCTATAATAATTAGATTAGACTATTTAAAATATCAAAGCTCAAATATGTATTGATAAAGGGTATCTGCAATGAGCTATGGTCTGTACCTCTCAATGCTGCTTATTGAAAACCTGTTGAATGTCACATTTGTCTGTAGCCTGAGGAAAAGCAGAAAGCTTCACAGCACTTTACTAAGCTGCAAGCAGCTATGAAAGTTCTGGGCATCTCTAGTGAGGAGCAACGGGCAATCTGGTTTATCCTCGGGGCCATTTACCACTTGGGAGCTGCTGGAGCCACCAAAGGTGGGAACTCTCAATTAACATGTTTATATTAAATGACCCAATGCTATGGGACCATTCCTAAACAAAAGAAAACACAAACATTTCAAATTTATTCTAAACAGTTTCTAGTACTGTATTTTATGTGTGTATTATATCACTACCATTTTTGGTTCTAGGCATACTCATAACCTGGTGCCATTGGAAAGGTATTCTTTCTGGTTTTTAAAGTAAAGATAGAATCTCATTAGTTATACAGTTTACAGTGGTGTAAACCAGGAAAAGCTGTTCTTTATTTTTTTTTTTCGAATGAATTTTTGCGATGTGATGAATTGCTAAAATTGACTTCCTTTCAATGTCAATGAAGTCCTGATTGTTATATTAAAATAACTTTGGGCACTTTGTCATATAAAGCTATGGCTAGACAAAACCCCAAATTGTTTCTCCTCAGTTGCAAAACCATTACACCATAAATGCTCTATGCTGGAGTATTATTGATTTGAACAGTTTTTATAGCATAGCGAGTTTTAAAGATGTTGCAGGACATAAGTCACTTGTGTGTTTATTTGCTTGTGGCATTTTGTTGATTATAATTTGTTCGCTGAATCAATGTTGTCTTCAGTATATAGTGTTTGAGAACGTGGAACAATTTTACAATGCCCACAAGAGGGCTACAGCTGCGCCTGCTGTAAAATGAACGAAATGAACAAATGACTCAATGATTTGCTCACTTTACCGTTCAAGAGTTAGATCTGAATCAGTTAAAAAAATCAAATTTCCTATCCCTAGTATTTACTGATCCCACATTGGCAAAAATGACTTGTTAGGCAGCTCACATTGGGGGAAAAACACAGTGCAAGGAGAAAAACATGGCAAAGTGTGCAAAAGAGAAAGTGTGCGTGTTTCAAATATAAACAGATTATCAGAAGTTTTACAAATTGAGATAATGCTTTTTGCTAATAAACTACTACTATAATTTTCTCTTCTATACTGCAACATCATTTTTGGCTTAGCAATGCATATTTAAAAGATACACTACCAGTCAAAAGTTTGGACTCACCTTCTCTGTCTTAATTTTCATTTTTCTACTTACATTGCAGATTCTCACTGAAAGGTGATCAAAACTATTAATAAACGCATTAAATTATGCATTACTGCTTTGCCCATTCTTGGCATTCTTTCTATGAGCTTCACTTTATATCGTTTTAATTTCAAGGTACCTTGTCAAAGTAAAGTTTACTCTAATGGCACCTAACTTGCTAATTCTTACTTTATACATTATAATTAGATGCCACCAACTCTAAAGAAAAACAGTTTAATTAGTTTGTAAGTATTGTTATGCTTTTTAAGGCAGCACAGCTTAATTAGAATATTGATGTTCTTTTCAGATACTGTTATAGAACAAAATCAGATTAAATTACAATTAAATTTAATGAGAAAAAAATCTGAATGTACCTATAATTTGCATTATTGAAGCTAAAAATAGGGGAATATTCACCACCTTCTTACATCAGATGGTGTATTTTGGAGAAACATAACACAATTCTTGAGCAACAAATAGTCAAGTTTCAAAATCACCTAACAGAATCAGGCTCTAGCAGCCAACTGCCTAAACCAATATATTAAAAAGGGAAAATGAATAGAAAATAGGCCAACAGAGATTAACATACAACAAAAATCTGAAATATAATAAAGATGACTACCACCAAATTCTTAGTGTTGCCAACTGGAAGAACTTGAACTATGTAACCTCCTAACATGGCAAACACCTGCATGATCATAAAACGTATGAAAGAAACAGGTGGAAAGGGAGATGCCTATATGCCCTACAGAAATGCATGATGTACTAGCTTTCAGTATCAAGGGTTGGATACAACATGGATACAACAGCTACCACTAACTGTAAGTGTAAGCTTGGGCATCTTAATCTGTTTTAAAGATGTCTGACCCCCCACCCCCCTTCCCAGCCACCCCCCACTGTGTGTTAAATCTTCTTTTTCCTTTTTTGTAGTGGGGCGTAGACAGTTTGCTCACCATGAATGGGCACAAAAAGCAGCCTACCTGCTGGGATGTACCTTGGATGAACTTTCCTCTTCTATTTTTAAGCACCAAACAATAGGACTACAGCACTCCACCTCATTTGGAGGAGGACAAGAGACCAGCCGGGGTGAAAGCTCAGGTACAAGCCAAAGTCAGCAAAAACATAGAATCTTTGTTAAATAGTATCACTATGAATAATAATGGAGTATTTACTTGATTCTTCCTGAAATATAGATAGATAGATTTTTAAATAGAGATTTTTTAAAAATAATTCTGATGGTCAGTGTTTAGTTCAGTGTACAGTTGTTAAGTTATTGTACAGTAACTGTTCAGACATTATAATATATTGTTATACACTTTATATTATAACACTATATATTATAATGTCTGAACACATATAAACATTGTTATGAACACTATGATTGCGGCACCACCCCCAAAGCCATGATCCTAGGGAGAAACACTGTTATATGTATATGTTTACATGTATATGAATATAATATTAAAACACAGTTGTTGACTGTTTTCCTCTGTACCTTTGGAAGAAACTACTATATTACATATTTCATATAATTTTATTCTTTTTAGCCAAAGATGGAAATTATCCTTGTTTATATAATGGCTTTACAACATTGAAGCTTTTAAAAAATGTATTGTCTTGTCTGACTTAACTATGATTTGTTGTTTCTTGTACCCTTTACCTATATAGTTTTGAAGGTCTCGGCTCTGGAGTGTTTGGAGGCCATGGCATCAGGGCTTTACTCAGAAATCTTCACTCTTGTGATTAGTCTCATTAACAGGTCAGATCTTACTATGTTCCCAGTTAAGCTGTTTTAATATTTTTAACCTAACACTGATTTATAATATAGATGCGTACATGTTTTAATGTACAGTATATTTATTAAAAGAATTAGGACACTCCTGTGTGCCCAGAAATCACAAACTGTCTTTATAGTCAATAGTTACAGACCGCCAACTGTTAAGAGCTTTACAGATGCCTTCCTGATTCACATTTATAAAGTATAGCAGAAAGCTGGGTCAAAGGCGAACACACATTCTTCTTAGTTGAGCGACAGCGTGTTTGCCAGAAATCGATCGCTGCACATGGGAGCGTGCACCGCTGCAAAGTCAGCTGCTTATTTCTGTTTTAAATTACAATGGCTTATGAATGCTATCTGCTACATGTTCCAGTGGTTGTAGTGGTACAGCATTTGAATTTTGACACCAGGACTCGGCAGATTAGGACTCATCATTCCAGCAACATGTTTGTTTTACATATCTTTATTCTGCACAAGTGATGAGGACAGTTTATACTGCGTGTAATTTAAATGATCAAAAGGATTAGACACTTGGGAGTCCTGGTGTCCTGTGATCTGGAGCCACTGTCCATTAAGAATGCAGAGGATCTATTCATATTTTGGACTTTGATAACTGGTTTGCCCAACTAGTCTATA